>NC_037680.1:87009573-87337153 GCF_003255815.1 Theropithecus gelada
TTTAACATGCTGCTTCCCCTGGAGGTGGGGGTGTAGGATTTCTCAAGGAAGGACATTTATAGTGATTAAAATTGCTCAGAGATTGCTTCACTGGGTAATTCTGATGCTGTACTATGTGATTCTGGCAAGAGGCGGGGAGTATGAAAGGGACAGAAAATCCCAGACCATGGCAAGGAAGGGCACACGATGCAGGGACTACCTCAAGAAAAGGGGCTGTGGCAGTAAGAGAACAGTAACCAAATGGTCAGACTAGTGATCAGAAATCCTTCTTGGTTGCCTCCTGAGAAGGAGTTGAGAGTATAAATGTACAAGGGTAATGACTGCTCATTAACTCATCATCATCCTATAATATTTAGCATAATTCCAAGAACAAACTGGCAAAAGACATTTTGGCCACTGATATTTTTCTGGGAAATAAAGTGAAAAGCACCATCCAGGACAAAAAGGCCAAGAATAAATACTAAACATGTGCATATCTTAAAAGTCAACAATTTCGCTCATAGTCATTATGTCCCACACAGATGTGTATGTATATGCATAAAGATGTAAGGCCGGGCGCGGTGGCTCAAGCCTGTAATCCCAGCACTTTGGGAGGCCGAGATGGGCGGATCACGAGGTCAGGAGATCGAGACCATCCTGGTTAATATGGTGAAACCCCATCTCTACTAAAAAGTACAAAAAAAAAAAAACTAGCCAGGCAAGGTGGCGGGCGCCTGTGGTCCCAGCTACTTGGGAGGCTGAGGCAGGAGAATGGCGTGAACCCGGGAGGCGGAGCTTGTAGTGAGCTGAGATCTGGCCACTGCACTCCAGCCTGGGCAACAGAGCGAAACTCCGTCTCAAAAAAAAAAAAAAAAAAAAAAAAAAAAAAAAAAAAAAGATGTACATAGGCTGGGCATGATGGCTCACGCCTGTAATCCCAGCATTTTGGGATGCCAAGGTCGGTGGATCACCTGAGGTCAGGAATTTGAGGTCGACCTGACCAACATGGCAAAACCCTGTCTCTATTAAAAAAACAAAAATTTAGCCAGGCGTGGTGGGGGGCACCTGTAATCCCAGTTATTTGGGAGGCTGAGGCAGGAGAATTGCTTGAACCTGGGAGGCAGAGGTTGCAGTGAGCTGAGATCACACCATTGCACTCCAACCTGGGTGACAAGAGCAAGACTCTATCTCAAAAAAAAAAAATGTACGTAAACATCTTTAGCAATAATATTCATAATTGCACAAAACTGGAAACAACCCAAATGCCCATTAGCAGTAAAATGGATAGAATATCATATATCCTTGTAATGGAACACTACCCAGCAATAAGAATGAACAAACTACAGGTACATGTAGTAAGATGAATCAGTCTCACATAGTGTTATGGCTCCATTTATATAAAGTTCAAGACTATGAGAAACTACCTGATGGTATTCAAAGACAGGATAGTAGTGGAGAGGAGTGTTGGGTAGTGGAGAGGAGGATCGGGTATTGAAGGAGCTGTTGGTTACACAAATTTGTTCACTTTGTGATAAGTCATCAAGTTGTACACTTAAGATTTCTGCATTTTTCCAAATGTATGTTATGCTTTAATACAAAGTTTGATAGGGAGAAGAAATAATACTGCCTTCCAAGGTAAAATGAATGACATTGGGTGGGATAAAAAACAGAGGGACCCTGTGTCAAGCCTGTCTTAGGGTCTTCAGACAGCATGAGTCTGGCTGTCTCCATTTTGAAGATGGGCAACAACTGCAGGGACAAGAATAGCCCATGGCTGACAGTGCATTTGCTTCTACTCGTCCTGGTCAAGGTTTTCTAATTCGGGCCCAAGAGAGTATTCATGTCTCCAGGAGGCCACCCTATGGCACGTTAGGCATTCTTGAGGGACTGGCAGCCCCCGTCCTTGTGTTTGGAGCAGTTCTGCTAGAGGAGGAAACAGCACAAAGGGCACCCTTATGCTGCTGTAAACCAGGGCCAGGATTTTTAAAATGTGAGACACCTGTTTCCCTGTAATTAATTTCCACTTCAGGTCTCTAGCTTTTTAATTTGCTGGATGCATTCTTTTATATGAAATGTGATGGGCATTTCTGACATGGAAGAAACTGGGACCAGTAAAGCCGGGAAGAAAGCAAAATGGGGTAGCAGGGGCCTTTTCTCAGCTTCTAATGAAATATTTGTAGTCAAGATCAAGCACACATATTGATTCTCATCAAGTGTGAAAACATCGGCAGCCCTGGAGGTGAGCCCCACGGGACCATTTGTGTCGCACTCTTTCAAATGAACAGATTAAATCTCTCGTAAGATGCTGCTTTTGACACACTGGTACTGCATATATTAAAATCCTCCCTGGTGCCCTTTTGGCAGTTAGGATTCAGGTAGTTTCAGTGCATCACAGCCTGTGTACCAACTGGAAAGGAGATTTTTTTTTCTTCCCTGGAACGTGTAAAGGAAGAATTATATTGCTGTTTGTTGAAAGAGACTATATATCTCACAAGTCCCATTTCAATAATCTTCTAGAAGCAAGAATGAATTTGGGATTGGAAAGGGCATTACAACATGGCCAAATAAATAGCAAGGGGTCTCTCAACACCTGGCTAGCCTGCAACGTTACAATATGACTTCTAGGCCTTACATTTCACAGTCTCTTTCTTCAACAAAGTCTGAAAGGTCTTACACAAAGACAGAATTTTAAGTCTGAACACTCAAGAAATGTGGTCTTCAAACTCTAAAGCTGTCACATAATTCCTTGAGATGCACCAGAAACTTTCTGACTAAACCTTTTTATGTCTCCAATAATGGTTAAATCCAATATACCTTAGGGTTTCCGTCAGATTTAGTCTTCATATTCTTTAGCTTTTGCTAAATAATTGTAGCAAAATTTCTTATTTTGCATTTCTCTGGCTTCATGACTGGGCTCTCTTATCGTAGGTATATAAGACCATGTACAGGGCTGTGCATTAATATTGCAAGTCTGGAAATTCCAGATATCTTGGCAAAGGGAGAAACACCTAGTTGGAGCATGGAGGATGAGGAACCAACAGGTTCTGAGTCCTCATGTCTTATGCTTAGTCTGATTCCATTTCTTCCCTCAAATTGTAAATACTTCTTTAGGTGTAAAGGAGGGGGCCTATCTAAAGCAGACCAGTGTGTGAGTAGAGTTATTTTTATAGTATGTCCCCTCCCAGTGATTTATGTTTCCTAGAATATTCATGAGAAATGGATGAGCTCCCACAACATCTCGTGTCACTCTCCCCCTCACATATTGGAATACAGTCATTCTGGCCTTCTTCAGTTCATTCTTTGGTATGATATGATGTTCTTTCTTCCTGAATTGTTCTTCTAATCTTTCTTTCAATGAATGCTTTTATTCCCTGTCTTTCAGGTCTTACCTTAGAAGTGACTCCTCTCTTCAGAGGGGTCTCACTTTTCACACTCCTCTCATCCCATATTGCAATACTTCATTTGGTGGACTCATAGCTTATAATAATTGAATCATTTATTGATTATTGTCCGTCTCACTTAGACCATAAATTCCATGAGACAGTGCTCATGGTTATATTGTTTACTGAATTGATTCTAACCTAAGTGTCTATCAACAGACAAATGGATGTTTGGATAGTGCTATTGTGCTATTGCCATTGTGACTAGGACTGAGACAAACATGCAAGTACAGATATTCATGTACTGATTTCTTTTTCCTTTGGATAAATACTCAGAAGTAGAATTGCTGGATTGTATGGTAGTTCTATTTTTAGTTTTTAACGAAATCATCATACTATTTTTCATAGTGGTTGTACTAATTTACCTTCCCATCGACAGTGTGTAAGAGTTTCCTTTTGTCTGCATTCTCACCAGCATCTGGTATTTTTCATCTTTTTAATGACAGCCATTCTAACTGGAGTAAGATGATATCTCATTGTGGTTTCCATTTGCATTTCTCTGATGCATAGTGATGTTGGGTATTTTTTCATATACCATTTGTATATGGCCATTTGTATGCCTTATTTTCAGAAATATCTGTTTGTGTCCTTTGCCCACTTTAATATGATTATTTGTGGGGGTTTTTTGGTTGTTGAGTTGTTTGAGTTCCTTATCTATTCTGGATATTAATGCCTTGATGGATGAATAGCTTACAAATATTTTCTCCCATTTAACAGGTTGTCTCTTCGCTCTCTTGGTTGTTTCTTTTGATATGCAGAAGCTTTTTAATTTAATATGCTACCATTTGTCTATTTTAATTTTTGTTGCCTGTGATTTTGAGATCTTAGCTGTAAAATCTTTGCCCAGACCAATGTACTGAAGAGTTTTCCCTCTGTTTTCTTCTAGTAGTTTTATAGTTATAAATGTTATGTTTAAGTCTATAATCTACCTTGAATTATTATTTGATGTAGTGAAGATAGGGGCTTAGATAGAAGATATCTATATTCTTCTGCATGTAGATATCTAAATTTCCCATCACCATTAATTGAAGATACTGTCATTTCCCTAATGTGTGTTCTTGGCACCTTTGTCAAAAATCAGTTGGCTGTAAATACATGGATTTATTTCTGGATTCTCTCTATTTTTTTTTTTTCTCCTGAGACACAGTCTTGCTCTGTTGCCCAGGCTGGAGAGCAGAGGCAAATCTCGGCTCACTGCAACCTTTACCTCCTTAAACTCCTAGGTTTAAGTGATTCTCCTGCCTTATCCCCCGAGTAGCTGGGATTACAGGTACCTACTACCATGCCTGGCTAATTTTTGTATTTTTAGTAGAGATGGGTTTTTGCCATGTTGGCCAGACTGAGCTCAAACTCTTGGCCTTAAGTGATCTGCCTGCCTCGAGCTCCCAAAATGCTGGGATTACAGGCATTAGCCACTGCACCTGGCCTGGATTCTCCATTCTATTCCATTAGTCTATGTAACTGTTGTTTTTTTTTTTGTTTTTTTTTTTTTTACTAATACTATGCTGTTTTAGTTATAGCCTTGTAATATATGCTGAAATCAGGTAATGTGATGCCTCTAGCTTTGTTCCTTTTGCTCATGTTGCTTTGGCTTTTTGGGCTCTTATTTGGTTCCATGAAAATTTTAGGATTGTTTTTTCTAATTCTGTGAAAAATGACATCGGTATTTTGATAGGGATTCCACTGAAACTGTTGATTGCTTTGGGCAGCATGGCCATTTTAACAATATTAATTCTTCTGATCCATGAGCATGAAAAGTATTTCCATTTTTTGTGTCTTCAATTTCTTTCACCAGTACTTTTTAGTTTTCCTTGTACAGGTCTTTTATCTCAGTTAAATTTATTCCTAGGTATTTCATTATCTTCTTGTAGCTATTATAAGTGGTATTGCATTCTTAATTTCTTTCTCAGCTACTTCATTATTGTGTATACAAATGCTACTGATTTTTGTAATTGATTTTTGTATCCTGAAACTTTATTGAATTTATCATGTCTAAAACATTTTTGGTGAAGTCTTTAAGTTTTCCTAGACAAAAAATTATATTATTGGCAAAGAGAGACAATTTGGCTTCCTCTTTTCCAATTTGGCTGCCTTTTATTTCTTTCTCTTGCCCGATTGTTCTGGCTAGGATTTCTAGCACTATGTTGAATAGGAGTGGTGAAAGTGGGCATTCTTGTTTTATTCTAGTTCTTAGAGGGAAGGATTTCAGCTTTTCTTCATTCAGTATGATCTTAGCTATGGGTTTGTCATATGTGCCTTCCATTATGTTGAGGTACATCCCTTCTATGCCTACTTTGTTGAGGTTTTTATCATGAAGGGATGTTGAAATTTATCAAATACTCTCTCTGTATTCATTGAAATAATTGTATGGTTTTTATTCTTCATTCTGTTGATGTGAGGCGTCACATTCATTGACTTGCATATGTTGAACTATCCATGAATCACTGGGATAAATACCAGGGATCGTGGTGTATTATTTTTTGATGTGCTATTGGATTTACCTTGCTAGTATTTTGTTGAGGATTTTTGCATTTCACATCTATGTTCATCAGGGCTATTAGTCTACAGGTTTTTTAGTGGTTGTTTTGCATTCTTATCTGATTTTAGTCTGAGGGTAATTCTGGCCTTGTAGAATGAATTAGAAAGAATTATTTCCTCTCCAATGTCTGAAATAGTTTGAGGAGAATTGGTGTTAGTTTTTCGTTTAATTTGGTAAAATTCAGCAGTGAAGCCATCTGGTCCTGGACTTTTCTTTGTTAGAGGAATTTTTATTACTGCTTTGATCTCATTACTTATTATTGGTCTGTTTGGGTTTTCTAATTTTTTTTATTCAGTCTTGGTAGGTTGTATGTGCCTAGGAATTTATCCATTTCTTTTAGGTTTTCCAGTTTGTTTATGTATAGTCGTTCAAATAGTCTGATCTATTGTATTTCTGTGGTACCAGGTGCAATATGTTTTTTATTTCTGTTTTGTTTGTCTTTTCACTTTTTTCTTGGTTAATATAGAAAGTAGTTAATTTTTTGTTTGAAAAAAACAACTTTTTGTTCCGTTAATTCTTCGTTTTATTTTTCTGTACTTTATTTATTTCTTCTCTTTATTTTTTTTCTTCTAATTTTGGTTTGGGTTGGTCTTGTTTTTCTAGTTACCTGAGGTGCATCATTAGATTGTTTATTTTAAATTTTCTATTTTTTGATGTAGGTATTTATGGCTATAAGCTTTCCTCATAGCACTGCTTTTGCTGTATCTCATAGGTTTTGGCATTTTGTATTTTGATTTCATTCATTTTAATTTTTATTTCCTCCATTTATTTTTTGACCCAATAATGGTCATTCAGGAACATATTGTTATTGTTTGATTTCCATGTATTTGCACAGTTTCCAAAGTTTCTCTTATCATTTTAAAAAATTTTAGATTCATGCGGTAAATGTGCAGGTTTATTACATGGCATAATGATGAGGTTTGGGCTTCTACTGATCCTGTTACCCAAATAGTAAATATAGTACCCAACAGAGAGTTTTTCAGCCTTCCATCCCCCCAACTTCCATTTGGAGTCCTCATTGTATTCTTTCTATCTTTATATCTGTGTGTATCCAACGTTTAGTTCCCACTTAAAAGTGAGAATGTGGTATTTGTTTTTTGTTTCTGCATTAATTTGCTAAGGATAATGGCCTCCAGCTGCCTTCATGTTGCTGCAAAGGAAATTTCATTCTTTTTTATAACTATGTAGTATTTCATGGTATATATGTACCACATTTTCTTTATCCAATCCACCATTGATGGGCCCCTATGTTGATTTCATGTCTTTGTTATTGTGAATATTACTGTGATAAATATGAGTGCAGGTGGTTTTTTTTTTGTTTTGTTTTTGTTTTTGTTTTTTTGTTTTAGCAGAATGATTTAAAATCTCCAAACTCCTTTCCACAGGGGCTATTGGTGATAGAAGTGCTACTGATTTTTATACATTGATTTTGTATCCTGAAACTTTACTGAAGTTGTTTATTAGGCCTAGGAGTCTTTTGGCAGGATCTTTTGGTTTTTTGTAGATATAGGATTATATCATCAGTGAAGAGAGGTAATCTGAGTTCTTCTCTTTCTATCTGGGTGCCATTGATTTCTTTATCTTGCCTGATTGCTCTGGCTAGGACTTCCAGTACTATGTTGAATAGGAGAGGTGAGAGTAGACATCCTTGTCTTGTTTCAGTTCTTAGGGGGTATGCCTCCAACTTTGTCCATTCAGTACGATATGGGCTGGGGGTCTGTCATAGATGGCTCTTATTATTTTGAGGCACGTTCCTATAATGCCTAGTTTTTTGAGAGTTTTTATCATGAAGAGATGTTAGATCTTATCAAAAGTTGTTTCTGCATTTATTGAGATGGTTTTTAATTTCTGTTTATGTGGTGAATCACATTAAAATTTTTTTATAATTTCAACTTTTTTAGTTTCGGGGGTACATGTGCAAGTTGCTACATGGGTATATTGCATGATGATGAGGTTTGGGTTACAAATGATCCCATCACCCAGATAGTGAGCACAGTACCCAATAGTTAGTTTTTCAACCCTTGCCCTCTTCCTCACTCCCCACAGTAGTCCCTAGTGTCTATTGTTCCCATATCTATGTCCAGAGTACCCAGTGTTTGGCTCTCACTTATAAATGAGAATATGCAGTATTGGTTTTCTTGTCCTGCATTAATTTGCTTAGGATAATGGCTTTCATGTTGCTGCAAAGGACATGATTTTGTTCTTTTTTATGACTACCTAGTATTCTACGGTGTATATGTATCACATTTTCATTATACAATTGACCATTTATGGGAAACTAGGTTGATTCCATGTCTTTGCTACGGTGAGTAGGAATCATATTTATTGATTTGCATATGTTGAACCATTCTTGCATCTCCAAAATAAAGCTCACTTGATCACAGTGAATTAAATTTTTAATGTACAGCTGAATGCAGTTTACTAGTATTTTGTTTAGAATTTTTGAATCTATGTTCTTCAGGAGTATAGGCCTATGGTTTTCTTTTGTGTTGTGTCTTTGCCAGATTTTTTATCAGGATAATACTGGTTTCATAGAATGAGTATGAGAAGAATCCCTCCTCAAGTTTTGGGAATAGTTTCAGTAGGACTGGTACCATTTCCTCTTTGCCTGTCCTGTAGAATTTAGTGGTGAATCCATCTGATCAGGGGCTTTTCTTGATTGGTAGGTTTTTGAAATTACTGGTTCACCTTTGGAACAAATTATTGGTCTGTTCATGGTTTCCATTTCTTACTAATTAAATCTTGGGAGACTATGTGTTTCCTGGGATTGATGTACTTCCTCTAGATTTTCTAATTTGTGTATGTGTGTGTGTGTGTGTGTGTGTGTGTGTGTGTGTGTATACACACATATATATATATATGGGTTCATAATAGTCTCTGAAGATCTCTTGTATTTCTGTGGCATTGGTTGTAATATCACCTTTGTCATTCCTGATTGTGCTTATTTAGATATTTTTTCTCTCTGTTTTTCTTTATTAATCTAGCTAGAGGTCCATCAATTTGTTTATGTTTTCACCAACTTTTCATTTCATTGACCCTTTGTGGTTTTTTTTTTTTGTTTTTTTGTTTTTTTTTTTTTGGTCTCCATTTAATTAAGTTCTGCAATGATTGTAATTATTTATTTTCTTCTGCTAGCTTTGAGTTTTGATTGTCTTTGATTTTCTAGTTCCTCTGGGTGTGATATTAGATTTTTAACTTGAGATTTTTCTATATTATTCATGTAGGTGGTTAGTGCTATAAATATTCCTCTTAACAGTGCTTTTGCTGCATCCAGAGGTTTTGGTATGTTGTGTCTTATTTTCATTTGTTGAAATGAATTTTTAAATTTCTGCCTTAATTTTATCGTTTACCAAAAAGTTATTCAGAAGCAAGTTTTTTAGTTTCCCTATATTTGTGCAGTTTTGAGAGTTCCACTTGGTACTGATTTCTGGTTTATTCCACTGTGGTCCAAGAAGATGCTTGATATGATTTCAATTTTGTTGAATTTATTGAGATTTACTTTATGACTCAGGATGTGGTCAATCTTAGTTTATGTTCCATGTGCAGATTAGAAGAATGTACATTCTGTGGTTGGTGGATGGAGTATTTTGTAGATGTCTATTAACTCTCATACATCAAGGGTTAAATTTAAGTTCAGAATTTCATTGTTTTCTGCATCAGTGATCTGTCTAATGCTGTCAGTGAAGTATTAAAGTCTTCCACTACTATCGTATGGCTATCTAAGCCTTTTCTTGGGTCCAGAAGTAATTGTTTTATAGATCTGGTGCTCCAATTGAGTACATATATATTTAGAATAGTTAAATCTGCTTGTTGAGTTGAATGCTTTATCATCACACAATATCCTTCTTTGTCCTTTTTTACTGTTGTTGGTTTAAAGTCTGTTTTATCTGACATAAGAATAGTGACTCCTGTCATTGGTTCTGTTTATGTGATGGATTGTGTTTATTGATTTGTGTATGTTGTACCAGCCTTGCATCCCAGGGATGAAGCCGACTTGATAATGGTGGATAAGCTTTTTGATTTACTGCTGGATTCAGTTTGCCAGTATTTTATTGAGGACTTTTGCATCAATATTCATTAGGGATATTGGCCTGAATTTTTTTTTGTTGTGTTATCTGCCAGGTTTTGGTATCAGGATGATGCTGGTCTTCATAAAATGAGTTAGAGAGGAGACCCTCTTTTTCTATTGTTTGGAATAGTTTCAGAAAGAATGGTACCAGCTCCTCTTTGTAGGTCTGGTAGAATTTGGCTGTGAATCCATCTGGTCCTGGGCTATTTTTGGTGGTGGGCTAATAATTACTGTCTCAATTTCAGAACTTGTTATTGATCTTTTCAGGGATTCAACTTCTTCCTGATTTCATCTTGGGAGGGTGTATGTGTCCAGAAGTGCATCCATTTCTTCTAGATTTTTTAGTTTATTTGCATAGAGGTGTTTTTAGTATTCTCTGATGGTAGTTTGTATTTCTTTGGATCAGTGGTGATTATCTCAGTACAGGCAGAAAAGGCCTTTGATAAAATTCAACACCACTTCACGCTAAAAACTCAATAAACTTGGTATTGATGGAACCTATCTCAAAATAATAGGAACGATTTATGACAAACTCACAGTATATCATACTAAATGGGAGAAAGCTGGAAGCATGCCCTTTGAAAACCAGCACAAGACAAGGATGCCCTCTCTCAACACTCCCAGTCAACATAGTATTGGAAGTTCTGGCCAGGGGAATCATGCAAGAAAAATAAATGAAGGGTATTCAAATAGGAAGAGAGGAAGTGAAATTGACTCTGTTTACAGATGGCATGATTGTATATTTAGAAAACCCCATTGTTTCAGCCCCAAATCTGCTTAAGCTGATAAGCAACTTCAGCAAAGTCTCAGGAGACAAAATCAACTGCAAAAATCACAAGGATTTCTATACACCCATAAGAGACAAATAGAGAGCCAAATCATGAGTGAACTCTCATTCACAATTGCTACAAAGAGGATAAAATACCTAGGAAGAAAAATTACAAGGGATGTGAAGGACCTCTTCAAGGAGGACTACAAACCACTGCTCAAGGAAATCAGAGAGGACCCAAATCAATGGAAAACCAATCCATGGTCATGGATAGGAAGAATCAGTATAGTGAAAATGGCCATACTGCCCAAAGTAATTGATAGATTCAATGCTATCCCCATCAAAGTATCATTGACTTTCTTCACAGAATTAGAAAAAACCACTTTAAATTTCATATGGAACCAAAAAGGAGCCTGTATAGCCAGGACAATCCTAAGCAAAAAGAACAAAGCTGGAGGCATCACTCTACCTGACTTCAAACTATACTATAAGGCTACAGTAACCAAATCAGCATGGTACTGGTACCAAAACAGATATATAGACCAATGTAACAGAACAGAGGCCTCAGAAATAAAGCCACATATCTACAGCAATCTGATCTTTGACAAACCTGACAAAAACAGGCAATGGAGAAAGGATTGCCTATTTAATAAATAGTGTTGGGAAAACTGGCTAGCCATATGTAGAAAACTGAAACTGGACCTCTCCTTACACCTTATACAAAAATTAACTCAAGATGGATTAAAGACTTAAATGTAAGACCTAAAACCATAAAAACCCTAGAAGAAAATCTAGGTAATACCATTTAGGACATAGGCATTGGCAAACACTTCATAACGAAAACACCAAAAGCAGTGGCAACAAAAGCCAAAATTGACAAATGGGATCTAATTAATCTTAAAGAGCTTTTCCAGACTAAAAGAAACTATCATCAGATTGAACAGGTAACTATAGAATGGGAGATAATTTTTGCTATCTATCCATCTGACAAAGGGCTAACATCCAGGATCTACAAAGAACTTAAACAAATTTACAAGAAGAAACCCCATCAAAAAGTGGGCAGAGGATATGAACAGACACTTCTCAAAAGAAGACATTTATGCAGCCAACAAACATACGACAAAAAGCTCATCATCACTGGTCATTAGAGCAATGCAAATCAAAACCACAATGAGATACCATCTCATGCCAGTCAGAATGGTGATCATTAAAAAGTCAGGAAACAACAAATGCTGGAGAGGATGTGGAGAAATAGAAATGCTTTTACACTGTTGGTGAGAGTGTAAATTAGTTCAGCCATTGTGGAAGACAGTATAGCGATTCCTCAAAGATCTAGAACTAGAAATACAATTTGACCCAGCAATTCCATTACTGCATATATACCCAAAGCATGAGAAATCATTCTGCTCTAAAGACACATGCACACGTATGTTTATTGCAAGACTGCTCACAATAGCAAAGTCTTGGAACCAATGCAAATGCCCATCAATGATAGACTGGATAAAGAAAATGTGGCACATATATACCACAGAGTACCATGCAGTTATTAAAAAGGACAAGTTCATGTCCTTTGCAGGGACATGGATGAAGCTAAAACTCATCATTCTCAGCAAACTAACACAGGAACAGAAAACCAAACACCATGTCTTCTCACTCATAAGTGGGAGTGGAACAATGAGAACATATGGACACAGTGAGGGGAACATCACAGACCAAAGTCTTTCAGCAGGTGGGGGGTTAGGGGAGGGATAACATTAGGAGAAATACCTAATGTATATGATGGGTTGATGGGTGCAGCAAACCACTATGGTATATGTATGCCTATGTAACAAACCTGCACCTTCTACACATGTATCCCAGAACTTAAAGTATAATAATAAAAAAGATTTCTATTATTTTTGTTTTTCATTTACATGATAGAACTTTCTTCATCCCTTTACTTTGAGCCTGCAAGTGTCAACTAAATGTGAGATGGGTCTCTTGAGGACAGCAGAAAGATGGGTGGTTTTTAAATCCAATTTGCCACTCTGTCTTTTAAGTGGAGTGTTTAGGCCATTCACATTTAAGCTTAGTATTGACACGTGAGGTTTTGCTCCTATCATAGTGTTGTTAGTTAGTTGCTTTGTAGTCTTGATTTTATAGTTGCTTTATAACATCTGTGAGCTATGTTTCTACATCTGCTTTTCTGGTAGTGAATATCATTCTTTCACTTCCATGTTTAAAACTCCGTTAAGCATCTATTATAGGACTCATCTGGTGGTAAAAATTTCTGGTAGCAATTGCTTGTGTGGAAAGACTCTAGTTCTCCTTCATTTATGAAGCTTAGATTGGCAGGATATAAAATGGTTGGCTGGTATTTCTTTTCATTAAGAATGTTAAAAATGAGAAACCCATCTGTTAGTCTGATGGGTTTTCTTTTATAGGTAATATGGTTCTTTTCTCTTACTGCTTTTAAGATTTTTTTCTCTTGTGTTGACTTTGGATAGTCTGATGACTAAGTGCCTTCAGGATGGTCATCATCTATAGTGTTTCACTGGAGTTCGTTGGTGATATGGTTTGGCTGTGACCCCACCCAAATCACAACTTGAATTGTATCTCCCAGAATTCCCACATGTTGTGAAAGGGAAGGTAATTAAATATCAGGGGCCAGTCTTTCCCATGCTATTCTCATGAGAGTGAATAAGTCTCGCAAGATCTGATGGATATCATGGGGGTTTATGCTTTTGCTTCTTCCTCGTTTTTCTCTTGCTGCTGCCATGTAAGAAGTGCCTTTTGCCTCCTGCCATGATTCTGAGTCCTCCCCAGCCATGTGGAACTGTAGGTCCAATTAAACCTTTTTTGTTCCCAGTTTTGGGTATGTCTTTATCAGCAGCATGAAAATTAACTAATACAGTTGGATTTCTTGTATCTGCATGTTGACCTCTCTAGCAAGATTGGGGAAATTTTTTTGAATTATGTCCTCAAATATATTTTCCAAGTTTCTTACTTTCTCTTATTCTCTCTCAGAAATGCCAACAAGCTGTAGATTTGGTCACTTTACATAATTCTGTATTTCTCAAAGACTTTGCTCATGTTTAAAAAATTCTTTTTTCTTTATTTTTGTCTGACTTAACTGATTTGAAGGATTGGTCTTTGAGCTCTGAAATTCTTTCTTCTGCTTGGTCTGGTCTGTTGTTAAGGCTTTCAGTTGTATTTGAAGTTCCTTAAGTGAATTTTGCCATTTGAGAAGTTCTGTTTGGTTCTTTCTTATATAGCTATGTTGTCTTTCAGATCCTGGATCATTTTCCTGTTTTGTGTTGGATTCTGAATTCAGCACCTCTCATTTCAGACATTTCATTCTGGTTAAAATTCACTGCTAGGGGGCCCCGCGCGTTGGCTCACTCCTATAATCCCAGCACTTTGGGAGGCCGAGGTGGGCGGATCACAAGGTCAGGAGATCAAGACCATCCTGGCTAACACGGTGAAACCCTGTCTCTACTAAAATACAAAAAATTAGCCAGGTGTGGTGGCGGGAGCCTGTAGTCCCAGCTACTCGGGAGGCTGAGGCAGGAGAATGGCATGAACCCTGGAGGCGGAGCTTGCAGTGAGCCGAGATCGCGCCACTGCACTCCAGCCTGGGCGACAGAGCGAGACTCCGTCTCAAAAAAAAAAAAAAAAAAAAAAAAGATTCATTGCTAGGGAGCTAGTACAGTCTTTTGGAGGTGACAAACTCTCTGGGTTTTTGTATTGCCAGAGTTCATGTGCTGATTCCCTCTGAATACAGGGAGCTGACACTTCTTTTTGGAAGCTGCTATCATTTGGATTGGGATTTTTGACTTTTTATTCTTTTTCCCTCGAGGGTGTGACTCTGGTGTATGTGTGTATAATCACTTGGTTTTGTTTCTGGGTGCTTTTAGAGGACCAAATATCTGTATGGGTCTTTTGGCTGCAGTTAGGTTTGTGCAGTGACTTTCTTGTGGTGAGAGAGAGATATATATAAAATATATATTATATACTATACATTATATATACTATATATCATATGACATGTATTATATATACTATATATAATATATACTATATAATATAATCTATATATGTATATACTATATAATATGTATACACTATTTAATGTATATCTAATATATATCAGGTATACTATATATTATATACTATTATATATAGTATATATAGTGGTGTAATTCAGGCTGCAGTACAGTAGATGGCACTTGAGAAAGTCTACGAGCCAACAGGTTGACTCTTACTCTGCATGTGCTTGCCATTGGCCTGGGCAATGGTGACAGAGAAGTGAGGAAAAACACCCTCCCTCAGTGTATACTTCCGTTTGGCAGAGGTGAAGCTGCTGGAGAAGCTGGAAAAGTGGCCTCTTTCAGCCTATCACCTCTAGGACCCAATAGGAGGAGCCCTGCCACATTCACAGCAGTGAATGGGGAGAGGAGCGAGGGTTGAGTGATAGATGACCCTCTTCCCAGATTCGTTCACAGGCATTAATGGTGCCCCATGCAGTGACTGGCATCACACTTGTGCTTCCTTTGACCCAAGGCATGCCTTGTTGGGTGGTTCTCCTCTCTTAGGGGTTGTCTGCACTGAAGTTTAGATATCTGGGGAAGTGGGGACTGCCCCCCTCTTACTCTTCAGAGCTAGTGAGGCACTCTCCCCAATCTGGTCAATGAAGCAGGCTGGGGCACACAGTAATGACACAGGCAGACAGGTTCCAGTAATGACACAGGCAGACAGGTCGCAAAAGCTGTTTGTGGCTGCAAGTCTGCCACCAAGGAGAAACTTCAACTTGGGCAACCCTCCCGCTGCGGTGGGCCTGTAATGGGAGAGAGTCTAATTCCAGCACCTACTGGTAGAGTGTATGTGACATGTGCCACTCAATTCTGGCTCCCACTCCAAAGCAGACACTCCAGTCTCTGGGCTGAGACCACAGTGCCTGCAATGGCTACAGCTGCCAGGTAGCCAAACAATGACTATCTTTGTATAAAGCTGGATTATAAATGGAGTCCTTCTCTCATTCTCAGATCTAGGAAAATGCCTGCAGCTTTTCCTGGTCTCTCTCTCTTTGTCTCTCAGACTGTACCCAAGTTAGTTCCAGGGTTTGAGAGAAAAATTGTGCTCTCTCATGGCCTTCATTACACAGGTCGCCAGTGGAAGGTGAGTCACAGAGGGAGACTGACTGCGCCTCTCCTGTACTGGGGCTTCACTCACTTTTATAAGCTGATTGCTATCACTGGGTCTGATTGCCCACCTTCTCCCCGGGCTTGGAGTGTCCTCTAGTATTCTGGTGAATTCCCATTTTCCTTCTTGAATTAAATATCAAAAAACTGATTGTTATGCACTATTTTGCTACTTCCAGGTGACTGAGGTATGCTAAAAGCCTCTAATCCACAATGTTGGTAACAGCAACAACAGAAACCCCTCTTGTTAATGGAGTCTACGTTTATTTCATTGTGGTCGGAGAATATACGTAATACAATTTTGATTTTTGAAAAATTTGTTGAGGGTTGTTTTCTGTCCTGGAGAATGATGTATCCTGGAGAGTGTTCCATGGGCTGATGAGCAGAATGTGTGTTCTGTAGCTATTAGATGAAATGCTCTGCAAATGTCTATTAGGTCCATTTGGTCTAATGCAGAATTCAAAGTTTCTTTGTTAATTTGTTAATTTTCTGTCTAGATAATCTGTCTAATGCTGAGAGTGCAGTATTGAAATCCTCAATGTATTGGAAACTATCTCTCCCTCTAAATCTAATATTTGATTCATATATCTGGATGCTCTGGTGTTGGGTGCACCTATGTTTAGAAGTGTTATATGCCCTTGCTGAATTGATCCCTTTATCATTGTATAATGAACTTGTCTGTCTCTTTTTACAGTTTTTGACTTAAAATATGTTTTTTTTCTCTGATATAAGTACAGCTACTCCTGCTCGCTTTTGGTTTTCCTTTTCATGCACTATCTCTTTTCTTCCCTTTACTTTCAATTTATATGTGTCTTTAAAGGTAGCTAGCATAGAGTTGGGCCACATTTTTAAAATCCATTCAGCCAGTGTATATCTTTTATGTGAAAAGTTTTAATCCATTTACATTGAGGATTATTGATATGTGAGGCTTTATTCCCGTCATTTTATTCAGTGTTTTCTGGTTGTTTTGTATATCCTTTGTTTGTTTCTTTCTCTTTTTCTGCTTATCATCGTGGCTTGCTGGTTTTCTGTAATGGTAATATTTGAGTCTTTTCTCTTTTTTTGTTTGTGTTTGCTCTACCAGTGGTTTTTATATTTTCATATGTTTTTATGGATAGTAGATAATTTTCTTTCACTTTCAGGTGTATCACTCCCTTAAGCATTTCTGTTTTCTGGATATTTTTGTTTGTTTGTTTCTGACTTTTATTTTAGATGCAAGGGTTTTATGTGCAGGTTTATTACCTGGGTATGTTATGTGATGCTGAAGTTTGGGGTGCAAACGTTCCTGTCAACCAGGTACTAAGCATAGTACCCAATAGGTAGTTTTTCAACCCTTTCCCCCTGTCCTCCCTCCCCTGTCTACGAGTCACCAGTGTCTATTGCTTGTATTTATGTCAATGAGTACCCAATGGTTAGCTCTTACTTATAAGTGAGAACTTACAGTACTTGATTTTTCTGATCCTGTGTTAATTAACTTAGGATAATAGCATCCAGTTGCAAAGGACAGCTTTATTCTTTGTTATGGCTGCATAGTATTCCATGGTGTATTAGTCCATTCTCACACTGCTAATAAAGACATACCCAAGTCTGGGTAATTTATAAAAGAAAGAGGTTTAATGTACTTAGAGTTCAGCATGGCTGGAGAGGCCTCAGGAAACTTACAATGATGGTGGAAGGGGAAGCAAATACGGCAGCAGGAAGAAGAAGAATGAGTGCCCAGCGCAGGGGGAAGTCCCTTATAAAACAGCAGATCTTGTGAGAACTAACTCACTATCATGAGAACAGGATGGGGGAACCACCCACATGATTCAATTATCTACCATCAGATCCCTCTCATGACACGTGGGGAATATGGGAACAACAATTCAGGATGAGATTTGGGTGGGGACACAGCCAAGTTATATTACATGGTGTATATGTACCACATTTTCTTTACTCAACCCACTGTTGATGGGAACTTAGCTTAATTCCATGTCTTTGTTGTTGTGCATTGTCCTGCAATGAACATGTGAGTGCATATGTCTTTTTATGAGAATAATTTGTTTTCTTTTCACTATATACCAGGTATTGAGGTTGCTGTATCAAATGGTAGTTCCGTTTTAAGTTCTGTGAGTAATCTCCAAACTGCTCTCTATAGTGGCTGAATTAATTTACATTCCCACCAACAGTGTTTAAGCATTCCCTTTTCTCCATAGCCTCTCCAATATGTGTGTGTTTGTGTATGTGTGTTTTACTTTTAAATAATAGTCAGTCTGACAGATGTAAGATGGTATCTCACTGTGATTTCAATTTGCATTTTTCTATGATTAGTAATTTAGAGCATTTTTTCCAATGTTTGTTGGTTGCTTGTATGCTTCCTTTTGAGAAATGTCTGTTCATGTCTTTTGACCATTTTTTGAGTGAGGGGGGTTATTTGATTTTTGCTTGTTGAATTGTTTAAGTTCCTTACAGACTCTGGATATTGATTCTTCCAGTCCATAAGAATGGATTGTTTTTCTACTTGTTTCTGTCCTCTATGATGTTTTTACAGTGTTTTATAATTCTCATTGGTAAAGAACTTCCACCTCTTTGGTTAAATGTATTCCTAGGAATTTTTTTGTGTTGATATTGTAAATGGAATTACATTCTTGATTTGAATCTCAGCTTGAATGATATTGGTGTGTAGAAATGCAACTGAATTTTCTACATTGATATTGTATTGTGAGACTTTACTGAAGTTGTTTATCAGTTCCAGGAGACTTTTAGGGTTTTCTAGGTATAAAACTGTATGGTCCATGAGGAGACATACTTTGAGTTCTTTACTTGTTTGGATGCCTTTTATCTTTGTCTTGCCTGATTGCTCTAGCTAAGATTTCCAGTATACTATGTGGAATAGGAATGGTGAAAGTAGGCATCCTTGTGTTCTTCCAGTTCTCAAAGGAAAGGCTTTCAGTTTTTGCTGGTTCAGCAGGATGTTGGCTCTGGGTTTGTCATAGATGACTCTTACTATTTTGAGATATGTTTCTTCAACGCCTAATTTCTGAAGGGTTTTTTATCATGAAGGGATGTTGAATTTTATCGGAAGCTTTTTCTGTATCAATTGAGAAGATTATATGGTTTTTGTTTTTAATTTTGTTTATGTGATAAATCACATTTATTAATTGGCCTATGTTGAACCAACCTTGCATCCCAGGAATGAAGCCTACTCGATCATAGTGAATTAACTTTTTGATGTCCTGTTGAATTTTGTTTACTCATTTTATTAAAGAGTTTTGTGTCTATGTTCATTAGAGATATTGACCTGTAGTTTTCTTTTGTGTGTGTGTCTTTGCCAAGTTTTGGTATCAGAGTAATGCTGGCTTCATAAAATGTGTTAGAGAAGAGTTCTTGCTCCTTGATATTTGGGAACAGTTTCAGTAGAATTGGTACCAGCTCTTTTTCATATGTTTGGTAGAATTCTGCTGTGAATCCATCTGGTCAGGGGCTTTTTAAGGTTTTTTATTACTGATTCCATTTAGGAACTCCTTATGGATCTTTTCGGGGTTTCAATTTCTTTCTGATTCAATTTTTTTAAATTTTATTTTTCTGTAGGTTGAGATACAGGCAGTGTTTGGTTACATGAGTAAATTCTTTAGTGGTAATTTTGTGAGGTTTTGGTGCACCCATCACCTGAGCAGTCAGTATACACTGCACCCTATTTGTAGTCTTTTATGCCTCACCCTCCTCCCACCCTTCCCCCTTAGTTTCCAAAGTCCATTGTATCATTCTTATGATTTTGCATCCTCATAAATTAGCTCCTACATATCAGTGAGATCATGCAATATTTGGTTTTCCATTCTTCAGGTACCTCACTTAGGATAATAGTTTCCAATCTCATCCAGATGGCTGTGAATGCTCTTTGTTTATTCCTTTTTATGACAGAGTAGTATTCCATTGCGTATATATACCACAGTTTCTTTATCCACTCATTGATTGATAGGCATTTGGGTTGGTTCCACGATTTTGTAATTGCGAATTGTCCTTCTGTAAACATGCATGTGCAAGTATCTTTTTCGTATAATGACTTCTTTTCCTCTGGGTAGATACCCAGTAGTAGGATTGCTGGATCAAATGGTAGTTCTATTTTAGTTCTCTAAGGATTCTCCACACTGTTTTCCATAGTGGTTGTATTAGTTTACATTCTCACCAGCAGTGTAGAAGTGCTCCCTGATGCCCCCCATCCATGCCAGTATCTACTGTTTTTTGATTTTTAAATTATGGCCATTCTTGCAGGAGTAAGGTGGTATCACATTGTGGTTTTGATTTGCATTTCCTTAACAGCGATGTTGAGAAGTTTTTATATGTTTGTTGGCCATTCCATTCGTATGTCTTCTTTTGAGAATTGTCTATTCACGTCCTTAGCCCACTTTTTGATGGGGTTGCTTGGGTTTTTTTTTTTTGTTTTTTTTTGCTTTTTTTGTTTTTTTTGATGATTTGTTTGAGTTTGTAATAGATTCTGGATATTAGTGCTTTGTCAGACATATAGATTGTGAAGATTTTCTTCCACTCTGTGGGTTGTCTGTTTATTTTGCTGCCTTCTTTTTGCCATATAAAAGCTCTTTAGTTGAAGTCCCAGCTATTTATCTTTGTTTTTATTGGATTTGCCTTTGGGTTCTTGGTCATAAAATTCTTGCTTAAGCCAATGTCTAGAAGGGTTTTTCCAATGTTATCTTCTAGAATGTTTATAGTTTCAAGTTTTAGATTTAAGTCCTTAATCCATCTTTAGTTGATTTTTGTATAAGGTGAGAGATGAGGATTTGGTTTCATTATCCTACATGTGGCTAGCCAATTATCCCAGCATTGTTTGTTGAAAAGAGTGTTCTTTCCCCACTTTATATTTTTGTTTGCTTTGTCAAAGATCAGTTCGGTGTAAGTATTTGGGTTTATTTCTGTGTTCTCTATTCTGTTCCGTTGGTATATGTGCCTATTTTTATACCAGTACTACGCTGTTTTGGTGACTATGGCCTTATAGTACAGTTTAAAATCAAAATCAGGCAGTGTGATGCTTCCAGATTTGTTTTTTGCTTAGTCTTGCATTGGCTATGTGGGCTCTTTTTTGGTTCCATATAAATTCTATAATTGCTTTTTTCTAATTCTCTGAAGAATGATGATGGTATTTTGATGAGGATTGTATTAAATTTGTAGATTGCTTTTGACATTATGGTAATTTTCACAATATTGATTCTACCCATCCATGAACATGGGATGTGTTTCCATTTGTTGGTATTGTCTATGATTTTTTCCAGCAGCATTTTATAGTTTTCCTTGTAGAGGTCTTTTGACTCCTTGGTTATGGATATTCCTAAGTACTTTATTTATTTTTTGCAGTTATTGGAAAAGGGGTTGAGTTCTTGATTTGATTGTCAACTTGGTCACTGTTGGTGTATAGAAGAGCTACTGATTTGTGCACATTAATATTGTATATAGAATCTTTCCTGAATGCTTTTATCAGTACTAGGAGCTTTCTGGAGGAGTCTTTAGGGTTTTCAAGGTAAACAATCATCAGCAACAAACAGTGACAGTTTGATTCTTCTTTACTGATTTGGATGCCCTTTATTTTTTTCTCTTATCTGATTGTTCTGGCTAGGACTTCCAGTACTATGTTGAAAAGGAGTGGTGAGAGTGGGCATCCTTGTCTTGTTCCCATTCCCAGAGGGAATGCTTTTAATTTTTCCCCATTCAGTATTATGTTGGGTGTGGGTTTGTCATAGATGGCTTTTATTACATTGACGCATGTCCCTTGTATGCCAATTTTGCTGAGTTTTAATAAAAGGAATGCTGGATTTTGTCAAATGCTTTTTCTGTATCTATTGAGATGATCAGGTGATTTTTGCTTTTAATTCTGTTTATGTGTTATATCACATTTATTGACTTGCATATGTTAAACCATCCCTAATCGCTGGTATGAAACCCACTTGGTTATAGTGGATTATCCTTTTGATATGTTGTTGGATTCAGTTAGCTAGTATTTTGTTAAGGATTTTAGCATCTACGTTCATCAGGGATATTGGTCTATAGTTTTTCATTTTGATTATGTCCTTTCCTGGTTTTGGTATTAGGGTGATGCTGGCTTCATAGAATGAATTAAGGAGGGTTCCCTATTTCTCTATCTTATGGAATAGTGTCAATAAGATTGGTACCAATTATTACTTGAATGTCTGGTAGAATTTTGCTGTGAATCTATCTGGTCTTGGACTTTTATTTGTTGGTAATTTTTTAATTGCCATTTCAATCTTGCTGCTTGTTATTGGTCTGTTCAGGGTATCTAATTTTTACATATTTAAGTTAGGAGGGTTGTATTTTTCAGGAATTTATCCATCTCTTCTAGGTTTTCTAGTTTATGCATATAAAGGTGTTCACAGTAGCCTTGAATTATCTTTTGTATTTGAGTGGTGTCGGTTTTAATATCTCCTGTTTTGTTTCTTACTGAGGTTATTTGGATATTGTGTCTTCTTGGTTAGTTTTGTTAATGATCTATCGATTTTATTTATCTTTTCAAAGAACAAGACTTTTGTTTTATTTATCTTTTGTATGTTTTTTGCTTCAATTTCATTTAGTTTTTCCCTGATCTTGGTTATTTCCTTTCTTCTGCTGGGTTTGGGTTTGGTTTGGTCTTGTTTCTCTGGTTCCTTGAGGTGTAACCTTAGAATGTCAGTTTGTGCTTTTTTAGTCTCTTTGATGTAGGCATTTAGGGGTATGAACTTTCCTCTTAGCACCACCTTTGCTGTATCCCAGAGGTTTTGATAGGTTTTGTCACTATTGTTGTTGAGTTTGAAGAATTTTTTAATTTCCATGTTGATTTTGCTTTTGACCCAATGATCATTCAGGAGCAGGTTATTTAATTTCTATGTATTTGCATGGTTTTGAAGGTTCCCTTGGGAGTTGATTTCCAGTTTTAATTTTTTTTTACATTTTACTTTGTTTTGGGTACATGTGCAGAATATGCAGGTTTGTTACATAGGTATACCTGTGCCATGGTGGTTTGCTGCACCTATCAACCTGTCATCTAGGTTTTAAGCCCCACATGCATTGGGCATTTGTCCTAATGCTCTCCCTCCTTTTGCCCCCCACCCCCCAACAGGCCCTGGTGTATGATGTTCCCCTCCCTGTGTCCGTGTATTCTCATTATTCAGCTCCCACTTATGAGTGAGAACATGCTGTTTGGTTTTCTATCCCTGTGTTTGTTTGCTGAGAATGATGGTTTCTAGCTTCATCCATGTCCCTGCAAAGGACATGAACTCATCCTTTTTTATGGCTACATAGTGTTCCATGGTGTATATGTGCCACATTTTCCATATACAGTCTATCATTGATGGGCATTTGGGTTAGTTCCATGTCTTTGCTATTGTAAATAGTGCTGCAGTAGACATATGTGTGCATGTGTTTTTATAGTAAAATGATTTATAATCCTTTGGATATATACCCAGTAATGAGATTGCTGGGTCAAATGGTATTTCTGGTTTGAGGTCCTTGAGGAATTGCCACACTGTCTTCCACAATGTTTGTACTAATTTACACTCCTATCAACAGTGTAAACCATTCCTATTTCCCCACAGCCTCGCCAGCATCCATTGTTTCCTGACTTTTTAATGATCGTCATTCTAACTGGCATGATCTCATTGTGTATCTCATTGTGGTTTTGATTTGCACTTCTCTAATGACCAGTGATGAGCTTTTTTTCATATGTTTGTTGGTCACATAAATGTCTTCTTTTGAAAAGTGTCTGTTCATATCCTTTGCCCACTTTTTGATGGAGTTATGTTTTCTTTGTTAATTTTCTGCATCAATGATTTGTCTAATGCTACTTAAACAAATACATAAATAAAAAATCAAGTGAGATAACATTGAGCTTCATTAGGTTCTCAATAAATTATGGATATTTTCATTTAAAAAAAGAAGTTCTAATTGATTTCTTTTCAAGATCTTATATCTTCCTTCTTCATTTCCTTTTTTTTTTTTTTTGAGATGGAGTCTTGCTGTGTCACCAGACTGCAGTGCAGTGGTGTGATTGTAACTCATTGCAACCTCCACTTCCCCATCCTGGGTTCAAGCAATTCTCCTGCCTCAACCTCCCAAGTAGCTGGGACTATAGGCATGTGCTACCACGCCTAGCTAATTTTTGTATTTTTAGTAGAGATGGGGTTTTCATCCTGTTGGCCAGGATGATCTTGATCTCTTGACCTTGTGATCTGCCTGCCTCAGTCTTCCAAAGTGCTGGGATTACAGGTGTGAGCCACCGTGCCAGGCCATCTCCTCCTTCATTTCCTAGATTGCTTTAGAAGTTTCTTCATGTTGACTTTCAATCTTGTCTTAGATCTCATTGAGCTTCCTTGCCATTCACGCTTTTGAATTCTTTGTCATTTCTAGGTTTCCATTTTTGGTTATGGACCATTGCTGGGTTGCTAGTGTGATCCTTTGGGGGGTGTTACTACATTCAGATTTTTCATGGTGTCAGAATTCTTGCACTGGTTTCTTCTCATCTGGAGACCGGCACTTCTAATTTTCATAATTATTTTTGTGTGGGTAGGAATTTTCTTTTTCCTTCTTTCCCTATAGTATTATTCTTGTTGTATTCTTTTTCTTTCCCTTTTTGCTCCTCTCTTGAGAGTATGATTGTAGAGAATTATAGGTAAGGTCCTTTTGCTTTGCTTCTATAGCCCCATGAACTTCTCCTGGCAGATTTTACATTGGGCTGTGCAGTTCAATCTACAAGCCAGTAGATGGTGTTTATAAGTAAGAGCTGGCTGCAGCCAACATGGTAGGTATATACTTGATGCTTTATTTACTGGCTGAAGCTATCTATTGCCTCAGGCAATGGGCTGATTCACGATGCTTTATTTACTGGCTAAGGCTATCTATTGCCTCAGGCAATGGGCTGATTCAGGACATGCACATTGTTCTGAACTTTCTGTTCTGCCCTGGGGGATCAGGGGCCATGAAAGGTGGAGCTGGACGAGAGCTAAAGAAGAATCCAGTTGGCAACTACCAAGTGCCCATAGGTGTGCCTAGGTGTGGAGCTAGGAAACCTCTTCAGCCCCATGTTTTCTGCATGGAATCAGGGTGGCCTAAACTCCTAATCCAGGACAATGGGTGCTCCAGATGCCTGGAGATCTGCCTGGGCTGGCTTCTACACCATGATCTCTGCATAGCAGGAATGGGGTGACTCAAGCTGCTGAACTAGGCAAGCAGATGCTCTGAAGTCCTTGTTATTTGTCTGGGTGTGTAGCAGACAGGGCCTCTCTGCAGCAAGACCTCAGTCCAGGAAGCTTGGGGCAGCTCAGGCTACTGATCTAGGTAGGTAAGCTGGTGTTCCAAATGCCTGGAGATCTGCTTGGGTGTGAAACAGAAAGGGCCTCTATGCACCAGGATCTCTATTCAGGAAGGATAGGGTAGTTCAGGCTGCCAATCTAGGTGAGCTGGTTGGTGCTTCAAATGCCTGGAGATCTGCCTGGCTGTGGAACAGTGAGGGCCTTGTTGCACTATGACCTATGCCCAGGAAGAATGGGATTGCTCAGGCTGCTGAAGCAAATGAATGAGTGCTCCATATGACTGGAGGTCTGCCTGGGCATAGAATGGAGAGAGCCCTTCTGTATATGACCTCAGGGGATCAGGCTAGGGTACCCAGCAGTGGCACACACAGATTAGTTCTAGTTCACCAAGCTGGCCCTAGCTGTCTCACTGCCCAGGAGAAACTGCAGCTGTAGCAGCTCTCCTCTTGTCCTAGGCTTGCAATGGGAGAAAGCACATATTCAGAACCTACTGCTGAGGTGCTTTCTACAATTCTGGCTATAGAACTGTAGAAAGGCTACTCCACTTCAGAGCAAGCTCTAATCTCTGGCCCGAGATGAAAATGCCCACAGAATCACGCTTCTGGATTACCAAAGAATGGCTGACTTTTTATGCACCTAGATTAAAAATGGCATCCTGCTCCTGGTCCCAGGTCTGAGAAAACGTCTGCAGCTTTTCGCGGTGTCTTTCCCTCACAGTGTCTCCAAGCCTCTCCCCAAGTTAGCTCCAGGGGTTGGGAGAAACCATTGCTCTTCCTCAACCTGGGTTAGTGGGAACCCCAGTGGAAAGGTGAATCACAGAGGAAGGCTGACTGCCCCTCTAATATCCTAGGGCTTCACTCACTTTTATCATCTGGATGCCATAATGTGGACAATTTGCTGCCATTCTCTCTGGGATCTGGGTGTCTTCATGATTCCAGTGGTTCCCATTTTCCTTCTTGAATTAAATCTCACAGAGTTTATCTTTATGTACTGTCTTGCTATTTCCAAGTGGCTGAGGCATGCTGAAAGCCTCTAATCCCCCATCTTGGAAAAAAGAAATAAAACTCTAAGCATTTCTTGTAGGGTCCAGTCAAGTGGTGATGGATTCCCTCAGCTTTTACTCATTTGGGAAATACTATATTTCTACTTCATTCATGAAGGATAATTTTGATGGTGTGAAAGGAAAATATTTTGCATCCCCCACATCACTGAGCAAAAGGGAAAATTCAAGCTGGGAACTGTGCAGGGCAAATCTGCCTCCCATTCTATTCAAAATCATCCTTTTGCTCACTGAGATAGATGCATATTCTGATTGCCTCCTTTGGAAAGGCTTATCAGAAACTCAAAAGAATGCAATCATTTGTCTCTCACCTACCTTGACCTGGAAGCCCCCGCCCTGTGTTAGAAACAAATGCGTGTTCCTCAGTGCTGCAAAGAAATAGCACTCAAACATAAATTTAATTTTCTCAGCAAGGCAATTTTTACTTCTATAGAAGAGTGCAACTCATGGATGGAGTAATGGCGAGAACACACTTGGACAAGGGAGGGGAAGGGTTTCTTATTCCTGACACAGGTTGCCCCTACTGCTGTGTTATTCCCCTATTGGCTAGGGTTGGCCCACACAGTCTAAGTTAATTTTGACTGGCTATTTTAAAGAGAGCAAGGGTACAAGCCAGAGTAGTTTGATGGGAAGGGTGGTTACAGAACAGGTGACCCAGGATAATTCAGGTAAGAGCAGGTGACCAGGGGTGAATCAGGACGGAGCAGGCAACCAGGGGTGACTCAAGACAGAGCAGGTAGCCAGGGTTAACTCAGGTCAAAGCAGGTGACCAGGGGAACTAGTGATTAGAACTGGCAGGAAAGTTGTTTACTGAAACTAGAGGCAAGGGGGTGAAGAGAACTGGAGAATCAAAGAATAAGAGAGCTGAACATAATGACATACTGATTCTTTGAAGAGAAACTTGGAGTTCACTATATCTAACAATCCTCCATCTTGAATATTTACAGTTTTTCTCTTCAACCTTCCTTAACATGTCTTGGCTTAGTTCTGCTTGATTTTCTAAAAGAAAAAGCTTCTCTGAATAAAGTGGAGGAGAATTAAGGAAGGTTTTAGTAAGTGCTGTTTTTATCAGTCTTTACACTAGCCCACGGATGCATGTTATGACACAACATCTAACAAGAATGAGTATACCTATTACAGCTAAAAGGTAAGTAAGAAATGAGGCTATGATTTCTTTCCATTTACTGAACCACCCTTCTAGCCACCCTGAGAAAGGGTCATCGACTCCACAATTGTAGCTAATTCATTGGATAAAGTGGTAAGTCTTTGTAAGGCCCTTGTTATGCTCCTAGTACGGGCAGTGTTGTTTGGGATAAAGGTACAACACTGAGTTTTAATCATAACACAAACACTGCCTTTTGCAGCTAATATTATATCTAGGGCCATTCTGTTTTTCCAGGCCATCTGGCTAGTGGCCCCCAATTGTTCTGCTATCCCTTTGACAGCATCCCTGGTGTAATTAATAAACTACTGCTGATCATAATAGATAAAATTTATCTAAACTACATTTTTATTAATTGTCACCCACGAAATTATTGACTTAAATCCTGCAGCTATTTGATCTCGCGCTTTAAATTCATTTGGTACTTCTCATGGAACTCCAACAGCGTTTATATAAACATGGGGGTCAAAGGACCCATGTGAGGTTCTCCTTGCTTTTTAGTATTTTATAGAGCATTGGACCAACTTTGGCAGAGAAGCTCTGCTCTAGGAGGATAAGATTTCCAGTTTATACTGGAATATTTGTCAAACTCTTCTCAAACTAACTTATCCCAGTTAACAGATTTTTAGTCTGAAGAGAACTAGGAAGGATAAAGATACTTTTCTGAAGTGGAGAGTTGCCTCTGACTTGTCAAGTCTCCACAGGGTATAACCAGGTGAGCATCAAATGTAATAGTTTAAGGCAAAATTGGCTTGGTTACATTAATAACTAGGTGGTCAGCAATAGAGCAAGGAAAGAAGGAGTAATAGTATAGGTGAAAGAGAGTTAAATTTTTCTTAGCTTTAGTTTGGTAGAGTTTTCCCCTGGGACTGTGACCCAAGACTCTGGAGGGGGTGGCACTTTCTTGACTCAGGTGTGATGGGTCCATCCTTTTTCTGCTGTCTGGACTGCGATTTTAGTAGATAGGAGCACTAGGCAAGGTCCTTCCCAGGCCGGTTCAAGTTTTTCCTTCTCTCCAACTTTTGACAAGGACATGGTCCCCAGGCTGATGTTGGTGTGCTGGAAACTCTAGGGGTGGCACCTGTGCTAAAAGAACTTTAGTTCTAAGGGAGGGGAAAGTGGGAGATAAACCAAGTATATAATTTCTTAGAAACTGACCTTTTGTTTCAAATGTTGGAGATCAGCAGTAGAATGTAGATAAGGCAATCCATAAAGCATCCCATAAAGGGACAGGTGTATGTCTTTTCAGGGAGCAGTTTGGACTTTCAACAGGGTAATAGGCCTTCCTACTTTCCCTGATGAAGGGAAGTGCCAGGGAGTATGATATTCCCATGCTATCTCCAGTATCTGGGCTAATTTCTTAATGACATGTGCAATGAAATGAGTCCTATTATCTGAATCAATGTTTTCTATTAATCTAAACTTGGGTATAATATTTTCAACTAATGCCTTGACTACATTATTAGCAGTTGTACTTGAAAAGGAAATAGATTCTACCCAATGAGTAAGGTGATCTACTACCACTAATAAATACTTCAGATGACCAATGGGAGGCATCTGTGTATAATCAATCTGGATACTTTGAAATGGCCTTAAGCCTAGACTCCTTCCCCTAAGGGGTAATCTTTTAGTAAGCAACTGTCTGTAACCTGATTGGTTAGGGTATAAATTTCTATGCACCCATCAACTCTGAGGACTGCGTCACACATGGCTTGGGGCCCCCAATGGGTCCCTTGATGCAGTTGGAACAAGATTTCCCTCATAAGGGGTTTGGATAACATTTCTCCATTTTCCTTCTGAATTTTCTTTAGCACCTATTTTTATTAGTTTTTAGACCAAATAAAGCCAAATGCCATTTTATATTTGACAATGCTTCCTGTGTGATTTTATACCAGATAAGCTAAATTTTACCTTTATATTAGTGTGCTATTAATGCTCAACTCAATTTTAATAAAACCTTGTAGACATTATCTAGTTTTAATGCCTGACCATAAGGTAAGATTTTTATAGACTCTGTTTAACCCTTTATAATTTTTCTTAAAGAGCAGGTTAGTGCTTTAAAAAAAACCTGTCATGCTTTTAATGTCCAGTTCACAGAAAAACTGGATACCTTTTTAACTTTAGTCAGTATGCTTACACACAACATTTCCTTTACAATTAATGTTTCAAAACTTGCTTACACCTTCAAAACAATATATATATTCAAAACAATATATATACCTTCAAATATATATCTATACACAATATATATACCTTCAAAACAATATATATATTAACCTTTTAATGTAGATAAAAATCCATATTCTTATGCCTCATAATTCTTTTACCAAAAGTATATTTTACTTTCCTTACACAGCTTGCACATAAACTGTTTCTTCAGTAGTTTTACATTCAGGAGGCCCAATTACTTTTAAATTATACAACATTTCTTGCATACATTCCCTTTTATAACATTTTTCACAACTTTCACAATCTTCGACTTGCCTCAACTTTCTGACTTGTAAACATCCCTTTCTTTAAACAATCAGTTAATTTATTTTAAGACAAGAATTTGCCAGTGGTAACAGCAGTGGGTTAATTGGACCCTTCATTGGTCCCCAGGGTGGGGTATGCTGGCACCAGTGTCGGTGGGTCCAGGTAGGCCAACTTTTGGGCCTCCAGATGGCTTACTTGGATGACAATAGTAACTGCAGTGGTCTGGGGAGGTGGGTGTGTTCTCTGTCCACTGGCTAGCTGGCATGGCATGCATGATGGCAGTAGCTGGCATGGTGTGCATGATGGTACCACTCTGGTTCCCAAGGGCTATGTGCTGTTGTTAATGGGGGCTGAAATGGGCTGGGCAGACCAGTCTCCGTGCCCGTAGATGGCATGTGCAGGCAGGTGCCAACTGTGGTGGTAGTGACAGGGTGGGTAGGTTCAACCTCAAGGCTATGGGAGAAATACTCAGGTGCCAGTGTTGATGGACTGAGCTTGTTAATCTCCAGGCCTCCGGACTGCATGCTTTGGCATGCTGGGGGTTCAAGCTTAGCTCAGCGGGCTTGACTTAGGGCCCCACAGTGGTGCGTGCGGGTACTTGCTATGGTAAGTAGGGGTGAGGAGATTCCCAGGCCTCCAGGAGAATGCTCAAGTAGGGGGTGGCAGCAGCCATACTACATTCCTGTCACTGAGGAGGATAGGGCCACCTTCAGTGACGGCAACCTAGGCTGGTGGCTAGGGAACACATGCCCTGCTCTTGCCTCAGCCCCATTGGAAGCAGCCGTTGCCTTCACTGCATTTTAATCACAGCAGTAGCAGCAGCCTGCACTTTGCTCATGACTTAGCCCTACTACTGCTGGGCCCAGGATAGTTCACAGCCTGTTATGTGCTGTGCTCTTAAAATGGCACCTTGCTGTCGATGCTTAGGAGTTGGGGGAAGTGGGGGACCTAGTAAAAACTCATTCCCTGGAGCAGTTTCATTGTGTAATCTCCAGGCAGCTCCATGTATTAGTTTCAGGGCTTGCATAGGGATTGGGGATCTCCCGTGCTTGGGACTGCAGGAGTCCACAGTTGGAATGTGGCCCACTGCAGGTCTATTACTTACTCTTTTCCCACACTGGGGAGTCATTCCCATTTCCCAGCTGATCTTGCCTGAGCAGACTGCTTCGCTTCCCTCTCCTTTCTTGCTTTAGGCATTTTCTGTCACTTTTCTGTTGAATTCCAGTGTCTTCTTTTTAATGATCTATTCAAAGTGCAATTATCTACTCATTATTTTGGTGGTTCTTAGTGCTCAACGCATATTTCTGAATGAGGTAAAGAATCAGTGATCCATTTGCTTTTTACTGTATGTTATGGGTTGGATGTTCCCTCCAAAACTCATGTTGAAACTTAATCCGCAATGTGGCAGTATTGAGAGTTGGGATATTTAAGAGATGATTGGATCATGAGGGCTCTGCCTGCATGAATGGATTAACCCATTCATGGAGTAATGGACAAGTGGTTTAATGGATTAATGGGTTATCATGGGAGGGGAACTGGTGGATTAATAAGAAAAGGAAGAGAGATCTGAACTAACATATTAGCACACTCAGGTTTGTTGCCACGTGATGCCTTGCTCCTCCTTGATATACTGCAAAAAGCCCACCAACAAGAAGGCCCTCACTAGATATACCCCCTTGACCTTAACTTCTCAGTTTCTGTAACTATATAAGAAAGAGTTTTCTTTTCTTTATAAATGACTCAGTTTCAGGTATTCTATTATAAGGAACATTAAACAAACTAATGAACTAAGATACTATATTAAGTTTATTTTTAGGCAAGTGACATAGATACTTACATGCTTTCCCTTCTGGGAGACCATTACAATTCTTTTTTATTCTTTTTATTCTAGAGACAGAGTTGCTTTGTCTTTGTTGCTCAGACTGAAGTGCAGGGCTGCAATCATAGCTCATGGCAGCCTCAAGCTTCTATTCCATTTCAACTTGGGATGTACACACAATATAATGCTAGATATTTTCAGTCAAAAGCATTTTCAGATCTTGTCACCAGAGAAGTCTTCTCTTCTGTGTGTCAAGTTTTCTGTAGTAAACTATAGTAAATTTAAACTGCTGTTTGTTTTCAACTTTATAGGCTTTAAACATTTTCTTAAAACTATGATACTATAATATCTTGGTATTATCACTTTATAATTATCCCATTGATAGAAAGGTTAATTTTGAAGGCAATTTAGTGACCTGTATAAAGGCATGAGGTGATTTAGCTAAAATTTGGGCAAAATGATCAAATACCTGCACAAAATGAGTTATTATATTGTTAAGTGTAATATAATTTTTTAGAGATAGGATCTTGCTCTGTCATTTAGGCTGTGGTGTGATCATAGCTTACTGCAACTGCAAATTCCTGGGCACAAGCAATCCTCCGGCCTCAGCCTCTCAAGTAGCTGAAAACATAATTGCATGCCACCACACCCAGCAAATTTCAAATTTTTTATTTTATTAGAGATGGGGTCTTGCCACGTAGCCCAGGCTGGTCTCAAACTCCTTGCCTAAAGTGATCCTCCCACCTTAGCTTCCTAAGTAACTGGAATTATAGCACCAGACACCACACCAAGCTGTTGTAATTCCTTATATAGAAAAAGTAAAGAGAAACATTCATTATAGCTTTAGAGAAAGGGAGAAAGAGAGTTGTTCTTATTTTGACTTTCCAATCCTATTTTAGTTATCTATGGCTGCATAGTGAATTACCTCACATCTTAGCAGCCTAAAACAATAACAAACATTTTTTATCTTAGTCTCTATGTATCAGGAATTCAGGACCAGCTTACATGAGTTGTTCTGACTCAGAGACTCTTATGAAATTGTAATCAAGATGTCAGGCCTTCACTCATCTGCAGACTTGATTGGGGCTAGAGGACCCACTTTCAAGGTGGTCCACTCAGTAGACTAGAAAGTTGGGGTTGGATATTGACAGGAGGGCTGAGTTCCTTGCCATATGGGTCTCTTCATATGGCTGCTTACCCGTCTTCACAAAATGGCAGTTGGCTTCCTCCAGAGCAGGTTATCTAAGAAAGCATGCTGAAGCTACAAAGTTGTTTTTTGACCTTGCTTCAGGAGTCAACCCACATTTGCTTCTTGATATATTATTTGTTATGCATGTCCGTCCTAGTCAACATGGGAGGAAACTACAAAAGGGTATGAATGCCAGGAGGCATTTTTGTGGATGCCTTCCACAAATCCCTAAATGGTTGTGTCTGTTGATTTCTGGAGCTTTTCATCCTGTTTCTGTCAGTCAGTCAGTCGATAGCAATATCAAAGCTCAAATAAAGAGACACCTGATAACACAGAGACAATGTAGTAGAGATCTGCATGCAAGAAAACAATATAATTTGTACTTGTCAATATCAGTTTCTGCATGCATGGAGATCTCCTTGGGCTTATCACTGTGCCTAGCATAAATACCAAATACATAGAAGTTTCTCTGCAAATGTAATTTTTTTGAATGAGAGAATGAAGGAATAAATAAAGGGATTGGTCTTTTTGCCTCATGAAACTGAGTGTTGGCTTTTTGCTGTGACTTACATAAACAATTTTCAGCCTTCAGAAATGCACATTAATTTTAATAGCAAAGAATTAAACATGCTATTAACTTTTACCTTTCATAGTCTGGGTAGATGCTTATTGGATTTGAAATTCACTCAACATAAATCAGACAATTCTTTCCTTTTCACTCATGGATAGCTTTATCCCTTTATTCTCCTCTGGTTAAAAAATATGTATTTGCATTTGGTGTGATTTATTCCAATCATTAGCTGTAATGCCTAAGATGCAGAGTGAGTATTTTTGATCTGATCTTCTCCCTGCTCGCCTTAGTCATAATCCATCACCAAACTATTCTATAAGGGGATTCCTATGGATACCATTACTGTTATTAAATTTATATTCCACCTGTTTGTAAAGTACTTTTGAAATTTTCAAATTATCCACAATCCAATAATGCCTATCTAAGTTGTCATTCCTTAGAAGGCTCAAAAACTCAAAGATCCAACTTTAGCAATAAAGCACAAAAAAACATTTTATATCATAAGGATGTTATTCAATATGATTCTTATTTAAGTGATTTATGGCTATGTTTTGCTAAAAAGAATTTCTAGAGCACTGCCAGAAAATTAAAATTAGGAATGCTCTCATCTAGTGTTTGTGGAAGTATATATTTTTGGGATGATAAGTACTTTGTAGATCAATTTGACAATATCGAGTGGAGTTGAAATTGTATATATCCTATGGCCCAGTAATTCCAGTCCTGAGTATATACATTAGGGATACTCAAACACAAAAACTATGCATTGCAGCATTGTTATCGTGAAAAAATTTCAAAAGTATAGATGGTAAAAACACAAATGGATAAAAACAAAAACTATTACAAATTATGAAATTTGATATAATTCATGCATTTAAATACTATATAGGAACAAAAATGAATAGCATAGTACAGATATCAATGCAGATGCATCTCACACACATTATGAAAGATAAAAAGCAAGTTATAGAAGGATACGTAGCAAGTAACTCTATTTGTATAGCTTAAAATATGCAAAACAATATTGTTTAGGGTCTAAATGGACAGAATAAAAGTACAAAAAAATGAAAATGATAAACCTAAAGTTCAAGATAGAAATTTTCTTTATAAGTGGGAATGAGAGTAAATAGGATCTGGGATGGGTAGATAGAGGGATTTAAATGTATTTGTAATGTTTTAGTTCTTGTGTTAAATGGTAGGTATACTTACACTTTATAGCATATTTAAAAATTTAAAAATCCAAATAAAGTGCTGACAATTGGCATAGAGGTATAACAACACTCAGTGTATGTGCAAATAGCATTTTATGCAGTATTATTTTACTGGAGTTTCTATAATTTTTTATATGGAATTCCACTGCTTCCAACATTGTATTCACTCTATTCATGTGATCACTTTGTGAAAAGTTGCATGTATTCCTCTCTCGCTTTCTTCTGTAAAAAGGAGTTGGTTACATTAAGTAATCTTTGGCATACAATACTGTTTGGCTATAATGCTTGATTTAGGTATAACAATTGAGGTATTAAAAATAAAGCACCTTAGAAATAAATATAGGTTTACAAAAGATAGAATTAACCTTTTAAAATTTCTAAACTGCTTCCCCCACATATTCTCAATAATCTTTATTTATTTATTTGTTTACTTACTTATTTTTGGAGATAGAGTCTTGCTCTGTTGTCCAGGCTGAAGTGCAGTGGCACGATCTTGGCTCACTACAACCTCTGCCCCCTGGATTCAAGCGATTCTTATGCCTCAGCTTTCCAAGTAGCTGGGATTACAGGTACCTACCACCATATCCAGCTAATTTTTGTATTTTTTATGGAGATAGGGTTTTGCCATGTTGGCCAGGCTGGTCTCGAACTTCTGGCCTCAAGTGATCTGCCCACCTCCGGCCTCCCAAAGTGTTGGGATGACAGGCGTGAGCCACCGTGCCTGGCCTTAACTTTAAAATATAAATATTCAACAATAATTTGAAACACTTCTGCTCTATGTGCCTTTTAGTGTTGCAAAGTGAAGGGAGGAAGAGCTGGGGGAAGGGACATTCTGAGGGAGGCTAGCTTTTCTCCTGTATATGATGTAGTTAGTTGTTGTACTTGCTGTACTTTTACCACAACACAAGTGCTTAGATATTTGCAGATTAAATTTCTTTTTTTTTTTTTTTGGAGACGGAGTTTCGCTCTTGTTGCCCACCGCTGGAGTGCAGTGGCGTGATCTTGGCTCACTGCAACCTCCACCTCCCGGGTGCAAGCGATTCTCCTACCTCAGCCTCCCGAGTAGCTGGAATTACAGGCATATGCCTCCACACCCAGCTAATTTTTGTATTTTTAGTAGAGACAGCTTTCCCCATATTGACCATGCTGGTCTCGAACTCCTGATCTTAGGTGATCCACCCGCCTTTGCTTCCCAAAGTGCTGGGATTACAGGTGTGAGGCACCACACCTGGCCCAGATTAAATTTTTATAGGTACTTTAGAATTTTCTTCATAATAAATTAATCATATTTTTTTCCTGCATGAGAGAGACTCAAAATATGATTCAAAACTTACTCCTACTTCACGTATAGTGCCAACTACTTTTGAATCACTTCATGCAGATTAAAGAGAACTAATTAAAGATCCATACCGTTGACAGCAAGGCCCAATGCAGAGAGAAACAAGAGCTAGCAGCCAAAATGCAAGGGAGGAGCAGTAATGTCCATTCCTGCCTTTTGTGTGAATGAAAGCAGAAACCTACTAACAGCATCCCTGAATGTTAAGCGTCTGTGAAATTGTACCGTGATGAGCACTTAGCAGTGCTCTGGCAATAGTGAATGTTTAATATACATTCACTGAATAAATAAATACGTAAATAAAAGAAAGAATACTGAATAAGAAAAATACTTGTTGAAAGAATCATGCTTGTGGGAAATAAAATCACTTAGCAATTCTATAAAACTTCTGAAGTAAAAATGTTGAGCGCTCCATAGCTCTATTCTATTTATTTCCCTGACTTTTGTAGAAAGAAACATATATCTTTATAGTGTTGACTCTCCCTAATCCTAAATAGAAATAAAGATTGCTCCTCATCTCAGTTCTGGTTTGAATATGGCTATCATTTAGTACTCTTCCAGGAAGTTAGGAGAGGGAGGCTCTTTCTTCACAGCTGTCCCAAGATCAAGAGGTTCCCAAAATAAAATTAAACACTGAACATTCAAGGACATTAGCAAATGACATATGCTTCCATTTTTACTTTCTCAGCAACACCTTAAGAATTGAAAAAAAAAAAACATTTGATGAATGATAGTTCTGGGCAATTTTTAATTTCCTTACCAGCTCAGAAAGCATGTTCTATTCCCAACTCCCTCATTCTTATGTCTCTGCCTTCTGCCCTGAACAGCTGTAAACTTGTTCATGGAAGATGTGCTTTCACTTTGAGACAGTGGTTATCTTCCTTACATCAATTCTGTTCAGTAGTGCACATGTTAAAAGGGGCTTCATTTCAGGATATTTACACCATTTCAGGAAGAATTAAGTTCTTCTTAATCTTCCCAAGGGAGGTAGGAAAATATTGAAGTGCCTGCTTCTCTTACCCTTCTGCTAAATCAATACTGAACTTGACTGATTTCTACCTGACTCATTATGTGCAGTATCTGAGCATTTTTAAAAACTAACATAGAAAAGGATCAGACCCCCTAAAAATGAAGTTCCTAAGTATGTCAGAATAATAGGAACAGAAAAAAAAATACAAACTTAGGGAATATTTCTGGTTAACTTATCTTGGGCTTTTATATGAGACCAAATATTATGATATGAGGTTACTGTTTCTTTAGGACTCAAAAACAGAAAAGAAGAAAGACATGGGAAGGACATACTTTTTAACCCTAAAAGTAGAATTATAAGGGTCAAAACAAGATGGTAGGAATGGACTCTCCAGCAATCATTCCCTCACAGAAGCATCAATGTGAAAAACTATTTACTCACAAAAATATCTGCATGAGAACTAAGGAAACCAGCTGAGAGATAACAGTACCTAGCTGTAACACAATAACAAAAAAAAAAAAAAAAAAAGAAAAAGATGCATTGAGGAGGGTAGGAAGAACAGTTTTACATTACCCACACCACCCCTTCCCCAGTCCCAGGCAGCACAGCACAGAGAGAGATATTGTCCACTTGGGATAAAGAGAGGAAGTGATTACAGAACTTTGCCTTAGATCCCAACATGAGATCTATCACAGTAAAACAAAGAACTGGGTGGATATTTAGGCCTCATACTTGAGCTGGTAACTTATGACTGAGCCCCTGAGCCTGCCTTGACAACGAGTGGGACTGTACAGCTTCAGGCATAAGGCTTGCATGGTGAACTCAATATCTGGACCACACCATTGCCAGGCTGACATCAGGGGCTCTGGGCTCTGGATACCTCTCAATGACAGGCAACCCTCATCAGCCCGGGCTTCTGGCATACCCCAGTGCCACTCTGGTCACATCTACCTGGGGCTTCTGGTAGCACCATGCCAGCCACAGCAGGCCCCAGGCTCCTGACCTGTCTCATTGCTTCTCCTGCCACAGTGAGCCCTGAGTTTGAGCAGTACCATGCTTGTCACAGCTTCCCTGGGCTTCTGGTACATTTGAACACTGTGCATGTCACAGGGATTTCCCAGGCAGAGCCAGTCTGTGAAGACTGAAATAAGTATCTATTTCTTTAAATGCATAGACATTGACATACAACCACAAGGATCAAAAACAACCAGGGAAAAACAGTATCACCAAATGGACAAAATATAGTGCCAAGTACCAACCCTAAAGAAATAAAGATGTATTAAATGACTGACAAAGGATTCAAAATAATTGTTTTAAGGAAGCTCAGCAAATTTCAGTAAAGGAAACAATTCAACAAAATGAGGAAAACAAGATGTAAGAATGATAAAATTAATAGACTGAATAATAAAAAATTAAAGCAGAAATCTTGGAGTTGAAAATAAAATAAAAATGCAATAGAGAGCATTGACAGCAGAATTAAGTAGGAGAAAAAGTCTGTGAATTTGATGACAGGTTGTCTGAAAATATACAGTCAGAGGAGAAAAAAGAAATGGAAGAAAATATAAAGGATTTATATCAAAAGAATGAATGTTCAAGTTATAGGAATTTAAGCAGAAGAGAAAGATAGAAGGGGGGGAGAAGCTTATTTAAAGAAACAGTAACAGAAAACTCCAAAGCTAGAGAAGAAAATATCCAGGTACAAGAAAGTCAAAGTTCTCCAAACAGATTTAATCCAAATAAGACTATTCTAATACATGTAATGATCAAACTATCAAAAATCAAAAGAAAGAAAGGATTCTGATTGCAGCAAATACAAAGGAATCACATACAAGAGAGGTCCAATACATCTTAGCAGCAGACATATCAGCAGAAACCTTCTGGATTAGGAGGGAGTAGGATGATATATTTAAAGTGCTAAAGAATGAAAACTGGCAACCAAGAATGTTATTCCCAGCAAATCTGTCCATCAGAAATGAAGAAGAGATAAAAGGCTTTCCTTAACAAACAAAAACTGAGAGAGTTTACCAACACCAGACCCTTCTTATAAGAAATGCTAGGCTAGGCAGGGTGAGTCATACCTGTAATTACACTTTAGGAGAGCAAGACAGACAGATCACTTGAGCCCAGGAGTTCAAGACCAGCCTGAGAAGCATGACAAAACGCCACTGCTACACACATGCACACACACACACACACACACACAATTAGCCAGGCATGGTGGTGTGTGCCTGTAGTCCCAGCTACTAGGGAGGCTAAGGTGAGAGGATCACTTGAGCCCAGTGATCATGCCACTGCTATTACAACCTGGGCAATAGATTGAGGCCCTGTCTTGGGGGTAGGGGTGTGGGGGGCAAAGAAATGGTAAAGGGATTCTTCAATCTGAAAAAAGAAAGGTAATTAGTAGTATGAAAACATCTAAAAGTAAAAAAACTCATAAGAACACAGTCATTCCTTCTAATACTTTAATGGTGTTGTGTAAATTACTTATATCTGTAACATAAAGATTGAAAAATAAAACTCTTAAAAATAGCTATGATACTATGTTAAGGGATATGAGCTATAAAAAGGTGTAAATTGTGACATCAAGAATTCAAAATGTGAGGCAGAGAGTGGAGTAAAAATATAAAGGTCTTTCTATTTTCAAAGTTAAGTTGTCATCAGCTTAAAACAACGTTTAAAACCAGAAGATTTTTTTCTTTGTAAGTGTCATGGTAACTAAAAAGCAAAACTCTATAGTTGAGACTCAAAAAATAAAAAACAAGGAACCAGTACATACTGGTAGAGAAAATCACTTAGCTACAAAGGAAGACAACAAGAGAGTAAGAAAAAAACAAAAGATCTACAAACAACTAGAAAACAATTAACAAAATGAAAATAGTAAGTTCTTACCTACCAAAAATTACACTGACTGCAATGGGTTAAAGTCTTTAATCAAAAGGTGAGGTTGCTGAATAAGTCAATAAATAAAGACTCAATTATATGCTGCCTAAAAGAGACTCACTTCACTTGTAAGAACACACATAGATTGAAAGTGAAGGGATAGGAAAAGATATTCCATTTAAATGGAGACCAAAAGAGAGGAGGAGTAGGTATACTTAGTTAAAATAGACTTTAAGTCAAAAACAGTAAAAAGAGACAAAGAAGGTCATTATATAATGATAGAGAATTATTGAGCAATAGGAAATAATAATTATAAAAATGCATCCAACATCAGAGCATCTAAATATATGACACAAATATTAATAGATCTGAATGGAGTGATAGATTGCATTACAATAATAGTAGGGGGCATCAATACTCCACTTTCAGCAAAGGACAGATTATTTAGACAGAAAATCAGTAAAAGAATATTGGACATAAACTACACTCTAGATCAAATGGACCTAACAGACATGTGCAAAACATTTTATTAAGCAGTTGCAGAATAGATATTCTCCTTAACTGTACATAGAACCTTCTCCAGGATAGATCATATGTTAGGACAAAAACCAAGTCTTAAAAAATTTAAGATTAAAATAATATAAAGTTTATTTTCTGACCACAGTGGTATAAAACTAGAAATCAATTACAAGAGGAACTTTCAAAAATTTAGATATATATTGAAAATAAACTACATGTTCCTGAACAACCAACGGATCAATCAATAAATTAAAAGGGACATTAAAATAATTTTTGAGACAAAGGAAAGTGGCCTTTGGGAGCTCAAAACAGAAGGATTACTTGAAGACAGGTGTTCAAGACCAGTCTATACAATTGATATGATTTGGCTGTGTCTCCACCCAAATCTCATTTGAATTCCCATGTGGGAGCGACCTGGTGGGAGGTAACTGAATCAGGGGGGCAAGTCTTTCTCATGCTGTTCTCATGATAGTGAATAAGTCTCACAGATCTGATGGTTTTATAAGTGGGAGTTTCCCTGCTCAAGCTCTCTTCTCTTGTCTGCTGACATGTGAGACGTGTCTTTCACCTTCCACCATGTTTGTGAGGCCTTCCCAGCCACATGGAACTGTGAGTCTGTTAAATCTCTTTATTTTGCATATTGGCCAGTCTTTATCTGCAGCATGAAAATGGACTAATGCAGTGATTGGGTACCAGTAGAGTAGGGCACTGCTGTAGATACCAGAAAATGTGGAAGCAACTTTGGAACTGGGTAACAGGCAGGAGTTGGAAGAGTTTGGAGGGCTCAGAAGGAGACAGGAAAATGTGGAAAAGTTTGGAAGTTCCTAGAGACTTGTTGAATGACTTTGCTCAAAATAGAGATAGCAATATGGACAATAAGGTCCAGGCTGAGGTAGTCTCAGGTAGAAATGAGGAATTTGTTGGGAACTGGAGCAAAGGTAACTCTTATTATGTTTTAGCAAAGAGACTGGTGGCATTTTGCCCCTGTCCTAGAGATTTGTGGAACTTTGAACTCGAGAGAGATGATTTAGGATATCTGGTGGAAGAAATTTCTAAGCAACAAAACATTCAAGTGGTGATTTGGTCCTGTTAAAGGCATTCAGTTGTTTAAGGAAAGCAGAGCATAAAAGTTGGGAAAATTTGCGGCCTGACAATGCAATAGAAAATAAAACCCATTTTCTGAGGAGAAATTCAAGCCAGTTGCAAAAATTTGCATAAGTAATGAGGAGCCAAATGTTGATCCCCAAGACAATGGGGAAAATGTCTCCAGATCATGTCAGAGGTCTTCATGGTAGCCCCTCCCATTACAGGCCTAGGAGGGAAAAATTGTTTCATGGGCCAGGCCCAGGGTCCCTGTGCTGTGTGCAGTCTAGAGACTTTTTGGTGCTCTGTGTCCCAGCTGCTTCAGCAGTGGCTAAAAGGGACCAAGGTACAGCTTGGGCCATAACTTCAGAGGGTGCAAGCCCCAAGCCTTGGCATCTTTCATGTGGTGTTGAGCCTGCAGGTTCACAGGAGTCAAGAATTGAGGTTTGGGAACCTCTGCCTCGATTTCAGAGGATGCATGGAAACACCTGGATGTCCAGGCAGAAGTTTGCTGCAGGGGCAGGGTTCTCATGGAGAATCTCTGCTAGGGCAGTACAGAAGGGAAATGTAGGGTCAAAACCCCCACACAGAGTCCCTACTGGGGCACTGCCTAGTGCAGCTGTAAGAAGAGGGCCACTGTCCTCCAGACCCCAGAATGGTAGATCCACCTACAGCTTGTACAGTGCATTTGGAAAAGCCACAGACACTCAACACCAGTCCATGAAAGCAACCAGGAGGAAGGCTATACCCTGGCTGCAAAGCCACAGGGGTGGAGCTGCCCAAGACCATGGGAACTGACCTTTTGCATCAGTGTGACCTGGACATGTGAGACATGGAGTCAAAAGAGATCATTTGAGAGCTTTAAGATTTGACTGCCCAATTGGATTTTGGACTTGCGTGGGGCCTGTGGCCACTTTGTTTGCCAATTTCTCCCATTTGGAATGACTGTATTTACCTACTCTACCCCCACTGTATCTAAGAAGTAACTAACTTGCTTTTGAATTTACAGGCTCATAGGCAAAAGGGACTTACCTTGTCATGGATGAGACTTTGGGCTGTGGACTTCTGAGTTAACACTGAAATGAGTTAAGACTTTGGGGGACTGTTGGGAAGGCATGATTGTTTTTGAAATGTGAGGACAGGAGACTTGGGAGGGCCCAGGGGTGGAATGATATGGTTTGGCTGTGTCCCCACCCAAATCTCATCATGAATTTCCACGTTGTGAGAGATGCCTGGTGGGAGATAATTGAATCATGGGGGCAAGTCTTTCCCTTGCTGTTCTCATGATAGTGAGTAAGTCTCTTGAGATCTGATGACCTTATAAATGGGAGTGTCCCTGCACAAGTTGTCTCTTCTCTTGTCTGCTGCCACGTGAGACATGCCTTTCACCTTGCACCATGATTATGAGGCCTCTCCAGCCACATGGAACTGTAAATCCATTAAATCTCTTTCTTTTTTAAATTACACAGTCTTGGGTATGTCTTTATCAGCAGCATGAAAACTGACAAATACGGCAATGTAAAGAGGCGGTATCTCTACCAAAAATAAATAAATAAATAAATAAATAAATAAATAGGCAAAATGATAATACCTGTAGTACTAGCTACTTGTGAAGCTGAGTTGGGAAGATTTCTTGAGTCAGGGGAGAGATTACAGTGAGCTATGATAGTACCACTACACTCTAGCCTGGGCAACAGAGTCAGACCTGTCTCTAAAAAAAAAAAAAAAAGAAAAAAAGAAAAAGAAAGTGAAAGTACAACATATAGCAAAATCAGTTGTAAAAGAGAAGTTTACAACCATAAATCATCAAAATAAAGAGATCTCAAACAACCTAACACTGCACCTCAAGGAGTTAGGAAAACAAAACAAGTTAGCAGAAGGAAGCAAATGATAAAGATCAGAGCAGAAATAAATGAGAGTTGGGAAAATCAATAGACAATATAAACAAAATTAAGAGTTGGTTTTTTGAAGATGAAATTGACAAACTTTTAGCTAGGCTAAGAGAGAAAAATAAAATGAAATAAAGGAGACACTACAACTGATACAACAGAAATACAAAGGATTATGATATTATGATAAATTATATGCCAACAAATTGGATAACCTAGAATAAATACATTTATTGATGCATTCAGCCTACCAATACTAAATAATGAAGAAATAGAAAATTTTAACAGACTAAAAATGAGTAAGGAGATTGAATCAGCAGCAAGTCTTCCATTAAAGAAAAGTCCGGGACCTGACTGGTTTTACTACTGAATTCTACCAAACAGTTAAGGAAGAACTAATACTAAGTCTTCTTAAATGCTTAAAAAATTGAAGAGAAGGGAATGCTTCAGAACTTACTATATGAGGTCAGCATTATACTGATACCAAAGGCAGAAAAGAAACTACAAAAAAGGAAAACTCCAGGTCAATACCCCGATGAATAAAAATGCTAAAATCCTCAACAAAATACAGGCAAACTGAATTCAACAGCACATTAGAAAGATCATTCACTATGGTCAAAGTGGAATTTATCACAGGAGTGCAAGAATACTTCAACACACATAAATCAATAAATGTGAGGCATCACATCAACAGAATGAAGGACAAAAACCATATGACTGTTTTAATAAATGCAGAAAAGGCATTTGACAAAAGTAACCATTTTTTCATGATAAAAACTCTCAACCAATTAGATATAAAAGGAACACACCTAAACCAAGTAATGGCTATATATATTAAACCCACAAGCAACATCATGCTTATGGGGAAAGGTTGAAAGTTTTCCTCCAAGATTCGGAACAAGACAAGAGCGCCCGCTCTTGCCACTTCAATATATTACTGGAGGTCCTAGCCAGAGCAGTTAGTGAAGACAACACAATAAAACACATTCAAATTGGAAAGGAAAAAGTTAAATTGTTCCTGTTTGCAGACTATTTACTCTTATATATAGAAAACCCTAAGGACTCCACTAAAAACTATTAGAACTAATAAATATAGTAAAGTTGCAGGATACAAAATCAACATACAAGAATCAATAGCATTTCTATACACTAACAGCAAACTGTATGAAAAAGCAGCAATTAATATCTACAAAAAAACTTAAAAATGAATGTAACCAAGGAGATGAAAGATCTCTACACTGAAAACTATAAAACATAGAATAATGATTTTCCCAATTATTCCATTTTGAGGAAATATTATATTTAAGTATTTTGATAACTATGGTTAAATTAACAATACACTTAGTATTAAATGAATGATCCATAGAAGAGACCAAGCACCTCTTCATTCCCTCAGTTCCCTCATTTTTCTATCATAAAGAAGAAATTAGACTCTTGGCTGTTAGATCTCTTTCTCTAAATTCAAACTTGTGGAGAATACTTAGCATGCTTGAAGGTCACTGCTGCGAACAACCTGATATCAGGCTATATTAATATTCACACAACATGTCTATGCTAAGTGACATGATGGTAAAATATTCCAGAAGCCAACCTTCTGTTGCTTCCTGGTAGTATTGTTTCCAATAAAATCCCATTAAAGAAGGGAGATTACTGTCACTACTAACAACTTTGTGTATTTCATCTCACTATAATTTAATGAAAGAATGAATCAAATGTATATAAACCAATCTTTGAGAGTCGATTATATTTTCTTCTTTTTTTTTGGGTTACTTAGATGTTTTACACTCATTGTTGGATAACTTTAAATATATGTATAATATATTTTAGTATCAACTTCAACAATTAAGTAGCTTCTAGTGGCTTCCCCCAGAGAAAACTGAATACTTATGTACACATTTACCTTCTCCCTCCCATTTTCCAGAATTCATTGACATAATCTAAAATTGTATATCAAGATTATTTTTATGCATCTTCAAAAAACATTTTGAAACATCAATAATCATTAGCATAATTCTAAAATTTATTTTATATTTCATATCTTCATCTTCCCAAAGTTTTTCTGATTTGTATAACCCACATTGTTGAATGAAAATTTCAAGACAAGATTTCTGCCAATGCTTCATAACCATAAAACCTTTGTGAGTTGTGGGAAGTTCATGGGCACCCCTTCCTCTTCTATACGAATTCCTGCATCCATCTGAAGGCTCAGGTAAGATGGGGGGGACTTCTCACAGTTATTGCTCCATCCCCTCTCATCCCCATCTCATCTTCTGATTGAAGGGATTTTAGTGTGAATGGTGGGAAAGTCAATTTTTTTGTTTGGTTGGGTTCCTCTCTGCTAATAAGGGACGATAGGTTTTGACATTTCTCTGATTTTTTCTTGTCATATTTCCTGTAGAATTCACTCAAAATGTCATGTTTTTCATGGGACTTGCAATTCCCTCAGAGATATAGGAATTTTCCTATTACATTGGTTATATAATTTTGGTGAAAAATTGGGAGCAGGAGAAGTTAAAAATGTGGCTCTGGGATGAACATTTTATTGTGGAGTTTCTCAGTCCATATATAGTTGACTATAATCCTGCCTTTTCAGATATCCAAATAGTAAGGATCACTCATATATTTTGAAAATGCCTCAAGTGCTCCCAGGGTATGGGAAAAACTGCTGTCAAACTTGGTTGAGAGTGTCAGAACCAGAATAGACCTGATTAATAAATAACAATGCATGAGTTCCCATTAGAATAGGGCTAAACTGTCGTTGGGTTTCCTATAGTAAGAAAATGCCACTCAGCAAAAATGCCTCAGTTCATCTTTGTTACTTCCCTTGTTTACAGTTTTCTGATTAGAATTCTTAGTGTTTTCTTATTTTCATAATGATTCTGTATCCAACAGTTGTGGTGTGTTTTCTGTAATTGAAATACAAATATTCATTTATATTTATTCAGTAAAATATTGCTAAATATAGGTAACTTGTAGTAAGAATTAATATTCATCTCCAATCATTTAAACATTTTCAAAATGCCTAAAAATACTTTTAATAACTACATTTAATAACTACATTTTAATAACTACATTTAATAACTACATTTTTAAAGTTCTGAAGGTCTCTTTGAGAGCATTAATATTTAATACATAGCATGAAATTCTCTAGACATGCACATTCTCTTTCCAACTGGAGCTTTTGAGGCAGTACAAAGCTCTCTTCCAAATACAGTACCATAATTGAAGGCTGTTGTAGAATACAATGAGGTTTAAGCTGGTATTTGTGTAATTAGTTCTAAAATACATCTTGTTGTTTGTGGGAGGGATTCAAAGAGAAAAGAGGGGCAAAGCTCCAGCTATAGTATTAAAATAATAACCAGCTGAATATTTCTGAGCTCTCTTTCCTGAGTCTATTTGTTCTCTGTTCTCAGAGATTATGTGAACAATGATTTTTTTCTCCTAAGCAGATCAGATTGAAATGAATAAAGGGAACAGTCCAGGAAAACACGGTTGAGGAATGCTCATAACAATATGACATCTGGAATTGAGAAGACTTTTCTGCTAGAAATCTAGATGGTTCAATAATAATGTGTTTTATCTTTTAAATACACTTTAGTTTGGAGGCTACTAGCTGCCTGATCTCACTCAGTGACATATATTCTGGGAGCTGGCATTTTAACAAATGCAGTGGTGATATGATTACAGAATGTTTAACATTTTATACTTGCCATGACAAGTTTGAGTTTTACTGGCGTATCCATTGGTTCATTTTTTTTTTTCTCTCTTGATTGTCATAACTCTTGCTCGGATAGACTTTAAATGGCAAGAACTATTCATCATTGACAGGGATGAGTGCCTAAGGTGTATGTAGCATTATGCCATAGGTGCAAAGTGGGGTCTTGACAGCCACTGTAGGATTGCACTTGCTAGAATCCTGAGGATGCTCCAGGTATTTGCATACCTTATGACTATCTGGAGATTGGGCCCTAAATCCCTCCTGGTTACTCATCTTTGTGAGATCACTGTGAGTCTTGATAACTCTTTCTACTTTTTTATTTTAATGTTTAGATGTGAAGTAGTGAAAAGGGCCTATTTCTATTTCCTTTTTGCCAAGGTCCTTATGAGGCTTTGGAGCTCACTTAATTACTAGAGAAGGAGATAAGTGTGAGAAAGAGAGAGAGAGATCAAGATCCCTTAATTTTCCAAACAGAACTGGCCCTAACCCCAGTTTCCCTTTTTCTGGTTGTATCCAGGTCTTGTCTGTCATCTAAAAGATGAGAGATACTTCCAGGCCTCAGTTACCACACTGGCTAGCTGCAAGGGGGAAAGAGGAGGGCAATAGAAAAAACAGTATGTAAGGGAGATTGCAGAGGAACAGAGTTCTGCAAGAAAGTGTTTGCTCTATGGCCTTTCCACTAAGTATTTATGACCTAGAAAAATATATAGGTTCATATATATGTCCCTGATGACTTTATTTTTCCCAAGGCTTATATCTTAGCTTCTGCTCCTGGGAATGGAGGTGGAGGAGGAGAGAGTTTGGACGCTCCCTCCTACCATTATCTCAATAGTCAAAGCCAAAAAATGCAAAACACACATCAAGTATTACATTGCTTGTAATTTAAAGTTCTTAACATTCTTTAAATACATAGAGAATATGATATATATGCATAAGTTATTTTAATATATATCCTAGGAGCAGAAATACTCATTACCTCAGTGGTTCTTTAGCATTTGAAAATCCCTATTCAGGAACTGCTACCCCAGAGGCAGTAAGTACTTTAAATGTTGCTCTCTGAACATACACTAGAATTCATTAGCTTGCATGAGGGAAGTTAGAGATATTCTTTCAGTGATAACTTGAGTGATGTTAAAGACATGTAGATTGGCTAGAAATATAGAACAGGTACTTCTAGAAAGAAATTTAAAAATATTAAGAAACCAATAACCTAACACCCTTTGAAAGGTGCTCTATTTCTAAGACCCATTTGTTCCTGGTCTCCACAAATTAACAGGAAACTCCATTGCCTTTCCTGACCAGAAAGTTGATCCTACTGTGACAGCACCATTACTTCTGCCTCAGGACACTTTTTTTTTCCTAAGGTGGTTGTCCGAATGCCCAAAGGACAGTGAGATGGACTTCACAAAGTTCCCAGAATGGGCTGCATGCCTACTTCTGTGGTTGCTGGCCCCTTGATATTTGTATGAGTGACAGACTGAGTCTGAGATTTGCTTTCTTAGATAATGGGCAAACCTGATAGCCAGGTTACAAGGAGATACGGTTCTTGACTTCTCTCTTATTGGTAGAGGCTACTGATATTTACCAAAATGACCAGCCAGTTGTGAAGGTCAAATTGGTTTAAGTCACTTTGCAATACTAAGAAGAGTGTTGATAGAATAAGTCACAATTTAGGAAAGTCTTTCTGAAGGTAATGAGTCGCTCTCTAGAGGAACCAAGTTGCTCTCTAGAGGAACTTGTTACTTTAAAAAGTGACAGAGAATTCACACCCCATTCTCCAGCTCTTTCCCTTCTCTACCCCGTCTTAGCATACAAGATCTGCAAAAGCCCATCTGCCAAAAGAATCCTTGGAGAGTTCTCTGAGCTCCTCGGGTAGGTGCTCCATGGCAGATTTGTTTTGATCCCTTTATGAAGTTGAGAATTCTCCAGAGTGAATTCCAGAAATCTCATGAGATTTTGGAATCTCTTTGTCCTTAGGAAGGGGAAGTGATAAACCTGAATACTGGAAAAGGGCAAAAGTAGAAGCAATCTTTGACAAGAACAAGGATAACCCCTGTGAACCAACTGGCAGCAAAATCAATGACCAAATATCAGTTTATAATCACTCAGGAGATTTGACTTCCTAGGGAAAGAATGAGTCTGATTTAGAAAGGTTAAATAATATGTTGCTTTGTATATTTAAACATTATTGTATTTTGTCTCCTTGTGAATTATATTCAAAAGAATGTGAAGGGAAACCATATTTAAGAAATTTCTTGTATAATTTACCCATGACTTAAAATTTTTTTTTTTTTTTTTTTTTGAGACGGAGTCTCGCTCTGTCGCCCAGGCTGGAGTGCAGTGGCCGGATCTCAGCTCACTGCAAGCTCCGCCTCCCGGGTTTACGCCATTCTCCTGCCTCAGCCTCCCGAGTAGCTGGGACTACAGGCGCCCGCCACCTCGCCCGGCTAGTTTTCTGTATTTTTAGTAGAGACGGGGTTTCACCATGTTAGCCAGGATGGTCTCGATCTCCTGACCTTGTGATCCGCCCGTCTCGGCCTCCCAAAGTGCTGGGATTACAGGCTTGAGCCACCGCGCCCGGCCCGACTTAAAAATTATTCTCATGAAATCCTAGTTTTGAAGCTGGAAAGCGCCTCCAGAACAACTAAGTCCATCTCTTTCTCTGTAGATGATAAGTTTGCATTACAACAGCAAACGCATTTCTATCAGAAAACTGGTATAATGGCAGATAAGGTTTGAATCCAGGTTCCAGTACTTACAAATTGTATGATTTTGAGTAAATTGCTTGATATCTCTAGGTCCCCAGATTCCTCAAGTGTAAAACAAACAATGACACTGGTCTCCACTTTATAGGGTGGTTGTGAGTGTTCAACAAGGTACAGGGAGTCTCTAGCACGTGCCTGGCTGCCTGCCTCCCTGCTAGTGCACAATTAAACTTTTTATTTACTAATTTTATTGAGAACAGGATGTTAAACATGCACATAGCTAGACGCTTATCTTTTCTGGGGAAAATGAGGAGAAAAGGAGCTGGGCAGTGCCTGTTCTCTTTGTTTATCCTCCTGTCTTGCAGTTTTAGCTCCTTTCCCATTCAATTTCTTACCTACCTTCTATGGAGTCATGGCAAGAAACTACCAGTCCCTGCTGCTATAGGCTTTGCAGGAGCCTTTGGATTCAAAGGGCCTGAGCCCAAATATAAAAGATGACAATAAGTTTTGAATAGCAACTTGATCTGGAAATCATTCACAGTGGCTTCCCAAGCAGTCACAATGAGGCCTTCTTGAGGTATCAAGACTGTTCTGTGTCTTGCTCTAGGAGGCAGTAAAAATTCAATGTGCACATTGTATAAGTGATACCTTAATAAAAAGGTAAATTAGAAAAATGACTTGATTTTTGTCTTAGAATCTATGTTTTTACTTTTAAAATTACTGAAGAAGTGGATTTGTTTTAGAAGTTTACTTTCTAATTCGTGTTTTCTTTTATTGACAGTTAATATCTTTGAATGGATTGGGACAAAGACTTCAAAGATTAATGAAGACTTCACCAGGTGGGAATTGAGCATGACCAGCAAGCATAGAGTTTTTCAGCCTTCCTATCTAGAAAGAAAATACCTGGTAGAAGAAATGGGACTTTTGGAGGTGAATGAAGTCGGAATTTACTTTGTGCTGGTGCATTTCACCCATGACTCTACCATTCTGTCAACTATAAAGGCAGACATATTCGCTTTTTTTTCCCTCAAGACTTAGCATAATGGTAGGCACATAGTAGGGTATCAAGAAGTTGGGTAACCACCTATCCTGGGAATATCCTGATTTGCGCCCCTTGGTCATGCTTAGTTAGTCTGCCCTTTTCACTGTCAAGTTTTTGGTTTGGAAGATAAATTATATGGTCATTCTATCAAGAAGTGTTAGTGTTTACGGAAGGTGGGTAGAGTCCTGAATGGGAACAAAGATAGCAGATCAGCTTTCGGTACATTGTGTGACCTAAAATAAACCACTCAATCACACAAATACAGTTTCCTCAGTTGTAAATTCTTGTAAAAAGACAAAAATGTTTCCAACCATTCTTTAATGAGTAAGCACAGGAGTTAATAAAAACAGGTCACTAATTTTGTAAGAAGCACTTTGTAAAAAAATGCTGTTTTTTAACATTAATTAATTCAATGAATATTTCCTGACTGCCTACTATGTGCAATGCCTGGCACATGAATGCAGTGCTAACAAGACAAAGCCAGCACCCCTTGCAAGCACTCCTTGAAAGAGCCTGGACTGGTACAGGATATTTGTGTGGAAACACAGCTTAAAAGGCTGTAGTCACATGAAGAATTACAAGTAGATGTGGAAAAGTGATTCTATTTAATAGGCTAACATAGCGACTATATGGAGATATTTCCAAAGTTAGCTCATTGGTGAGGGACAAATTGGTATTCATTAATTCTGTGCTAACTTGTATGACTACCTAGTTGTATTGAGCTTTTCTATGTTGCGAGTAACCAGGCATTGTGCATCACTTCCGAATAGTTTATTCATTTCTCCAGGTGAAAATTTTATCTTCCCCATGATCTAAAGAGTTTTTGACAGATAAATCATTGGCAAAATAATTTGATTGGCATAAATTTTCTCCAGGCAATAGCTCTATTTCATGGTTTGCAGCTAGTTAAGCAGATAGCAAAAGGTGGCAGACAAACCTTGTTACAATTGTGCTTGCCCTCTTTTTCTGTTTCTGTTTATTCATCTGCCTATATTTTCTTTATTATATTTTTGAGAACAATACATGAACTTGCAAAGAAAACTGTTTCATGTCAGCAGCAAATCAACTGTAAGAGAGGCTTCCTAGTAACCGCATGATGATGTCATTTGCAGTTACTGTGGTCATGGGATTTCACCTGCCACTAGGAATGTCAAGGGATAGATTCACAGGGAAGTTAAAAAGAAGAGAGCTGAATCGATTATCTGGAAATATAAATAAATATTTGATTGAACCATATAAAATTGAAGTTTTTATAGGTAAAAAACAGTAGAACACCAGCAAGATAATATGCCTTAACTGAAAAGAACTGCAATGGCAGAAAATTTGTGATTTGAGTAGTCACTCTCTTCAAAGATAAAATTAGGTCTCATTATTTAGCTCTATACCTTATTTTGTTTCTGTAAACAAAACCAAAGCCTATTTATCCAAGCTTTACATCCTGATCTTAAAAGAGATCTTTTCTACTCTAAAAAAATAACCTAGTATACTCTCTCTGGCAGACTTCTTTAATTTGTTTTTGAAGGGAGACAATTTTAAGCATGCTGAGACAAAGAGGTGGCCTCTGTAATGTTAGAGAACAGCTGCACTGTTGGTTTGCTGGACACTCTGTGTCCCTTAGGACGAATGTGGCATGTGATGCTTCTACTTGAGGAAGCTTCTCTCAGTGATAAGGCAGTGTAGCCTTCACCAGTGAGAAAGTGCCAGGTCTTAAAAAGGAGCAAAGGGACTTGGAGACTAAAATAAAACTAAACCAAATGGTGGAAACATGCTCAACTCCTTAATTTATCTGATTAGTGCCAACAGGCGCCACCACGTAGAACATTTGCTCCTATCCCAAATGCCATTAAGGCAGCAGTGGAACTATTTCTAGGCTTGCCTCCAGATTGATGGGGATGAACTAACAGTGGATTTGGTTTCAGCCTGGAGTCGCTGCAAAACGGTGAGACTGCAGTCACTGCAAAGTCTTCAGGCATCAAGTGTTCTGAACACACACCTGCCTGGAGGAGGTTCCCCAGCCCTGAAGGAATGTTCCTCTAACCTCAGTCCCAACCCAACTCCAACTCCTATTCTAATTGTTATGCTTTATTTTTTTAATGCAGAAGCATAGTTGCTTGGACTTAAGAATTCTGCCTAGAAATTGGTTAATGCATACTAGGCTAGTTTAATATGGAATCATTGTCTCTTAAAATTGCAGTTGCTGTGGAGGGTGCCACTATGTTGCTGTGGAGGGTGCCAAGAGGGACAAAGCTATCTTATGCTGTTCTGGGGTCTGGGATAGCAATTACCAGTAGGAGAAAAAATTTGAAGACTTTGTGTTCAGGCAGTGTATAGAAATCCTGATAACCCTCCTCTAACCCTCTTCAAAATCAATATGCCTGTGCCCCAGTCCTCAATCAATCTCACCACTAGTTGTGCATCCTTGAATTGCTCAACCTCTTTGGGACTGACTATTCATTCATTTGCACAAAGAAAATGTTTGGAAGATCTCTAAGGATCTTGAAAATACTAACATGCTATAAGTGTAAATGTAAAAATACCTTTAAAGGTAAAAAATGATGCATAGATAATTGTTATTAAAAAAATTCCCAGAATTAGCATTTCCAATTCTGCTGTTAGCAGTGACTGGCCAATATTATCAATTCATTTTACAGCTGTGTAGATGATTTTTCAAGTAACTTAATTGAAATGATTATGGAGCACCTCTGCTAGGTACAGAAGCTTAGAAGCTTATCCAGGTTTGTTGGGCCAGAATCTCTTGATTCAGGGGACCCTCTTTACTATACCTATACCTATCTATCTATATAAAAAAATTAGGTACAAAGTGAATACTTAAGAGTGAATATTTCTAGAATGAGAAAATAAATCACAGCAAGTTACCGGAGTCTTAGAGATTCAAGTCTCTTTTTTCTGAGCTCCCTTTAAGTAATTTATCAGAATTATTTACATAGAAATGCTTTTGATTGAAACCTGGCTTCCCCTCCTGACCTAGACAGAATATTCTATAGCTTCCAGCAATGCACCACACTTAGTGGGGACTGTGCAAGTGAATAGCATGGAAAGTTAAGGTTTATGAAGCTTCACATAAATCTGCCTCTGACTAAATTCTTTAGGGATTCAAGACACACAAGACAAGGTTTCCATACCCAAGTAAATTGCAGTGACTTACAGCCATTAGACCTACGAGAAAATAGCTACTTGGTGTTGTTTACCCACCTGAAACAGTTCTACTAGCAAAAGGATTCAGATGGAAACACTTTTTTTTAAATTTAAAATTTTATTGTGAATTAAATTTAGACCTACAGAAAAGTTGCAAAAATGTTATGTAGAGTGTCCATACTTCACTCACCTTCCCCTTATGTTAACACCTTACAGTGCACATTTGTTGATACCGTGAAATAAGCATTCTTAGAATACCATTAACTAAATTACAAACTTTATTCAAATCTTACCAGGTTTTTAACCAAATTTTCACCATGAATCGATTTCTGTTTGAGGATCCAAATCAGGATCCCACATTCAGTAGTCATGTCTCCTCAGTCTCTTCCTATTTGTAAGTCCCTCAATCTCCCTTTAACTTTCACGACCTTGACACTTTTATTTTCTTTGAGACAGTCTCGCTCTGTCGCCCAGGCTGGAGTGCAATGGCGCAGTCTCGGCTCACTGCAATCTCCACCTCCCAGGTTCAATTGATTCTCCTGTCTCAGCCTCCCGAGTAGCTGGGACTACAGGCATGTGTTACTATGCCCAGATAATTTTTTTGTATTTTTAGTAGAGACAGGGTTTCATCGTGTTAGCCAGGATGGTCTCCATCTCCTGACTTCGTGATCTGCCAGAGTGCTGGGATTACAGGCGTGTGCCGCCGCGCCCCGCCGACTTTGATGCTTTTAGAGTCCTGCAGGCAGAGCACAGTGACTCACGCCTGTAATCCCAGCACTTTGGTAGGCCGAGGCAGGCAGTTCACCTGAGGTCAAGAGTTCGAGATGAGCCCGGCCAACATGGCGAAACCCCGTCTCTACTAAAAATACAAAAATTAGCTGGGTGTGGTGGTGGACACCTGTAATCCCAGCTACTTGCCTCCAGATTGATGGGGGATGAACTAATAGTGGATTTGGTTTCAGCCTGGAGTTGCTGAGAAACCGTGACAGACTGCAGTCACTGCAAAAGTCTTCAGGCATCAAGTGTTCTGAACACATACCTGCCTGGAGGAGATTCCCCAGCCCTGCTGAAGGAATGTTCCTCTAACCTCAGTCCCAACCCAGCAATGAGCCGAGATGGCACCATTGCACTCTGTCAAAAAAAAGTCTTGCTTAAGTATTTTGTAGAATATTTATCAATTTCTGTTATCTGATGTTTTCTTATGAATAGATCGAGGCTATGCATTTTTGGCACAAATACTACAGAAAGGATGTTGTGCTCCTAGGCCATAATCCAATATCATTACTTATTTTCTTGCTAAATTGTTTCAACCTTGGTCTTTTGAAGCTACTTTAGGCTGGCTCTTGTTATCATTTCAACATGCCCTCATCCTTTTTTTGAGCATTTCTTTACTTTGTGGCATCAAAAGTGTTCCAAGCTCATCTTATATTTTCCCTTCCCCAGCTCTGAAATCAGTTTCCCAGGAAGCCTGATATTAGGTTTTTGTGATTGGTGTGTTCTTCTCTTTGTTTCTAAAGTTCTGGGCCTTCAATGGTTTATTTCCTGAAACTAATAAACATATGCATTATCATTCACTTGAAGCGGGCCTGTGTAGACCTTTTCGAAACTGCAATTGTAAAGGAACCCTGAATATGAGTTCTGGCCACATTGTCAAAGGCCAGGCATAAACCTCCAGGACATTCAAGCAAGCCTTTCAAGGATGTTGCTCAAGAAAGGAGTCATTTCTGACGTTTCTCTTCCCTTATTTCCCATGTCTAACTGGCTGCATCTGTGGATCCTCTCACAAGTCTGTCTCCTCTGCTCATCTTCACTGCCACTTCACTGGTTTTGGTCCTTCCCTGGCCCATGGCACAGCCTCCTAATGGTCTTCCTGATTTCATTCTCTCTTTTCTTCAACTCATCTTCCACATGGATGCATAAATGATGGTTCCATTTGCAGATCCAACCTCGTTACTTACTCCTGAAGCTAGAAGAGGATGGTTTTTCTACATTTTGGTGGTTTTTCTGAGCCTATCATTGGTGATATAGTTCTCTCATATCAATAGTGGTGGTTCTCAAACTTTTTGTGTAAGAGAATCATCTGGAGGGCTATTAAAATATAGCTTGCTAGGGTCCACTGCCAGATTTCCATGCTAGCAGGTCTGGGGTGGAGTCTGAGAATGTGTACTTCCTACAAGTTTCCACGTGATGCTGATGATGCTGGTTCTGGTGACTACTGATCAACAAGCTAATGTCCACACTGCTTAACGAGAAACTTAGGACCTTTTAACAATTAGGTCTTTGCACCTCCCATCTCTTCACTTTTTTCTCAAACATGCTGTTCTTTTTCATGTCTTGTATGACCTCTGCATATAGTAATTTCCCAACAGTTCTGCCTGTTCCTCTTTGTCTCCTATGTTTTTCTACGTTTTGCAGATTACTATTCTGGCTCCCCTCTTTCCTCTTCTTCCAACTTGAGAAGGCTTGTTATTCCTTTGGAAGGCTTGTTATTCCTCTGGGGCCCAACAGTGCTTGATACATAACTTACTATGAAAATGACAACTTGGTGTTGGATTTAGTAATTTACTAATTTACCTAGTAGTTCTTGAGTTCTCTAGAAGCAGGACAGTTCCAAGTTCTTCTTTAGTCTTGGTTCTCCAGCACTCAGTCCTCTCAGCACCCAGCCTAGAATAGGCACTGAATAAATGTTGAGAGAAATACAACCTTTTCAAGGAAGATATTATGCTCTTTACACTAAAGGAGGTAATAAGGAGTTTCCAAGAGCACTTCAAGATTTATTCCTGTTACATTACAGGTGAATATTTATTTTAAGTAAGAGATTATCTTAAGACATGGAATTAGCTAAAAGATTTAGGGACTCTGATCACTTATTGAAACCAGGTAATTTGAATCACGATTCTCACACAAGTTTAGGATGGTCTAGTGGTTTGGCGACATGGCATCAAGTGAAACACATTTGGTGGTTCTGCTATGATCCAGACTGGTAATTAAGTCTTCTTTTCTGTGTGGGCTCTTAATTGGTCTATCTGAAGAATTGACAATCCCCCTTTGTAGTCTATTATTTACTGTCAACAGATGTCAGCTATCATAGTGACCATCCTTAGTCTTCTTAATTACATCATTCCCATCTACTGAACTCTAGAACCAGGGTTCTTAACCAACCCTTGATGCTCATTGAAAAGATTTGCTGGCTGATGAACATGGATGGAAAACAATCACATATTAATTTTCACTAAGTTATAACTGAAGTATTTCCCTCAATTACTGATATAGGCAACAAACACAATTGTATTGGGGGTACCTGATAACTTTTTGTCATTGATAGAAATCATCTATATTTTTATACTGTATTCTAGCAGTTATTTCTGCTTACAATTACTTCAAAATTACAATAGTTATTAGATGTGCTAATAAAGGAGCACACACACTATTACATCACACATTTGGAAATATTTTGATATCTGTATTTAAAAATCAGTTGCTTTCTCTATATTATAAGTGTTATTTACATATTTAACACAAAATCCTATGTGTGCTATTTTATATATTTAGAACATTATTCTGAGAGTGGATCCATAGCTTTTAAGGGGATCTTGAAGTGGTCAATGACACCAGAAAGGTGAAAACCTCCACTGTAGAAGGTAAGGTTAGGATTGAATTCTGTTGCCGTTCACTGCGTAACATAGTTTCATAGGAGAGTTTTTAAAAAAGCAATAGAAAAAAAAATCAAGTTTACTTTGGATACTCAAGTGTCCATTTAAGGAGTTCATAAAATAAAACAGTGATTAATGAATTATAGCAGAACATTTTCTCCTATTGTTGTGAACAAACTGCAAGTGAAATAGTCTGATTTCCTGGGCTGCATGCTCGCAGTATGGTAATAGTTAAATTAATTTCTAATATGTCTCATCTCATTATGGATCTATGCAATAGTCTCTTTCAGTTTTAAATTGAGCTTCAGGGAAGATTAAATACTTAGGTATTCCAGTTTGTATAAAATTTCTAGATTCATACAAATTAAACTTCCTCTGTCTAAATGACCCTAATCATTCTAATTTAACTAGATGGAGCTTATTTCCTTTTGACAGGGCTTGTCATGTTGAATCTTATCCATGGAGATGAACAGCATGCCAAGTGGGTAATAAGTATTCCAGATGTTGCCTTGCTGCTTTCCAGCAAAGTTATTAATAAAAGTCAGTTGCTTCTTGTCTTTTTTTATCCTCTAATATTGCTGAGAATCTAAACTTCCTTTCTCTCTATTAAGATATGGTAATTTAAAAGTACAGTAAATGGGCTACTGCAGAGGAAGGTGATTTTTATATAAGTGGCTATCCATCGTGAATGGTACATCAGGGACTCTTAGGGCAATTTGAGGCTTGATGGGACTCTGGGTGGGAAAGAGTAAAGGAGAATATGAAAAAGATTTGACAGAGTTCTGAGTCTCAGATTGTTCATGTGTGCTGGGGAAGATTGAGCATCCAAAGAGTCATTTTATTTACTTTTGGCTGGAATAAGAATACAAGTGGGAATAGCTACCATTATAGCCACTTGATTAAAATTGATCTCCCCTAGTTAGACTGGTGGGAAGCCTGAAAGCCTTTTGGTCCACCTTCTATGCATACCTATGCCCCATCTCTGCAGCGGCCCTGAGAGGCCTCTATGCAACAACTACCAAGGCCCTTTGGTGGGAATTCATGTGTCTGTCATCAAGAAACTGAAATGGAAGTGTGCTTGGAGTGCAGAGAGGAGAACACTGGTGGTTGAAGGGAGATATGAGCCTCGAGAGAGATTCAGAGGCCAAAAGTTACAAGGCCTGATTTCAGGACAACTTCTGCATAAAAACATGCCTTTTAAAGCTTACTGGAAAGATCTAATTTTTATTAGGTATAAGAAAATTAGATATTATTCAGAGCTAGGAAAAGCCTAATAATAATAAATAATGTTAATTATAATAGTTTGCTAGTGTGATGGCTTGAGTCTCTTTCAAAACACTTCGGACTTGGTGAATATTATGTGAATTTTCCTTCAGTTAAAAAAACTGGGCTTCCTTTTACTTTGCTCTCCTTTTAAATTCAAAGCCATGGAAAAGCCTTTGTATTTTAAAAGGTATAGAAGGATGGTTAATATTACTTTAGAGAAAGAAGAGACATGTAAATAATTGGCAAACTGAAATAAAGTTATTTTCATAAAACAGTCTTAATCAGCAACAGAACTCACATTTGCACATTCATACACACACACACACACACACACACACACACACACACACAGCCTTGCACTGTCTCTCATCCTTTGATTTTGGCTATAGCTAACAATAACCTGACATCTAGTTTAAACCACTTTGAACTTCAAAGTGGAAGAAATTTTGCATTAACACCATGTTTGCTATGAAGTCAATACTTCCAGCATTTCCAATATGCTTGAATGGTTATATGTATTTTTTTATTCGACACAATTTCCTCAAATATCAACAAAGAAATGCCATTCTGGGTGCAAATATTTTTCTCTCCTATCATCTCCATTAATTTTTCAACTTTATGTTAACAATTGAAATTATTAAACTGAGCTATACTGACATCTGCTGGACAAAATCTGCCTTAATAATCAGTTTTGATAACTAGATGGTTACCATTCAGTAGGAAGCAAAGCTATACTAAACAAAATAGAAAGTAAAACTAAGTTAAACATAGCATCATTAACTCACATGTAATATATCTAAGTAAACATTTCTAAGTCCATTTCTCTAGCTGGTGAAATTGTTATTTCAATTTGGTGGTTTAAAACACATTTTCTGTGCACCCATATGCGTTACATACTGCATATCCTCAGAGGGTCCAGTGTAGATAACAAGGTCCTTTCTTGAAAGGAGTGGAGGGTCTGGTGGGGAAGACATACCGTATATATAAACAGATTTTTTCACAAGTGTTCTATCCAAGCTGCCTTCTGTCAGCATCACAATGGATGATCCAGTACCCATTGTTCCCAGAACATCTTTGTGGAGGGAACAAACCAGAACAGGATCATTTTGTCTATTTAGCAATACAGACATAGTTCTTTGGGCATAGGAATTTTTCATGGGCCTATAAATATGGGTGTGTATTCTAAAATACAACAAAACAACAGAAAATTAAAATTACCAAATTTCAAATTAAATGTCTATAGAAAATATAAAGTTAACTTCCCTATTTTTAAAACTTAGTATTCATGAATTTTAGGTTAGACACCTTCACCTCTTAGGAATTCCTGGTTATGTGTGATGAGTTCTGAAAAATCACAGCCAATTATTAAAACCGTTAAACAATATTTGTAGCCAAATATTGTCAAAAGGAAAAGCATAAGCATTTTTTAAAAATTTATTAAAATTTTAATAGAAAAATTAAAGTGAAATGTACATGCACTTTTAATGTATTTGAGGTAATGTGGGGAGAGATTATGATGATCTTTTAATTGCCTTTTAATTGAGTTAAGACAGTAGCTGAGTAGAAAAGGGATTGGGATGTGCAAGCTCTCAAAGGGAGGGTGTATTAGAGTTAAGGAGAGGAGAAGGCATGAGCAAAAGCACAGAAGTACGACTGATTGACTGACTATAGTTGAAACTGGAATAGAGGGATTACTGATACTGAAACAGTGGTTTTCAAACTTGACCAAGATCACCATCACTTGAAGGGTTTGTTAAGGCATATTGCTATACCCTGCCTCCAGAGTTTCTGACTTAGTAGGTCTTGATTGGACCCTAGAATGTGCATTTCCATCAAGTTCTTAGGTAATACAAATTTATGTTGCTGTTCCACATTGCATTTTGAAAACCAGTGGTCTGAGACAACATGTGACTTTTTGCCTTGAACACCCAGGTATTTGGTAATACTATTAATGGTCTTAGGGAGTTCAGATGAAGGGACAACATAAAGGAGTGGAAAATAGAAAAGATGATGAATTTGGCTTTTTTAAGGAAACAGAAGAAAATCTATCAAAGCCAAACCTACAGAAGGTCTTTTAATATATCTCAATAAAATGTGAAAGCAATTCCTATTATTCAAAGTAATACTATCTTCTTATTTGAAAATCTTATTTTAACTCAAGTTAAAGTGTCAAAGGTACCTAAGGTACTCGTATTTGATACATGATACATTGGAATCTGTGCTTTACACTGGTTTATAAAGAGCTTAAAATCCACTTTTATTTATTTATTTTTTATTATACTTTAAGTTCTGGGTTACATGTGCAGAATGTGCAGTTTTGTTACATAGGTATACACATGTCTTGGTGGTTTGCTGCACCCATCAACCCCTCACCTACCTTAGGTATTTCTTCTAATGCTGTCCCTCCCCTAGACCCCCACCCCTTGACAGGTCCTGGTGTGTGATGTTCGCCTCTCTGTGTCCATGTGTTTTCATTGTTCATCTCTCACTTATGAGTGAGAACAAGTGCTGTTTGATTTTCTGTTCTTGTGTTAGTTTGCTGAGAATGATGGTTTCCAGCTTCATCCCTGTCCCTGCAAAGGACATGAACTCATCCTTTTCACTGGCTGCATAGTATTCTATGGTTTATATGTGCCACATTTTCTTTATCCAGTCTATCATTGATGGACATTTGGGTTAGTTCCAAGTCTTTGCTATTGTGAATAGTGCTGCAACAAACATACGTGTGCATGTGTCTATAGTAGAATGATTTATAATCCTTTGGGTATAAACCCAGTAATGGGATTGTTGGGTCAAATGGTATTTCTTGTTCTAGATCCTTGGGGAATCGCCACACTGTCTTCCACAATGGTTGAACTAATTTACACTCCCGCCAACAGTGTAAAAGTGTTTCTATTTCTCCACATTCTCTCTGGCATCTGTTGTTTCCTGACTTTTTAATGATTGCAATTTGATACATGATACATTGGAATCTGTGTTTTACACTGCTTTATAAAGAGCTTCTAATTGGTGTGAGATGGTATCTCACTAAGGTTTTGATTTGCATTTTTCTAATGACCAGTGATGATGAGCTTTTTTTTTCATACTTTTTTTTTTTTGGCTGCATAAATTTCTTCTTAGAAGTGTCTCTTCATATCCATCACCCACTTTTTGATGGGGTTGTTTTTCTCTTGTGAATTTGTTTAAGTTCCTTGTAGATTCTGGGTATTAGCCCTTTGTCAGATGGATAGATTGCAAAGATTTTCTCCCGTTCTGTAGGTAGCCTGTTCACTCTGATGATAGTTTCTTCTGCTGCGCAGAAGCTCTTTAGTTTAATTAGATTCCATTTGTCAATTTTGGCTTTTGTTGCCATTGATTTTGGTGTTTTAGACATGAAGTCTTTGCCCATGCCTATGTCCTGAATGGTATTGCCTAGGTTTTCTTCTAGGATTTGTATGATTTTCAGTCTTACATTTAAGTCTTTAATCCATCTTGAGTTAATTTTTGTATAAGGTGTAAGGAAGGGGTCCAGTTTCAGTTTTCTGCCTATTGCTGGCCAGTTATCCCAGCACCATTTATTAAATAGGGAGTCCTTTCCCCATTGCTTATTTTTGTCAGGTTTGTCAAAGATGAGATGGTTGTAGATATGTGGTGTTAGTTCTGAGGCCTCTGTTCTGTTCTATTGGTCTATATATCTGTTTTGGTACCAGTATCATGCTGTTTTGGTTACTGTAGCCTTATAGTATAGTTTGAAATCAGGTATCATGATGCTTCCAGCTTTGTTCTTTTTGCTTAGGATTGTCTTGGCTATGTGGGATCTTTTTCATTTCCATATGAAGTTTAAAGTAGTTTTTTTTATTTCCGTGAAGAAAGTCAATGATAGCTTGATGGGGATAGCATTGAATCTGTATATTACTTTGGGCCATGTGGCCATTTTCATGATATTGATTCTTCCTATCCATGAGCATGGAATGGTTTTCCATTTGTTTGTGTACTCTCTTATTTCCTTGAGCAATGGTTTGTAGTTCTCCTTGAAGAGGTCCTTCCTTTGTATTCCCAGGTCTTTTATTCTCTTTGTAACAATTGTGAATGGGAGTTCACTCATGATTTGGCTGTTTGTCTGTTATTGGTGTAGAGGGGTGCTTGTGATTTTTGCACATGGATTTTGTGTCCTGAGACTTTGCTGAATTTGCTTATCAGCTTAAGGAGATTTTGGTGGGGTTTTCTAAACATACAATCATGTCATCTGCAAACAGAGTCAATATGACTTCCTCTTTTCCTATTCGAATACTCTGTATTTCTTTCTCTTGCATGATTGCCCTGGCCAGAAATACCAATACTATGTTGAATAGGAGTGGTGAGAGAGGGCATCCCTGTCTTGTGCCAGTTTTCAAAGGGAATGCTTCCAGTTTTTACCCACTCAGTATGATATTGGCTATGGGTTTTTCATAAATAGCTCTTATTATTTTGAGATATGTTGCATCAATACGTTGTTTATTGAGAGTTTTTGGCATGAAGGGTGTTTAATTTTGTCGAAGGCCTTTTCTGCATCTATTGAGATAATCATGTGGTTTTTGTCATTGGTTCTGTGTATGTGATGGATTACATTTATTGATTTGTGTCTATTGAACCAGCCTTGCATCCCAGGTATGAAGCCAGTGTAATCATGGTGGATAAGCTTTTTGATGTGGCGCTGGATTCGGTTTGCCAGTATTTTATTGAAGATTTTTCCATTGATGTTCATCTGGGATATTAGGCTGACATTTTCTTTTTTTGTTGTGTCTCTGCCAGGTTTTGGTATCAGGATGATGCTGGCTTCATAAAATGAGTTAGGGAGGAGTCCCTCTTTTTCTATTGTTTGAAATAGTTTCAGAAGGAATGGTACTAGCTCCTCTTTGTACCTCAGGTAGAATTTGGCTGTGAATCTGTCTGGTCCTGGACTTTTTTTTTGGTTGGTAGGGTGTTAATTACTGCTTCCGTTTCAGAACTTGTTATTGGTCTATTCAGGGATTCGACTTCTTCCTGGTTTAGAATTGGGAGGGTGTATGTGTTCAGGAATTTATCCCTTTCTTCTAGATTTTTTAGTTTATTTGCATAGAGGTGTTTATAGTATTCTCTGATGGTAGTTTGTATTTCTGTGTGATCAGTTGTGATATCCCCGTTTTCATTTTTTATTGTGTCTATTTGATTCTTCTCTCTTTGCTTCTTTATTAGTCTGGCTAGTGGTCTATTTAGTTGATCTTTTCAAAAAACCAGCTCCTGGATTCATTGATTTTTTGAAGGGTTTTTGTGTCTCTATCTCCTTTAGTTCTGCTCTGATCTTAGTTATTTCTTGTCTTTTGCTAGTTTTTGAATTTGTTTGTTCTTGCTTCTGTAGTTCTTTTAATTGTGATGTTAGGATGTCAATTTTAGATATTCCCTGCTTTCTTTTGTGGGCATTTAGTGCTATACATTTCCCTCTATACACTGCTTTAAATGTGTCCCAGAGATTCTGGTACATTGTGTCTTTGTTCTTATTGGCTTCAAAGAACATCTTTATTTCTGCCTTAATTTCATTATTTACCCAGTAGTCACTCAGGAGCAGGTTGTTCAGTTTCCTTGTAGTTGTGTGGTTTTGAGTGAGTTTTTAATCCTGAGTTCTAATTTGGTTGCACTGTGGTCTGAGAGACTGTTATAATATCCATTTGTTTGCATTTGCTGAAGAGTGTTTTACTTCAATCTATGTGGTCAAGTTTAGAATGAGTGCAATGAGGCGCTGAGAATAATGTATATGCTGTTGATTTGGGGTGGAGAGTTCTATAGATATCTATTAGGTCTGCTTGGTCCAGAGCTCAGTTCAAGTCCTAAATATTCTTGTTAAATTTCTGTCTCATTGATCTGTCTAATATTGACAGTGGGATGTTAAAGTCTCCCACTATTATTGTGTAGGAGTCTAAGTCTCTTTGTAGGTCTCTAAGAAAATATATATATATATATATGCTCTTCTTGTTGCATTGATCCCTTTACAATTATGTAATGCCCTTCTTTGTCTCTTGATCTTTGTTGGTTTAAAGTCTGTTTTTTCAGAGACTAGGATTGCAATTCCTGCTTTTTTTTTTTTTTTTGGTTTCTATTTGCTTGGTAAATATTCCTCCATCCCTTTATTTTGAGCCCATCTGTGTCTTTGCACGTGAGATGTGTCTCCTAAATACAGCACACCGATGGGTCTTGACTCTTTTTTTCCAATTTGACAATCTGTGTCTTCTGACTGGGGCATTCAGCCTATTTACAATTAAGGTTAATATTCTTATGTGTGAATTTGATCCTGTCATTATGATGCTAGCTGGTTATTTTTTCCATTTCTGATGCAGTTTCTTCATAGTGTCTATGGTCTTTACAATTTGGTATGTTTTTGCAGTGACTGGTGGTACTCGTTCCTTTCCATGTTGAGTGCTTCCTTCAGGAGCTCTCGTAAGGCAGGACTGGTGGTGACAAAATCTCTCAGCATTTGCCCATCTGTAAAGGATTTTATTTCTCCTTTGCTTATGAAGCTTAGTTTGGCTGGGTATGAAATTCTGGGTTGAAAATTCTTAACTTTTATAATGTTGAATATTGGCCCCCACTGTCTTCTGGCTTGTAGGGTTTCAGTCGAGAGACATGATATTAGTCTGATGGGCTTCTCTTTGTGGGTAACCTGACCTTTCTCTCCAGCTGCCCTTAACATTTTTTCCTTTATTTCAACCTTGGTGAATCTGACAATTATGTGTCTTAGGATTGTTCTTCTCGAGTAGTATCTTTGTGGTGTTCTCTGTATTTTTAAAATTTTAAAATTTGGATGTTGGCCCATCTTGCTAGGTTGGGGAAGTTCTCCTGGGTAATATCCTGAAGAGTGTCTTCCAAATTGGAAGCAGGCTTCAGAAGGTGGGTAATAACAAACCCCTCCAAGCTAAAGGAACATGTTCTAACCCAATTCAAGGAAGCTAAGAACCTCGAAAAAAGGTTAGATGAATTGCAAACTAGAATAACCAGTTTAAAGAAGAACATAAATTACCTGATGGAGCTGAAAAACACAGCATGAGAACTTTGTGAAGCATACACAAGTATCATTAGCCAAATCAATAGCCAAATCAATCAAGAGGAAGAAAGGATATCAGAGATTGAAGATGAACTTAATGATATGAAGTGAGAAGAATAGAAAAAAAAGAATGAAAAGGAACAAACAAACCCTCCAAGAAATATCAGACTATGTGAAAAGACAAAATCTACATTTGATTGGTGTACCTGACACTGACGGGGATAATGAAACCAAGGAGTTATGATCCTTTGGAGGAGAAGAGGCTTTCTGGTTTTCGGAATTTTTCAGGCTTTTTGCACTGGTTTTTCCCCATCTTCGTGGATTTATCTACCTTTGGTCTTTGATGTTGGTGACGTTTGTATGGGGCCTCTGGGTGGATATGTTATTCCTTTCTGTTTGTTAGTTTTCCTTCTAACAGGCCTCTCTGCTTCAGGTCTGCTGGAGTTTGCCGGAGGTCCACTCCAGACCCTGTTTTCCTGGGTATCACCAGTGGAGGCTGCAGAACAGCAAAGATTGCTGCCTGTTCTTTCCTCTGGAAGCTTCATCCCAGAAGGGCATCCACCAGATGCCAGCCAGGGCTCTCCTGTATGAGGTGTCTGTCAGCCCCTACTGGGAGGTGTCTCCCAGTCAGGGACCCACCTGAGGAGGCAGTCTGACCCTTAGCAGAGCTCGAATGCTGTGCTGGGAGATCCATTGCTCTCTTCATAGCCTTCAGGCAGGGATGTTTAAGTCTGCCAAAGCTTCGCTGACAGCCTCCCCTTCCCCTAGGTGCTCTGTCCCAGGGAGATAGGGGTTTTTATAAGTCCCTGACTGGGGCTGCTGCCCTTTTTACGTAGATGCCCTGCCAAAAGAGGAGTAATCTAGAGAGGCAGTCTGGCCACAGTGGCCTTGCCGAGCTACAGTAGGCTCTGCCCAGTTTGAACTTCCCCATGGCTTTGTTTACACTGTGAGGGTAAAACCACCTACTAAAACCTCAGCAATGGCAGACGCCCCTCCTCCTACCAAACTCGAGTGTCCCAGGTCAACCTGACTGTTGTGCTGGCAGCAAGAATTTCAAGCCTGTGGATCTTAGCTTGCTGGCCTCCTTGGGGTGGGACCCACCAAGCCATACCACTTGGCTCCCTGGCTTCAGCCCCCTTTCCAGGGGAGTGAACGGTTCTGTCTCACTGGCATTCCAGGCACCACTGGGGTATGGGAAAAAAAATAACTCCTGCAGCTAGCTCAGTGTCTGCCCGAATGGCTGCCCAATTTTGTACTTGAAACCCAGGGCCCTGGTGGCGTAGGCACTGGAGGGAATCTCGTGGTGTGTGGGTTGCGAAGACTGTGGGAAAAGTGCAATGTCTGGGCTGAAGTGCACCATTTCTCAGGTGCAGGCCTTCATGGCTTCCCTTGGGTAGGGGAGAGAATTCCCCGACCCCTTGTGCTTCCCAGGTGAGGCGACACCCCGCACTGCTTTGGCTCATCCTCCATGGGCTGCACCCACTGTCTAACCAGTCCCAATGAGACGAACCGGGTACCTCAGTTGGAAATGCAGAAATTACCTGCCTTCTGCATTGATCTTGCTGGGAGCTGCAGACCAGAGCTGTTCCTATTCAGCCATCTTGCCACCAATCTCAAAAACCCACTTTTAATAATGAAATTTAATACAATGTTTTCAGAACTGCTTCAGACTTGAGCTTGAAAATGACCAATCTGGCACAAAATTCTCAATGTATGGCAAGTATTGTGAAACTCAAAGCAATGAAGTGATATTTACATGTATGGTACAATATTGTTAACTTTAAGTACAATATGGTATAGCAGATGTCTAGAATTTTTTCATCTTGCATGACTGAAACTCTATACTCATTGAACTTCCAATTTTTCCCCTCCCGTCAGCCCCTAGAAACCATCATTCTTCTTTCTGCTTTTATGCATTTGACTACTTTAGGTATCTCATATAAGTGGAATCATGCAGTATTTATCCTTTTGTGATTGGCTTATTTCACCTAGTGTAATGTCCTCAAGGTTCATATAGGTTGTAGCATATGTCAGAATTTCCTCCTTTTTTATGGCTGATAATATTCTATTGCATGTACATACCACATTTTCTTTATCCATTCATCCATGGATAGATTTATACCACTTGGCTACTGTGAATATTGCTCCCATAAACATGAGAGGGCAGATATCTCTTTGAGATTCTGATTTCAGTTCTCTTGGAAAAATGTCTCATCAATGGAACTGGTGCCTTTATAGGACACAACTGAAGGAGCTTGTTTGCCTCTTCTGCCATGTGAGGATGCAGAAAGAAGGCACCATCTTTGAAGCAGAGAGAGAGCCCTCATCAGACACAGAATCTGTTGGTATCTTGATCTAGGTCTTTCCAGCATCCAAAACTAAGAGCAATAAAATTGTTGTTTATAAATTACCCAGTCTAAGATATTTGTTATAATAGCCCAAACAGACTAAGACACCCCTTATTATATACAAACATACCTTGAAGGTATTGTAGGTTTGGTTACTGACCACTGCAATGAAGTATTGCAATAAAGTGAGTCGCACAAGTTTTATGGTTTCCCAGTGCATATAAGTTATGTTTATACTATACTGTAGTATATTAAGTGAGCAATAACATTATGTCTTAAAAAGTACATATCTTAAAAATACTTTATTGCTAAAAAAATGATAATATTATCTGAGTTTTTTGCTGGTAGAGGGTTTTACCTCGATCTTGATGGCTGCTGACTGATCATTGTGGTGGTTGCTGAAGATTGGGTGCCTGTGGTAATCTCTTAAGATAACAGTGAAATTTGCCACATCAATTGACTCTTCCTTTCATGACAGATTTCTTTGTATCATCTGATGCTGTTTGCATGTGATAGTATTTTACTCACAGTAGAACTTCTTTCATAATCAGAGTCAGTCCTCTCAAATCCTGCTACTGCTCCATCAACTAAATTTAAGTAATATTATAATTGCTTTGTTGTCATTTCAATGATGTTCATAGCATTTTCATCAGAAGAGCTTTCATCTCAAGAAACCACTTTCCTTGCTCATTCATAGAAAGCAACTGCTCATCCATTCAAGTTCTATCATGAGATAGCAGCAATTTAGTCATGTTTTCAGAGTCCACTTCTTTCTGGTTCTCTTACTGTTTCTATAACATTTGCAGTAATCTCCTCCACTGAAGTCTTGAATGCCTCAGTCATCCGTGAGGGTTACATTAAGTTCTAAACTCCTGTTAGTGTTGGTATTTTCACCCCTCCCATGAATCATAAATGTTCCTAAATGGCATCTAGATTGCTGGCTCCTTTTCTGAGGGTTTTCGGTTTACTTTGACCACATCCATCACACAAATCACAATCTATGGCAGCTATGGCCTTACAAAATGTATTTCTTAAATCATAAGTCTTGAAAGTCAAAATTACTCCTTGATTCACAGGCTGCAGGAAGAATGTTGTGTTAGTAGGCATGAAACTATTCATCTCCTGTACTTCTCCATCAGAGCACTTGGGTGACCAAGTACAATGTCAATGAACAGCAATCTTATGAAAGAAATCTTTTTTTTTTTTTTTCTAATCAGCAGATCTCAGTAGTGGGCTTAAAATATTCAGTAAACTGTGCTGTAAACAGATGTGCTGTCGTCCAAGCTTTATTGTTCCATTCATAGAGCACAGGCAGGGTATAATGAGCATAATTTTCCAAGGCCCTAGAATTTTTGGAATTGTCAATGAGCACAGGCTTCAAGTCATCAGCTGCATTAGCCCCTAACAAGAGAGTCAGACTGACTTTTGAAGCTATGAAGTCAGACACTGGCTTCTCCTCTCTAGCTATAAAAGTCCTAGATAACACCTTCTTTTAATGTAAGGCTGCATTGTCTATACTGAAAATCTGTTGGTTAGTGTAGCCACGTTTCTCAGTTATCTAAGCTAGATCTTCCGCTGCAGGTTCTACATCAGTACTTGCTGTTTCACTTTGTCATTTTATGTTACGGAGATGGCTTCTTTCCTTAAACCTCATAAAACAACCTATGCTAGCTTCAAACTTTTCTTCTGTAGCTTCCTCACCTCTCAGCCTTCAGAGAACTAAAGAGAGGTAGGGTCTTGCTCTGGATTAGGCTTTGGCATAAAGGAATGTGGCAGAGCTGATCTCCTATCCAGATCACTCAATCTTTTTCCATGTCAGCAATAAAGTTGTTTTACTTTTTTATTATTTGTGTGTTCACCGGAGTTGCACATTTAATTTTCTTTAAAGCTTTTCATTTGCATTCACAAAAGCTTGGTGCAAAAGTCTTCACTTTAAGCCTGTCTCAGCTTTTGACATGCCTTCCTCACTAAGTTTAACTATTTCTAGCTTTTGATTTAAAGTGAGAGAAATGTGATTCTTCCTTTCAGTTGAACACTTACAAGCCATTGTAGGGTTATTAATTGGCCGAATTTCAGTATTGTGGTGTCTTAGGATATAGGGAAGCCTGATGAGAAGAAGAGAGATTAGGGAACAGATGGTGGTAGAGCATTCAGAACACACATAATGTTTACAGATAAAATTTGACCTTTTATACGTGGTGTGGTTCACAATGCCCACAAACAATTGCAATAGTAACACCCAATTTCACTGAGAACAGATCACCATAACAGATATAATAATAAAGAAGAAGTTTTAAATATTACAAAAAATACCAAACTGCGATACAGAGACGTGATGTGAGCACATGCTGTTGGCACCAACAGACTTGCTTGATGCAGGTTTGCCACAAACCTTCAATTTGTAAAAAATGAAATTATCTGTAAAGTGCCAACAGAATGAGGTATGCCTGTATATGATTTGCAAATAATTTCTCCCATTTCGAAGATCACCTTTTCACTTGTGTTGTTTCCTTCATTGCAGAGCTTTTTAGGTTGATGTAGTCTCACTTGTTTACTTTTGCTTTTATTGCCTGTGCCTTTTGTGTTAAATCCAAGAAGTCATTGCCGGACCAATGTTGTGAAGCTGTTTCTCTGTGTCTTCTAGGAGTTTCATGGTTGCAACTTTTATTTTAAGTATTTAATACATTTAAAGCTGCTTTAAATATATGTTTTTATTTTTGTGGGTACGTACTAGGTGCACATATTTATGGGGCACATGAGATATTTCGATACAGACATACAATGTATAATAATCAGATCAGGGTAAACAGCATATCTATCACCTCAAGCATTTATCCTCTTTTTATGTTGTGAACAATTCAATTCTACTTTTAGTTGTTTAAAAATGTAAAATAAATTATTGTTAACTGTAATCACTCTGTTGTTCAACACTAGATATTATTCATTCTATCTAATTATATCTTCATATAATAATAATTAATAATCCCCACTTTCCCCAACCCACTTCTACCCTTCCCAACCCGTAGAACCATCACTCTAGTCTCTATCTCCAGGAGTTCAATTGTTTTAATTTGTATCTCCCATAACTAAGTGAAAATATGTGAAATTTGTCTTTCCGTGCCTAGCTTATTTCACTTAACATAATGAAGTCCATGTTGTTGCAAAAGAAAGGTTCTCGTTCTTATTAATGGCTGAATAATACTCCATCATATATGTGTACCACATTTTTTTTCCTTTCAACTTTTCTGTTAGATTCAAGGGGTACATGTGCAAGTTTACTGCATGGATAAATTGCATGTCATGGGGTTTTGGGGTACAGATTATTTCATCACCTAGGTAATGAGCATAGTACCCGATAAGGAGGTTTTTGATCCTTTCCTTCCTCCTAGCCTCCACCTTTAAGTAGTCCCAGTGTCTATTGTTTCTTAGTGTCAACATATACTCAATGTTTTGCTCCCACTTATAAGAACAGGTAGTATTTGTTTTCTGTTCCTGTGCTAATGTGCTTAGGATAATGGCCTCTAGCTCCATCCATGTTATTGCAAGGGACATGATTTCATTCTTTTTTGGTATTCCATGGTGTATATGTACCACATTTTCTCTATCCAGTCCTTCATTGATGGGCCTCTAGGTTGATATCATGTCTTTGCTGTTGTGAATAGTGCTGCAATGAACATATGAATGTGTCTTTATGGCAGAATTATTTCTATTCCTTTGGATATATATCCAGTAATAGAATTGCTGAGTCAAACGGTAGTTCTGTTTTAAGTTCTTTGAGAAATCTCCAAATTGTTTTCCATGGCGGCTGAACTAAATTACATTTCCACCAGCAGTGTAATAAGCATGGCCTTTTCTCTGCAACCTTGCCAGCATCTGTTATATTTTGACTTTGTAATATTAGCCATTCTGATTGGTATGAGATGCTGTCTCATTGTGGTTTTCATTTGCATTTCCCTAATAATTAGTGATGTCAAGCATTTTATTCATATGCTTGTTGGCTGCATGTACATATTCTTTGGAGAAGTGTCTCTTCGTGTCCTTTGCCCATTTTAAAAATGGGGTTATTTGTTTTTTACTGGTTAATTTGTTTCCATTCCTTATAGATTCTGGATATTAGACTTTTGTCAGATGCATTGTTTGCAAATACTTTCTCCTATTCTGCAGGTTGTCTGTCTTACTCTGTTGATAGTTTATTTTGCTGTACAGAAACTTTTAATTAGGTCCTCACTTGTCAATTTTTCTTTTTGCAATTGCTTTTGGAGTCTTTGTCATGAAATCTTGGCCAGGGCCAATGTCCAGAATGGTATTTTATAGGTTTTCTCCTAGGATTTTTATAGTTTTAGGTTTTACATTCAAGTCTTTAATCCATTTTGAGTTGATTTTTGCATGTGGTGAAAGGAAGGAGTCCAGTTTCAATCATCTTCTGCTTATGGCTAGCTAGTTATGTCAGTAGCATTTATTGAATAGAGAGTCCTTTCTCCATTGCTTGTAATTGTCAACTTTGTTAAAGATCAGATAGTTGTAGGTGTGCAGCTTTATTTCCGGGTTCTCTATTCTTTTCAGTTGGTCTATGTGACTGTTTTTGTATCAGTACTAAAGTGATACAAAACTGATACTTTGGCCTTGTAGCACAGTCTGAAGGTAGTATTATGCCTTCAGCTTTGTCCTTTGTGCCTAGGATTGCTTTGGTTATTTGGGCTCTCTTTTCATTTCATATGAATTTTAGAGTTGTTTTTTTTCTAATTCTGTGGAAAAATGCCATTGACAATTTGATAGGAATAGCATTGAATTTATACATTGCTTTGGGCAGTATGGCCATTTGAATGATATTGATTCTTCCTATCCACGGGCATGGAATGTTTTTCCATTTGTTTGTGTCATCTCTGATTTCATTCAGCAATGTTTTGTAATTCTTGTTGTAGAGATCTTTTGCCATCCTGGTCAGCTGTATTCCTACGTATTTTATTCTTTCGGTGGCTCTTGTGAATGGGATTGCATTCTTGATTTGTCTCTCAGCTTGGATGTTGTTGATGTATAGAAATGTTACTGATTTTGTGCATTGATTTTTTTTGTGTGTGTGTATCCTGAAACTGTTGAAGTTGTTTATCAGATCTAGGAGCCTCTAGGCAGAAACTATGGGGTTTTCTAGGTATAGAATCACATCATATGTGATCACATCATATGTGAAGAGACATGGTTTGACTTCCTTTCTTCCTGTTTGAATGCTTTTTATATCTTTCTGTTGCCTGATTGCTCTGGCTAGAACTTCCAGTGCTATGTTGAATAGGAGTGGTAGAGTGGACTGTATTGTTTTAGTTCTCCAGGGGAATGCTTCTAGTTTTTTGCCCATTTATTATGGTTTTGGCTGTGGGTTTGTCATAGATGGCTCTTACTATTTTGTGGTCTGTTCCTTCAGTGCCTAGTTTGTTAACGGTTTTTTTTTTTTTTTTTTAACATGAAGGGATGTTGAATTTTATTGGAAGCCTTCTCTTCCTTTATTGAGATAATCATGTAGTTTTTGTTTTTAGTTCTGTTTATATGATGAATTACACTTACTGATTTGTGTGTGTTGAACCAACCTTGCATCCCAGAAATAAAGCCTACTTGAACATGGTGGATTAGCTTTTGATGTGCTGCTAGATTTGGTTTGCTATTATTTTGTTGAGGATTTTTCATCATGTTCCTCAAAGATACTGGCCTGAAGTTTTCTCTTTTTCATTGTATCTCTTCCACGTTTTGGTGTCAGAATAATACTGGCCTTATAGAATGAGTTAGGGAGGCATCCCTCTTAAGTTTTTGGCTTAGTTTCTGTGGGATTGGTAATTTCTTTATATGTTTGGTAGAATTGAGCTGTGAATCTCTCATCCAGGGATTTTTCTGGTTGGTAGGTTTTTCAATACTGTTTAATTTCAGAACTCACCATTTGTTCACCATTTGTTCAGAGTTTCAATTTCTTCCTGGTTCAATGTTGGGTTTCTCTCTAGGAATTTATCCATTTCTTCTAGGTTTTCTACTTTGTGTGTAGAGAAGTGTTTGTAATAGCCTCTGAGGGTTTTTTTTTTTTTTTTGTATTCGGGGTTGGTAGTAATGTCCCTTCCATCACTTCTGATTGTGTTTATTTGAATCTTCTCTCTCTTTTTTTTATTAGTCTAGCTAGCAGTCTATAAATCTTATTCTTTCAAAAAACCAACTTTTGGTTTTGTTAATCTTTGTATGGTTTTTCAAGTCTCATTTTCATTCAGTATAGCTCTGATTTTAATTATTTCATCAGCTAGCTTTGATATTGGTTTGTTCTTATTTTTCTGGTTTCTTTAGGTGCGATGTTAGGTTGTTAATTTGAGATCTTTCTAACTTCTTGATGTGGGTGTTTAACACTGTAAGCCTTCCTCCTAACACTGCTTTAGTTGTTTCCCATAGATCTGCTATGTTGTGTCTTTGTTTTTATTAGTTTCAAAGAATTTATTGATATCTGCCTTAATTTCATTATTTGTCCAGATGTCATTCAGGAGCAGATTGTTTAATTTCCATATAATCACATGGTTTTGAGAGATCTTCCTGGTATTGATTTCTATTTTTATTTTGCTATGGTCCAAATGTAGTTGTTATGATTTAGGTTTTCTTTTAATGTTAAGAATTGCTTTATTACCGAGATGTGGTCGATTTTAGAGTATGTGCCGTGTGCAGATAAGAATGTATATTCTGTTTTTGGTGGCAAGTTTTTTGGTAGATGTCTGTTAAATCTATTTAGTTAAGTGTCAAGTTAGGTCCTGAATATCTTTGTTAGTTTTCTGCCTCAATGATCTGTCTCATATTGTCAGTGGGTGTTTAATTCTCCCACTAGTATTGAAAAGTCTGCTGTTATTCTGATGGGGTAACCTTTACAGGTGATCTGCCCCTTCTCTATAGCTTTCTTTAATATTTTTTTCTTTCACATTGATTTTGGAGAATTTGATGACTATGTGTCTTCGGGATGGTCACCTTGTTTAGTATGTCACAGATGTTCTCTGAATTTCCTGAATTTGAATGTTGACCTTTCTAGCAAGGTTGGGGAAAGTTTTCTGGACAATATGCTTAAATGTTTTCCAAGATGCTTGCTCTCACTCCTTCTCTTTCAGGGATACCAATGAGTTGTACATTTGGTCTCTTCACATAATCCCATATTTCTTAGACATTCTATTTATTCTTTTTCTTTCTTTTTGTCTGATTTAATTTGAAGAACCAGACTTTGAGCTCTGAGATTATTCCCTCAGCTTCTGTTTCATTCTTCTGTTAATACTTCTGCTTGTATTATGAAAATCTTATAGTGGGGTTTTCAGCTCTATCAGCTTAGTTGGGTTCGTTCTTAAAATGGCTATTTCTTCTTTCAGCTCCTGTATTGCTTCATTTAATTCCTTTGATTCCGTGGATTGGGTTTCAACTTTCTCTTGAATTTTAATGATCTTTATTGCCATCCAGATTCTAAAGTCTATGTCTGACATTTCAGCCATTTTGATCTGGTTAAGAACCATTCCTGGAGAGCTAGCACAGTCATTTGGAGGTATGAAGACACTGGCTTTTTGAGCTGCTGGAGTTTTTGCACTGGTTCTTTCTCATCTTTGTGGGCTGATGTCCCTTTAATGTTTAAAGGTGCTGTCAGATATTATACAATGAGATATCATCTCACCCCAGTTAAAATAACGTTTATCCAAAAGACTGGCAATAACAAATGCTGGTAGGGATGTAGACAACATTATTTTAACTGAGGTGAAATGATATTTCATTTGGATGGGGCTTTTTGCTTTTATGCTCTTTGAAGCCCTTGAGCATTTGATTATGGTATAAGTTGGACTCAGCTGACTGGCTTCATTTCTGGACAATTTCAGGGGGCCAAAGTTCAGCTCATTACTCCCAGGTTGCATGCTCTACCCCTTGGGGCTTGAACCAGGCCCATGTCTTTGTTCTCTGGCCCCTTGAGAGTAAGTACCTACAGCACTGAAAGGATCAAGGTACTCCCTGTCCATTGGTAACAACACTCTAATGTGGGGTGCTGGCAAAAGTGCTTCACTGGGGCAGTGACAGCAGGGTACATGCTTGTGTACATGAACCAGTGGCAACAGAGTGGCAGTGCAGTGAGGTTCTTGGGCGCATGTGCCAGCAGCAACAGACAGTGACAAGGTAGTTGGGTTTCCACATGCATGTGCACCAGTAAATCAGTGAGGAAGGCTGCAAGTGAGTGCAAGCCGGCAAAATGGTGGGGTGAGGCTGTGGGCAGATGCTTGCAGGCGGGGACCCTTCTGCAGAGGCTCTCTGGTGACTAGGTGGAGTCAGCTTGCAAAGGAGCTGTGGCAGTGGCTGCTGAGATACACACAAATTGGACATCTGAGGCTGTGCTGCAAGCTCAAATAGGGGTTGTAGAGTCTTCTGCAGCTGGGATTCTAGAGGCCCAGGTTGAGAGTGGGCCACTCCACACCTATTTAACTAATCTCTTCTCCAGGAGCTACTCAGTGCCCAGAATGAGTCCTGGTGCTTGGTAACCCAGTGTGGGGTTCCTAACTTCCTCTTCCTTCAGCCCAGCATCTGTGTCCTACCTCTATCTACTCTCAATGGCTTCCTTCTGAAAATCTGCTCAGTGTGTGCCTGTCTTCCTGATGGTCTGGTCTGTTAGTAGAAACAGCTCTTCCTGGCTGTGACTAGTTGGCAACTTTGGATCTTCCCACATTTTCTTTATTCATTCATCTGTTGATGACCACTTAGGTTGCTTCCATATCTTGTCTATTGTGAATAGTGCTGCAACAGATATTGGAGTGCAGATATTTGATATACTGGTTTCTATGTTTTGGTAATATACACCTAGCAGAGGGATTGCTGGATCACATGAAAATTCTATTTTTAAGTTTTTGAGGAACCCCTAAACTGTTCTCCATAGTGAATGTTCTAATTTACATTGTAATCAACAAGTGTACAAGCGTTCCCTTTTTTCTACATCCTTACCAGCATTTCTTATTGCCTGTCTTTTGAATAAAAGTTATTTTAACTGGGTTGAGATGATATGTGATTGTATTTGCATTTCTCTAATGATCAGTGATGTTGAGCATCTTTTCATGTATCTTTGCCATGCATATATCTTCTTCTTTTGAGAAATGTCTTTTCAGATGTTTTGACCATTTTTAATCAGATTAGATTTTTTTCTTATAAAGTTGTTTAAACTTCTTACAAATTCTGTTTATTAATCCTTTGTCAGATGGATAGTTTGCAAATATTTTTTCCCATTCTGTGACGTGTCTCTTCACTTTGTGGACTGTTTCCTTTGCTCTGCAAAAGCTTTTAAATAGCTTTCTTTTTTTAAAATTAATTCAGTCAAAGTTTTGCCAATTTTGTTGATCTTTACAAAATCAATTCGATTTTGAGTTTTACTATTGTTTTTCTTTCTCCATTTTATTTCTGCTCTAATCTCTTTTTCTATCAACTTAAGACTTATTCTTAATTTGTGGTTTTTTGAAGTTAGGTTGTTTGATATCTTTCTTCTTTTTTAATGCAGATGTTTATCACTATAAAATTTCCTGAGTACTACTTTTGTTGCATCCCATAATTTTTGTTATGTTACATTTTCACTTAATTTGTCTCAAGATATTTTCTACTTTTCCTCCTGATTTCTTCAACTCATTAATTGTTCAAGAGTGTGTTGTTTAATTTCCATGTATTTGTGAATTTTTGCTTTTCTTCTACTATTAATTGCTAGTTTCATTCCATTTTGGCTCAAAATATAGTTGATACAACTTCAAGCTTCTTAAATTTGTTAGCACTTGTTTTGTTACATAATATGTGACCTAGTTTGGAGAATGTTCCATGTGCACTCAAGAAGAATGTATATTCTGATGATGTTTTGTGAAATGTTTTGTGTATGTTTGTTAGGTCAATTTGGTCTATAGTGTCGTTAAGTTCTCTGTTTCATTACTGATGGTAATTGCTGTCTGGATGGTCTAGCCACTATTGAAAATGGGGTATTAAAATCTCCTGCTATTATTGTTACTATTTCTCCCTTTAGTTCTGCTGATGTTTGCTTCATATATTTGGGTGCTCTGATGTTTGAGGTATATATATATATATTTTTTTCATACACACACAAAATTGTTATATATTCCTGCTGAATTGACCCTTTTATAATTATATTAGTCTTTTTTTTTTTTGTCTCTTTTGACAGCTTTTATGTAAAGTCTATTTTATCTAAGTTTGGCCAACCCTGCTCTCTTTTGGTTTTTGTTTTTAGTATCCTTTGCATAAAATATCTTCTCCTATTCTTTCACTTTATGTGTGTCCTTATATGGAAAATGAGTCTCTCATAGACAGCACATAGTTGATTCTTCTTTCTTCTATCGCTTCAGCCACCCTATTTTGATTATGCAGTTAATGTACATATAATTATTGGTAGGAAAAGAATTACTATTGCTATTTTGTTGTCTTCTGTCTTTGTTGTCCCTCTTTTTCTCTCTTGTGTTTCCATGATTTTTTGTGGTGACATACTTTGATTCCTTTCTCTTTTTGGTGTGTATCTTCTAGAGTTACTTTCTTTGTGCTTATCATGGGGCTTAAAGTATCTTATAGTTAAAATAATCTATTTTAAGCTGATAACAGCTTCATTTCAATCTCTTACCAATGCTCAAGACTTTTACTTTTTACCTTGACACAGTTACTGTCACAAATTACATTTTATATTTTGTATATCAATTAATGTATTTTAATATTTATTGTATTCTTTTGTCTTTTAACTTCTTGTTTTACTCTGTTCTGGCTGCTATAACAGAATACCTGAAACTGGGTAATTGGGTAATTTAGAATAATTAGAAGTTTTTTGTTTGTTTGTTTGTTTGACTCACAGTTTTGAAGAATGGGAAGTCCAACATTGAAAGGTCAGCACTTGGCAAGGGCCTTGTTGTATGGTGGAAGGCAGAAAGGCAAGAGTGAGAAAAGGAGGGTCAAACTTACCATTTTATAATTGCACCAGTCCCACCTACGAGGGGCAACCAACATGGCCTAATTACCTCTTAAGTGTTCTACCTCTTAATACTGTTACAATGGCAATGAATTTGTTTTTGTTTTTGTTTTTGTTTTTGTTTTTTTGAGATGGAGTCTTGCTCTGTCGCCCAGGCTGGAGTGCAGTGGCCGGATCTCAGCTCACTGCAAGCTCCGCCTCCCAAGTTTACACCATTCTCCTGCCTCAGCCTCCCGAGTAGCTGGGACTACAGGCACCCGCCACCTCGCCCAGCTAGTTTTTTGTATTTTTTTTTAGTAGAGACAGGGTTTCACCGTGTTAGCCAGGATGGTCTCAATCTCCTGACCTCGTGATCCGCCCGTCTCCGCCTCCCAAAGTGCTGGGATTACAGGCTTGAGCCACCGCGCCTGGCCGGCAATGAAATTTTAAGCAGTTTTGAAGGAGACAAACATTCATGTCAAGTCACTTCTATACCAGAATTAGAAGTGATTTATACATCACTGATACAGGATTACAGCATTCTGTATTTGTCTATATATTTACCTTTACCAGCAAGTTTTATACTTTTATATGCTTTCATATTGCTGTTTAGTGTCTTTTCCAAATTGAAGCATGTCCTTTAGGCTTTCTTGCAAGACAGGTCTAGTGATGAAATCCCTCAGCTTTTATCTATCTGGGAAAATCTTTATTTCTCTATTTTTAAAGCAGTCTGGTTTTTCTTTCAGCACTTTGGTTATATCATCACTCTCTTCTGGCCTATAAGGTTTCTACTGAGAAATCTGCTGATAGTTTTATGAAGGCTCCCTTGCATATGACAAGCTACTTTTTTTTTCCTGGCTATTTGCAAACTTCTTTGACTTCTGAAAATTTGATTACGATGGTCCCTGATTTAAGATGATTCAACTTGATATTTTTGACTTTATGATGGCACAAAAGTAATATACATTCAGCAAAAACTATACTGAGTATACATAAAACCATTCTTTTTCACATTCAGTACAGCATTTAATAAATTACATGAAATATGCAACACTTTATTATAAAATAGTCTTTGTTACATGATTTGGCCAAACTATAGGCTAACCATGTTCTAAGCATGTTTAAGATAGAGTCCCCAAGCTATAATCTTCCATAGGTTAGGTGTATTAAATGCATTTTTGACTTACGGTATATTCAACTTATGATGGGTTTATTGGGATGTAATCCCATGGTAAGTTGAGGAGCATCTGCATAATGTGTCTCAATGTAGATTTCTTTGGGTTCATCCTAGTTGGAGCTTGTTGGTCTTCTTGAATCTGGATGTCTATTTTCTTCCCCAGATTTGGGAAATTTTCAACCATTATTTCTTTAAATAAGCCTTCTACCCCATTTTCTCTCTTTTCTACTTACGAAACTCCCATAATTTGATTCACTTGATGATGTCTCATAATTTCCTTAGGCTTTCCTCATTCTTTTTGTTCCCCTGACTGTGTAACTTTAAGTGGCCTATATTTGAGTTCACCAATTCTTTCTTTTCTTTTTTTTTCTTTTTTCTTTTATTTTTTGAGATGGAGTCTCGTTCTGTCACCCAGGCTGGAGTGCAGTGGCACAATCTCAGCTCACTGCAACCCCCGCCTCCTGGGTGCAAGCAATTTTCCTGCCTCAGCCTCCTGAGTAGCTGGGATTACAGGCGCTCGCCACCATGCCCGGGTAATTTTTGTATTTTTAGTAGAGACGGGGTTTCACCATGTTGGTCAGGCTGGTCTCAAACTCCTGACCTCATGATCCGCCTGTCTCAGCCTACCAAAGTGCTGGGATTACAGGCGTGAGCCACCACACCCGGTCTATTCTCATTTTTTCATGCATTGTTTTCTTGATGTTTTATCTCATCTTTACAACAATTATTTTGAATTATTTGCCAGGTAATTTGCATCACTTCATTTTATTAGATTTGTCTGGAGATTTATTTTGTTTCTTAGTTTGAACTGTATATCCCTGTTTTTTATTTTTATTTTATGTTTTGTATGTGACTCAACTTTGTGATAGGATCCACGCATTTGAAGAGACAGCTACGTCTCCCTGTGTTTACACACTGGCTTCATACAAAGGAAGACCTTCACCAAGCTAGACATTCTGGGAACTTCCAAAACCTTTTTGCGAGAGATGCAACTTCTCTGGGTCTGTGCATATAATTTCTCAATTAGAGAAGCTTGCCTTTTTTTTTTTTTTTTGAGCTTGTAATCTTTCTCTCTCTCTCTAGTCTCTATATGTAGGACTATACATTCTCTGGTCCTATAATAGCAATCTGCTCCACTCTCACTTGTTCTCAGTGGCCACCAGGAATCCAAAGTATTCTGTCTTCCTGTCAGCACCCTGCATCAGGAGAGGCAGATATCCCTCAGTCCTCTAGAATGTCCGACGCACAGTCCACTTCTTTCTCCCTCTTGAGAAACACCGTAAGTTGTGCAGCTCCTGATTGTGTTGAGTCATGCCAGCTGCAGCAAACTGACCCATGACTCTCCTTTGTTCTCAGAGACCCCCAGGTATACAAACTATGCTGGTTAAGTCAGTAGTCGGAGGAAAGGGAGAAACCATTCCCTTGGGGCAGCCGTCCAAAGAGTCAGAATATTGGATACATGCTTCACTATTTTCCCTCCCTCGCTAAAGAGAAGCCTCAACTTGCATACCTTCTCTCCATCACACTAAGTCTTTCTGGCTGCAGCAAGCCTCCCTCCACTTGTTTTTGTTCTCAGTGATCCTACTCCTGTCCCACCCCAAGCATCCAAATGATATGTGGGGTAAGACAGAAATCAGTCGCCAGGTTAGTCTTCCAAAAACCCTGAATGCTGAACTCATGCATTCACCACTCTTTTTTCCCACCTTAGGGGAAGTCGCAAGCTGGGTTGTTCTCTCCCAGTTGGGCTGTTCTCTCCTGGCGCTGAGCTGTGCTGATGTGGGTAAAATGAAATTGCTTTTCTTACCTATCTCAGTGTGGATATTCTGGTTTTGTTCCTGCCAGGGTACTTCAACTTCTTACCTGGATTCTGGAATTCTCCTAAAGGTATTTCAGTTTGCATATTGTTATATCAGTGTTTCTGTGGAGAAACAAGGGCTGGAACTTCCTATTTTGCCATCTTGCTAATGTCACTTCCTAGCAACTCAATTTTTAACTGGGTAGGTAAGAACTTGTAAGAGATCAAATAAAACATGTTGGACATTCACTATCACAAGTGGTAGCAAATGCATCGATTATGTGAATCATCAAAACTTGGATCAATTCTAAAAATGAAACACCCAGGGAATATGCTTATGTGAACAGGAAGATAGGGTTATTAATAATCACACTCATTGTATCAGGCTTCAATTTAGGAGTTGAGGAATAATGGGTTTTTCCTATTTATAATTAAGTTTCCAAACTTCCTGGGTCAGTTTTTTCCTTAAGCAATGAAGTGTTCCTGGATAAGTGGCCTCTAAGGCACTATAGGCCCTCATCATTTTATGAAATTTTTATATATGAATAATGGTGAATGGCAGATGACGGCAAATAAAGAAAAATGACAGCTCTAGTATACAACCACTACTCATAATATGCTAAGATTTTTTTTTAAAGAATGTGATTGATCTACTTTTGTGTTTAATGTCTTTAAAAAGTTGGTTGGCTAATCTTGACTCCTTATAAATTGTAAATGAGAAGCAGAGGGACCTAATTTTTCCCATATGAGCCTTGATGATTCCAGATGACTCAAATGAATTCTTTATTATAGATATCTTTCCTATCATTCTAATATTACCAGAAGCATGTGACTCTTTGGATTGAAAAATCATCCGATTCAAATTACAAACACGTTTATTCCAGTTAATTTTCTTTTACTTCCTGAAATCACCAGTACAGAATACTGGCCACCTCAAGACCACCCCCTTTGCCTTGACATTATAAGAATTCGTGTCATATCAGAAATCAGACCCCAATCATTCCACTCTTTCATGCTCCTGCTTCTACTGCATAGTCCTCTGATTTCACAAACATCAATGAATTTCTTCCAACTCATAAGCCAACTCCTGAGTTTACTTTTTTTTCTATTTAGTTGAAATTTATGATGGATAATTTAATTCCCTGGCACTCAAAGTAGGCTCTGGCCAGCATGGGCATTATCTGGTAATTTGTTAGAAATGCAGAATCTCACGCACTTCCTGACCTGCATTTTAGAAATTACCTAAAAAGATCCCCATGTAATTTGTATGCACATTGATGGTTGAGAAGCCCTGACATCAAAATTTCTTCAACCAGTTTTATTAGCTCACATATACTTTCTGGATCAGCTTTGTTCTTAAGCACTGAAGTATCCCTGGATAAATGACCTCTGAGGCACTATAGACTCCTCCATCACTTTATGAAATTCTTCCATATGAATCATGGTGAATGCCAGATGATGACAAATAAAGAAAAATGACATGTCTACTATATACATTTGCTACTCATAACACGGTAGTGCTGGTGTAGTTCCACAGCGCATTGAAATTGTTTATACTCATCATCACATCTAAACAGTCTTTTATGAGCAGATATCATATTATCTTTTTAATCTTAGCTAGATGCTATTACTAGCATGTTCTAGCAACACAGTGTTGTTGAGTTCAAGTTAACTTCCCTCTAGGTTATGAACCAATTAATAAGATGCTTATGACATAGGAGGATCAGTAACTATTGTAAAATATTTGCATCTTAATGGAGGATTTCTAAAGAAAAATGAATTTAGCCTAAATTATTAATAGTAATACTGTGAATTTTTGAGAAGTTGGTCAACTGAATGAAAGTAATTTTGGGGGCAAAGGACTCTTTGTCTTCAAATTTCCCTCCACCTTGCCCATCATCAAGGTGGTCCAAATGAAAGAACTCTGACAGCTTCTGGGCTGGCCGATTGGCTTTTAAATTGTCTTCTTCCTATTACAGTTCTAAACGCCAGTATCTCCATAGATAGAAACTGCAGGCCATATGAGAGACCCAATATACATGAAGTTATGGAATAATGGGAAGAGTAGTTGGAGTGGTGATAGGATTATTATAATACATTTCCTTGCAATTGCTTATCCAGTCACCTGTCTTCACCAGACTGAGTTGCCAGAGTAGAGATGTCTACCTTATGCAAACAGATGCCCTAGCCAGTACCTTGTACATAAAGATAGCATGTTTAATGAATTTTGGGGATAAATGATTTTAAGGCATTGGTCATGGTATGATTAACAAAATGGCATGTCTGCGTCATAAAAACTGAAAGTGCCAGCAGTGCAGATTGTATCAGCAGGAGGGGGCATGTTCATTTCTGAATGCTGAATCCTGAGAAAACAGTATCATCTTTCACAGTGAGCCACATCAGTATTTTCTGACTTATAAATGCCTTTCTTAACATCCCAGCTCCATCAAAGAGAAATTAGGCAATTGGGACACTATTTTATAAACTGACTTATAAAGTCTTGTGTTTCCCTACATGACGACTAAGTACCTCAGAAATGCTTTGTCTAACACTTACTTGTTGAGTATTAGAACATTAGTTGCAGATTTAATGTTACCATGTTGTAATTTTCATGTGGTTGAAAAGTTAACATAATGTAGAAATGTGAAATTAAACTGGTTGACTATGAGCAGCAGCCCTGCTAAGATCTATTTCTCAATCCTCATTATTTCATCTCTTGGCTTATCGTCTTTGCTGCCTTCTCCTATTACTCATAAAATTGCCAAATAAGTCCCTGAGGATGCACTAGTATAGGGCTTTTGGAAAATAGTGTTTAGACAGTTTACATCATGGGACCAATGAAGCCAATATATTTGCCATTGTTACAAAAAAAGAAAAAAAAAAGCCTGAGTTCTCTTGTTTTGTTAATTGACCCACAGCTTTAGAAGGAAGAGGGCAAATTTGGATGAGAAACAATGAGAAAGCAAATTTTCAGGGGACTAACTTGTAGGTTTTCAGTTTAAATGATGCTTAATAGAATAGAGAAGATATGAGAATTTTAATAACTTTGAATCCACAGTGGGAACTATCTCGGAAAAAAAGAATGACATAAAAATTTTTCTATTCAGAGAGTGTGAAGAGGAGGAGAAAGGCTAAGATCTTTTCCAATGCAAAATTAGGAAAAAATATACTGTAGGTAAGTCACAAAAAACAAATATCTTGAAGTTTTCTTTGTTCATGAGGTTACAACTGTGGTGCAACTTACTGTGCCTGTCATCATTTTCCTCCTAGTAGGAGGAGAAGCCAGGGAGCAGTAAACTAGAGCTGGCCTTGCCAATGGAAACTAACCTCGTAGAGTTAGCAGGACCTTTCTAAGCATCATTTGGGAACCTCTGTGTGGCCTTTGCACGGTAGTGTCCTCCCCATGCCTCACTGCCTACATCCAGAGTCTTGATATTACCATACATACCTTTACTTCATTCAAATAAGAGAAATAAATGTAACTCTGCATTTATCCTCAGTATTATCATTCAATAAAAAGACTTTGGGTATGAAGGACATTTTCATCATATGTACCAGCACACAAATTGTAATTTAGAGATGAAAATGAGTATTCTATAATTTGTCAAATCTCTGTTGTGCTAAGTCACACTAACTAGCTGTGTCATAAAAAGTACTGGCACAAAGTCATCCCAAGTGACTCAGCAAAAGTTTTCTAACCTCTGCATATATATTTTACGATTATGCCTCATTTAATCCCCCCTTTTCTATTCAAAGCAGAATTGGTCAGCAGGAAAATCAATTTCTAGAATTAGGCCTTTAGTTATTAACCCCACAGCAGATTCTTATATTATGAGATGGTTAATACACTGTTCTTGAAGCCTCGTAGATTTCTCTTAATTCTATAATGATCAGATTTAAAAATATTTTCCGCTTATAAATCTCTATTATCAGACAGTAGAGAAAATCTTGTTTTATCCAACAATGAGGAAAAAGGAACAAAGCCTAGGAAATGGATGTATAGAGAAAAAAACCTTCAGTTGCCATTGAGGGAAAATATTTCTCACGTTTAAACCAAACCAAACAAACAGCACATGATATATAGTCCTAATAAAATTTTATTGAGAACCAGTAAGTCAAATCCTTTACAGAACATAAAAATACATATGATCCCAGCCTTTCCCATTAAATGACAATATAACATTTGGGCAGTTTCCCTGAATATCCCAAACAGTTTGCTTTATAATTAGAGAAACAGTTCGTCTACAGCTCAACAGTACAGAAAACACAGGAATGAGGTGCTCTTATTTAGCAGAAGCAGAAATGAAATTGTAATTCAGTGTAAATAATAAAGGACTATAGATGAGTTCTAGTAGCCAAAGGAGTATATGCGTAAATAGTCACTCTTCACATTTTCTATTTCTAAAGTAGCTAGTAAAAGGCAGGACCATCATAAGATCAGACAAAAATTAACCTGACGGACATGGTAGCAGAGTATGTCTCTCAATTCAGTTATTTAGGAAATGTTAATAAAGAAAGTAACCCTAGATCCACTTTTACCTAAAACTCTACCTACCATGAAGGTTTTTGATATCAAATAATTGGAACTGACATGAAAGATAAAAAGAGAGCCACATGAATCAGGATTAAAGACTGACAACTCAGGCCACACTATAGTGCATAGTATCTATGGAAATAGTCAGGATAGTAATAATAATAGTCCATGGTATCTATGGAAATAGCCAGGATAATGTTAACATTTTTTGCAAGATGAAAAGTTAACTATTTGCAATTTCTAAATTACTATAGAAACAGAAACATGTGATGGGATAAATGAACACTGCTTGGCAACCTTTGAAGGTTTTATTACCTAGTCCCCGTACAGAGATAAGAGATGGTGTTGAGTTTTCTAGGAAGCAACTTCTGGGAAGGATTTTTACCAAGAAGAAAAATATCCAAGAGAAAAATACAACAACTAGAACTGAAACAATGATGCCACTACCTTTTAAAACTAAGAAGCCTAGTATAAAAGTTTCTTTAGTTACTACCATGTTAGGGGATTGTCTCAGCGTTGTAGGCTTTGCCTGAGTTTAAAATCCCATCAAAACTTTTTTGCTCTTAAGCATAAATACAACAAATAGCATACATATAAAATTGTGCCAGTTTAATAAGTTTTCAAAAGCTTAAAACAAACTTGAATTGTGTTTGTGTGGATGAATTTGCTAGCAGATAACTGTAGCTAACCCATTTATGCTGGGGGTTGCAATTTTTTGTGTGAAAAATCAGACCTTGGCAATGACTTTGAGCAGTAGGATGTAAATGACTCCCACAAGCTTAGTGTTCCAATAATGGAACACTAGGCATAAATGGGTTAACAAGAATCTTAATTGAAATGTTCTTCTCCCTGCCTTGAAATCTTCCTGGGGTTAAGTATTGCTATCACGATACTTGGAGAACTGTGATCAAGTCTCTTTTGGCTCAAAGAAAGTGTTCCTTTCCCTTGCTTAGTAACGTAGCTAAAAGCATAGGCACAGTAGAGTAAGACATTTAACTAAACCAAATGAGCTTTATTCTTTCAGGTTGAACACCACAGACAAAGGCAAATTAGCTTTGCTGTGCACTACTTTTACTTCTTACTGTAAGTGCTGATGTTGCTGACTGAAAGCTCGTGTCACAAGAAAGGCAGAGCATGCACACGCTTACCAGTAGCACTTCAGCAATCTGAGAGGCACAAGGTAGTGCCGACTTACACAAGTCAAGAAGGAGGAAGCTGATCCTAGAAATTGAGCAGTGGGCTGCTTTTTAAATCCTACTGCCAGTGGCCTTTAAAGGGTCGATTTCCAATAATATTAGCTCTTTTGGTGCTAAACAGGAGATAATAGGAGACTGCTACCTGCAGGAACCAGCACACACTCAGTAGGGATTTGGTTTGAAGTTCCAATAAAAATAGCATGTTTTTGTCACCAAGAGAGCTGTGAAATAGGCACATTTAAAATACTTAGACCCTGTTATTTTAAAGCTACAATTTTTTTGCAAAATCAGTTGCAAAATCTCCTTTTGCAAAATCAGTTGCAAAGAGAAAAAACAAGCCAGGCAAAGGCAGTATTGGAAGGAGGAGTAAAAGCTGCTGAGTCAAAACATTTGTATGGGATTTGAAGCACCAGAGAGTCTTTATCTACTACAGAAAACCTGATTCTGTGGTCTCAGAAACTGATGAATTGTTAAGCCTAGGATACACAAAGATGCATTTGTTCTAAGCATGAACTCTGGATAATACCTCCTCAACAAAAAGCATTTCTATTAAAAGCTTAGTGTTTTTGTTCAAGTTATTGGTTACATAGTATTCCCTTTCTCATCCCCCCTTTTTAAACCGAAGTAGAATACTGTACTATTTAGTGAAAAGATCAAAGTTCAGATAAATTGATAAGAAGGAAAATATTTTATGGCTTATACCAAAGAGTCAGCACTAATGCATAGTCACTGTAAAAAACTCAAAGTTTAGAAAGTCAGTCAGAGTGGGCTGAAATCCTAGGTCAAAGCATACTCATACATAGAAAATTAGCTTCCTGATCTTAAATGAATACTGAAATAGTTCCAAAAAAACCCAGATTATTTTAGAGAAAACACAAACTGTTATTGTTAGCTTATCTTGAACTAACCTTCAACTCAGAATTTTCACAATGATCATCACGTTTTATACATTTTTGATTAAAAATGTTGGCTTCTGAAGCCTGTATGCCTTGCTGACAAAAACAGGCAAATCTGAAAGTATGTTTACCTCTAGTCTAAATAGGCATCAAGAATTTTAAAAATGATATTTAGGTCCCAAGTCCAGATTGCAATTCTTGGAATTTTTCTCCTGGAAGCATTTAGTTATATTTTTGTCCCTTTCAAAATGAAACACCTAGAGAAAAGCAAGTCATAAAATTGTTTGCCCTCCAATTGGAGGAAAAATATTAAAGTGAAGTGCAATACCCAATAATAGTCACATATTTATTTTTATCTATATTGAGTTTCTTTTAAACATTTTTAGAACAGTAACAGATGGTTATATTCATAAACTTAAATAAGATTTCCTCCAAGTTCTGGAACATATGTATACAATCTCAAAACACTGTACATATCACTCACTCTCCCTTTAGGAAGAAATGGAAATTAAAGTTAAAAGACTTCCTTGGATACTTTTAAGTAAAAGTAAATGATAATGGAAATGAACCGAATGAAAGACAAATTCTGAAAACTAACAAAATCAAGTCCACAGTTTGACTCTTTGTTTCCTTGGAAAGCAACGAAAGCACTTAGCTTGGGTTTGAATATACAGAAAGGGTCATGCAGTGAGTTACAGGTGGCATGCTTTCCTTTCAGAGTTCAAATGCAGGGAACCTGGCTTTTGTGGGGACTAGCAGGTCAGCCAGGAAATATATTGTTCCAGCCATTCCTGAAGAAACAGAAAGAGGCAAAAGTTATTATACCAAATGACTCCATTTCATAGGATGGCTTTTTTTTTCCTCCAAATCTTTATAGACAAAACAAGTCAACAGCATTTCAGCCTATTCAAACACACAAACATCAACAAAGGGTGCCCACCCGTGACAGCCTCGTCCCTAAGGTCTGGATCAAGGCTATACTGGAGGGGAGGGTGGGGATGTCCTCTTGGCCCTCCTCCTTCAGCATCCTATGGCTTTTTCCCCACCTCACTGACACCCCCCGAGAGCAGTTACAACTCTGCAAAAACGAAGGATGGCTCCATTTTTAACATTAACAACATCACAATATTAATGGCAATGATTTAAATGAAGTGTAAATCTATGTTTACAGACATTGTAGTTCAACATTAGAAGAGATCACTAGTGAGGTGCTCAGCCTTATATCCCGGTAGAAGACTGGAGAGAGAATGGAGCCAGGTAAGTTCAAGTCACAGCCCTGCCATTTACCAAATGTAAGCTCCTGAGCCTCAGTCTCCTCGGCTGTGACATGAAGGTAGTAGTGCCTGTATGTTTTTTGCTGAATGATTTATGATGGCATCTGCAAAATGCCCAACATGTGCCTGGCTCCATAAAAGGGAGACACCCGATGACTACCAGTATTGGGACTGTGGTAGCACACATGCTAATTGATTTTTAATATCGATTTAGCATGTTAGGAAATAAAGTAGTTAAGAATAATTTAATTTTTTGATAAAACTTAAATTCAAATACATTAATTAGCAAGCAGAGAAGTAGATGCTGATATTATAAGGCAAATAAATAAAGTGTACAAAATACCTTCAAAGAGAGAGAAAGGGGTGTCTGGTGTTCTGCATCCATGTTCTCCATACTCTAAGCACCATTCAGCAAACTGAAAATGAGACCAAGTTAAATGAGTATAGTGATTTCTTCCAGAGACCTCCCGAAAGTTAAGAGGTTGTCTCTACAAATTACTCTGAAAAGTCAAACACTACCTTCACATCAGAGAAAGGAGATTAATGCAGAGTAAAGGATGGTCTGAGAAAGTACACAGCATGGGAGGAATTTAATGAGCTGTCTGAGTCACGTATCTCCAAGGTTATTTAAGAAGAAAGGCACTAAATCACCCTACGTCTTTATTTTTTCTCCCACAAATGCTGCTGAGTAGAATTATGTCCCTTTAAAGGAATGCTAATTTAATTGAAAGGTTTTTGAAGGTTTTCCTTAAATAACTGTATTTGTTATCCAAGACCTATGATTTTAGGGATAAATGAAATAAATCAGATGAACTAGAACCCTTTCTACAACCTCCTGGGAGACCTGCTTTTTTTTCTTTTCTTTTTTTTTCAAGATGGAGTTTCACTCTTGTCACCCAGGCTGGAGTACAATGGCATGATATCAGCTCACTGCAACCTCTGCCTCCCGGGTTCAAGTGATTCTCGTGCCTCAGCCTCCAAAGTAGCTGGGATTATAGACACCTGCCACCACACCTGGCTAAGTTTTTGTATTTTAAGTAGAGACCACGTTAGCCAGGCTGGTCTCGAACTCCTGACCTCAGGTGATCCACCTGCCTCAGCCTCCCAAAGTGCTGAGATCACAGGTATGAGCCACCGAGCTGCTTTCTATTTGGTGGTTCTGACTCTTACCTTACAGGCCCTATACAGGTACTTCATATCCTGCGTGAGGTTGTAGAGTGTCAGGAAGGCATAGGCATTCCCTGCAGCACCGTGGCACAGCCCATATCCCTTCTTCAGCAACCCATATTGCCAGATCACATCAGCACACTGATAGGCATCACAGAGATACTTTTCCTCTCTGAATACCTGCAGAGGCAAAGGACGTACATTCTATTACATGGGATATAAAAGAAAGTTCCATTGATACTCCTTCCTGATAGGTAAGGAGGAGAGAGGGAGATGGCTTGGCAAGAAAGGATAAAGGATTTAGTGACAGAGGGATGTGTTATATTGCTAGTGACAATTACTAAAATCTACTAGTTTGGCTTTTTGTTTTTTTAAATTGTCCATGACTTTGGTATGTACAGTCTAAGTTTTCTGTGCATGTGTGTTTATGTGGATGTTACTGAGGAAGCAGCATTATTTAACTTGCAACTTGCTGTTAGCATGAGTGACTTTCCAAAGAACACATGCTCTCTTCTTTGGTAACTATGATGTCCTCTTCACTATTAGGAAGTTTCTTTAAACACTGGAGAACAACTGTTCTTTAGGAAATATGCAAATTGAGTATAAAACATTAGATTTTGTCAGAAAAATAGAGATAGACCTTTACATTTTTTACGGCCTCCTGTATCTTCATCAAAGACTGAGGAAATATTCTGAGTAGGTATTTTTAATAGCTCATTGCAACTTAAGTGTTCTTAAAAGTAGGATAAGGCAGTTTAAAAAGTTTTTCCAGTATTAATGTGTCTAATTCTCTGAAATGTAGAATTTGATACACTGGCAGCTTATTTATGAGATGCCAGTGCCCAGCAATAATCTGCAGAGTTGTAATTTGTTGATTTGGCACCAATGGTCATAGACATCTTTTTTTTTTTTTTCTGAACTACAAACCTTTGATTGCAGTTCTGTGAGGGCATGCTTTTTATTAGTGTTATTTATGCACTACAATGGAATCGTACAATATTTGTCTTTTTATATCTGTTTATTTCACTTAGCATAATGTTTTCAAGGTTCATCCATGTTGTAATATGTATCAGAAAGTCATTCTTTTAATAGCGGAATAATATTCCATTGCATTGTGATATGTTCCATTGTATATATATTTTCTTTATCAATTCATCTCTTGATGAATACTTGGATTATTTTCACCTTGTGGCAATTATAAATAATGCTGCTATGAATGCTGGTGTACAGTATCTGTTTGAATCCTTGGTTTTGGTTCATTTGGGTACACACCTAGGAGTGGAATTGCTAGACAATATGCTGGATCATAAACAATATCTCATTGCAACCTAAATGTTGTTGAAAGTAGGTTATGAAACCATGCCTGCTATGGTACAGAGAGATGGTGAGAATGAATTATAATTCATTTAGCAAAGTGATCTTAGGTCCCACAAGAGATTTATTCATTGTTCCTTTATGGATTAGGGTAAAACTAATTTTAAATTATAAATTTTTGGTTATTAAAAATTTTTTTCAAAAATACACACAGTACCTTATAGGCCTGGATGAGCATGTAGATGACCCCAGGGGCGCCATGGCACCAATGGACAAGCAGATCTCGATTATCACCTATACACGGAGGGTAATTGCCAGAAGGGAACTTCAGCTGGCAGACGTAGTCTACACTGGGCTTGACCAAACTATGTAACTTCCCTTGGCTCACTTGAAGGCTGGGCTAAAAATGAGAAGGAAATTATTAGTTCTGCTGAAGCAAACAAACCTTCCTAGGTCTCAGTATATTTAAACCAGAAAAAAAGCATGGCTAAGAGGAAATTGGAAGGTCATTAAGAGGTTTTGGATTTCATTCAATTTTTCCACCTATTGGATGCCTTTATTTTAATCTTTTGTGATTTCATTTAAAAACTTTATAAACAGTGGGACAAAGTAAAATTGGGTTACTACCTAACTCTTAGGGTCTTTTGAATATATTGTTTTTGTTTTTATTTGAGATGGAGTTTCACTCTTGTCACCCAGGCTGGAGTGCAATGGTACGATCTTGGCTCCCTGCAACCTCCATCTCCTGGGTTCAAGTAATTCTCCTGTGTCAGCCTCCCAAGTACTTGGGATTACAGACACCTGTCACCACGCCCGGCTAATTTTTGTATTTTTAGTAGAGATGGGGTTTCACCATGTTGAACAGGCTGGTCTCGAACTCCTGACCTCAGATGATCCGCCCGCCTCAGCCTCCCAAAGTACTGGGATAACAGGCGTGAGCCACTGTGCTCGACATTTTGTATATATTGTTATCTACATACATATAAGTAATTTTCCAAAGTCAACACCTGAGAATGTGAGTGTAAGAGAAGTTTCCCATGGTTTCCATATATAAAGCAAGCTTTAAAAGTCACAAAGGGATGCACTAGACAAACCAAGCATGACTTTCGTTATTACATTTAGAGAGGAGATAGGTGGTATTTTCAATAGAAAAAGGATACTAACAAGTTAAGAGACCTGGAATCTAGATTCCAAACTATAGCATGCCTCTAGATCAGGTCTGTCTTTTTGCAGAGGATTTAGGACCGATCTAAATGCCACATTATTTTGATATAACAACGTACAGATCCAAAGGACATACTGACATAAAGCATATGAGCTACCATTTTTGATACATGTTTTAGTTTCTCCTTTTGGTCCTGTTCTTAATTCAATGACTGCTAATGTCTTTAACAGAGTCAAAGTGCTGTTATGCTAGGCAAGGTGTGGGGCATGTGGTGGTAAGGGGTGGCAGTGGTGTGAAGCACAGGCAGGAGGTGGTTGTGGTGGGGTCAAAGTAATGTTGACAATACGACTTCCACAAGATTCTGAAAGTGCACTGAGTTATTTAAAAGACAGATTTCATTTTATACGAAGAACAGCATTAAAGCTCAAAGTGTTACAGTAGAATGAGTGGACTCTCTTCAAACTTGCAGGAATTACCCAACATGGCCTAAAAATAATGATGTTTAATTTTATGTTAATGAAGGGGTACCTACTAGAATAGACTTTCATCAGGATTAAAAATTAAATCATTTCATATAAATGATAACCTGCAAATGAAAAAATCAATACTTGGGTTTTCAGATTTCTTACTGCAGCTAACACAAGGAGACAGAGTATGTCTCATGATTATTTGTTTAAATGAAAGTTTGATGAGGCTGTCTAGTCACTAACTATGTCTCCTGATTATTTGTTTCAATGAAAGTTCAATAAGGTTGTCTAATCCTCTTTGGAGAGGGCCTCTAATATGTTTGATTCTAACTAACCTTGAAACTTCAGAAGACTCTTCTTTCCTGAAAACTTTTAGGAATCTACATTTACTATTGGGAATAGAGAGGAAGACATGCACCAGAAAAATAAAGAAATTTAAGTCTAAATGTCAACATCCTAATTATATAACCTCTAATTGAAAAGTGTAGAATAAATACGCCAGTTAGTCTCTGATTGCCACTAACACTCAATGTGTGACTCTGCATTCAAAAGTAATAATAACCTTGAGTTTTTCAGTTCTGTTGTCCTTGTTTATTTATAGGGAGAGGGCAGGTCCAACACTGATCTTGCATTATAAGAGTCAGCTACTCAAAGAGCTGGTAGTATGTATATCCAAGCACTCCTGCTGAACACGTGAATGAAACACTTTTATATGACAGTGTGCCTTGGGAAGGTGACAGGGGTACCTCTGCTGCCATTAAAAATCAATTGCCATGAATTCTTATTCATAAGTGCCAATTTCTCCTTAAGGAGTGCTTCAGAAGTCTCCCAAAATGATGCTCTCATGAGAAGTCCTCTTCTGATCTCTCCCAAGTTATGTTTGCTGCAGTAACTGCTATTTGTCTTTAGTCTATTTGACTCTGGTTGATGTGCCCCAATAGTGTTAGATCCTAAGAACTGTTGGGCAGAGCATATTCAGCTGTTTTTCAGGTAAGTAAAAGTCTCCTCAGCTTTGCTCTCTAAGTAAGCATTAGGCAACAAGCGCTCATTTGTTTTCTATTGATTTTGTTCCTATGACTGGAATTTGTTGGAATTAGTTGTGCCTTTTAATGTGGAATAATATTTTTAATTCAAAGCACTGGCTGCAAGAGCAGAGCAGAGCAGAGGTGCTTCATGCAGAACTATAGGTCAAAATACTTTAGTTTGCACAAGTGATGCTAAGTGGGCAAGTAGGGTAACCTGTAAATCAAACTTCATCTCAAAATGCAAGGCCTTTAATGTTTATACATTTTTAAAGGCACCTTCGTAAACATTACTTTTGTTTGTCTAGGTCAAGTTAATTACAAGGAGAGTACCGTAATGCAGAGGTTGACAGAATGACAAACTAGAACTAGAACATCTGTCTTCTCACCCATGATAGTACATGGGTCAGGAAGGACATTTTAAAGTTTCACCACAATCACTCCTTACCTGCATCAGGTAGTAATAAATTCCAGCCAGGCCATGAGCAGCCCCTACATAATACTCCTGGTACCATTCATACATCAGTGGAGACTTTGCCGTGAAGTTTCTCTTCCTAGCTAGGTTTTCTCCAGAGGTTAAAATTGTTTCACAAATCTGCAGAGAGAGAACCAACCAAAATCAAAAGTGAACTGAACAAAAACCTTCCTGGAGGAGGTAATGACTTTTTTGCTAAGGGGTACTGAGGAACACGACAAATTAGACACTAGCTTTCAGCCAGGGAAAGGCACAGTTTAATTCTTCATCAGAGAGTGGGACTATATTCAGCCTAGAACGGGGAGGGCATAGAGGAGCGTGAGCTCTTTGCATTACAGTTTACAAGAGTTCACCTGTCAAAAGCGTAAACTCCTCTAGGCACCACCAAAGCAGACCCTCCATCTGGGAGGTGAAATTTGGCTCTAATCTTCTTTGGAGAGGGCCTCTAAATTCTGAAATGGAGCAGACTGGCCTGACTGAGTCAGAAATGTTTCCAACAGCACTCCGTAGGAAGCTATTGGTTCTTGGACTGTGCCCAACCTTTAGAGGTCCAGATACACCTTCCTTTATTTGGAATGTGCTAACTGGAGAGACACAAACAATAGTTTAGGCAGACAGTAAGTAAATGGGATCCTAAAGAGACTCCTAAAAACACAAAAACGTGGTACCTGCTGAATATGGCTTTGAGGAATCTTTTCCACTCCAAAGTTCTTATTGACAAAAAGAAGAGCATAGATGTAGCCTATTCGCCCGTACAGCATTTCATTTGGAGCATGAGGATCAATCTTATTTAGGTGAATTAGCCTAAAAATAAAAATACATGCCCAAAATAATTTGAAAGGAATCAGGTATTGATGTACACTTAAAAATGGTACATTGAAAAAATATACATGCACACACAATATGTGTTTATACATACATAATATCTATCTATAGAACAGTTACGGTTCACAGATTAGCCCTCCATTAAATTTCTTCACTTAACAATGGAACTGACAAATACATTCATAAAACGAAAGAATACGAACGTATGGCGGAGGTTATCCGAAATCTCCCTAGTTCCTCATGGAGGCAGGCCCTAAGGTGAGTATTTTAGCAGTTGGGGTCAGAGAAGCCAAGAACTGCTGGCTCTGAGGCATTTAGCCCAGAGAAGGGACTAGGTTAACACATGGCCCATCACCTCCTTCCTTGGTTTATTTCTTAATGTGTCACCAGGCCTACCTGAAGTAGGTCTCATCCACCACAGTCAATAATACATGTAATTTTTTTTTTTTTCTTTTGAGACAGTTTCACTCTTGTTGCCCAGGCTGGAGTGCAATGGCATGATCTCGGCTCACCGCAACCTCCACCTCCCAGGTTTAAGCACTTCTCCAGCCTCAGCCGCCTGAGGAGCTGGGATTATAGGTACGCACCACCACACCCGGCTAATTTTGTATTTTTAGTAGAGACGGGGTTTCTCCATGTTGGTCAGGCTGGTCTCCAATTCCCGACCTCAGGTGATCCGCCTGCCTCAGCCTTCCAAAGTGCTGGGATTATAGGCGTGAGCCACTGCAACCGGCCAATACATGCAAATATTAATAGCACAGAGATGTCAGTCAGGTCTCCATCTCCTCAGTCTCCCAGCCTTCTAGTTCTCCTCAGAAATCGCCATGGTTACCATTTTTTTGTGTGTGTATTCCTAGATTTTATGTACACATAAGCATAGATATACATATTTATAAATATTCTACAGTTTGCTATTTAACAATACATCTTGACAATGATTCCGTAACAGCACACAGAGTAGTCACGTTCTTTGTAATACTTGCATAGAACCCCAATGAATGAATGTATTATGGTTCATTCAGTCCCTACGGATAGACTCAGTTCAGCTTCTCAGAAAAAGTTACTTTCAGTTCTGGTTTCAGGTAAGATGGAGTAAACACGCTCTGCACCTTGTTTCTCCCCCAAAATGTGGCTCTAAAACCTGGACAGGATAGAGCAGCTATTTGCGGTCTCTGAAAAGCAAATAGTAACACACAAAAAGAGGAAGAGGACAGGAATCTGAAGTACCACCAAATCAGTGGTGAGTTTACCGTTTTTTCTCTCTGGTATTCCCCTGGTCTGAACTCAGTATAGCCCAAAACCCAAAAGTAGGCACAAGTAGGCTGACAGAGACCCAGAGGAAGCCCTCTAGTGCTATCTGAACAAAGAGAACTCCTAATATCAGAGAGAATGGGTTAACCCTCTATTTTTCTCTTTATTTTCCTTTTCTCAGTTCTCTTGTGCCCCAACCTACAAGCAATCTCATGTACGAAGCAGGTACGAAGGCAAGGGGAGCCCTGGGAGCCTAAACTCTGAGGAAGGGAAACCTCCCCCCAGATTGGAGGACCTGCAGTCTCAGGAGGGGACTGTAAGCCCCCATTGCTTTACTTCTCTGTCCTCCACATCACCTGGCCCCAGATGCATGCAGTCATAGATGTGGCAGAGCAGGGTCATCAAAGCCCCAGACTTTTCATCAGAGATCAAAAAGGGAAGCCTCAGGAACCAGCAAGTAGGGGAGATCACAGAGGGAAGTCAGTTTAGGAAAGTAACTGTATCTGGTAGTTTGACCTCTGAGAATGAACCTTTTTCCCTTTTTGTGGGGAGGGGAGTGGGCAGCAAATATGATAGGGAAGAAAAATGTCCTTGCTATTTTAGAGTTTTTGTCACATGAAATTTTGAAGTGTATCTCAATCATCCCTAAATTAGCCTATAAATTTGATATGATCCCATTTAAAACATTTTACTTTTTGGTGAAACCTAACAAAATATTGGCATAAAGATCCAATGACACTCTGGAAAACAGTAGTAATGAGACAACATTAGCCCTAACAAATGTTATCAGGTAGCTTAGGACACTAAATCTTTGTTCTTAAAATTTTTCATCTGTGAAATAAATAGTCCCTTCTGGTTTAGAAGTTATCTTGTTTATCTATAAGGAAATTTACTTTTAAAGTAGTTAAGTATAAGCAGTGTGCCGTGCCTGTGCATGTCTGTCATCTAACTTCAGTCTATACACTAGGGATGGTTAATTAGCATTTGAAGTAACAAACATCAGGTCCCTCCAACCCCTGCCCCAAAGTGATGTATTTGAAGCACTCTAAGCAGGAGTCAACATTCAGAGGCACTCAGCACTGAAGTGCCTCTTTTTCATATAGGAACTTTATCAAAATCTACACCAGAGAATTTGTTGTTATTAAGGATTGACAGAAAATGATTTTTCATTGGTGGAGTGAGTGGTAAAGATGGGCTGGAGGTTTGGGAGATGGCACGGGCTTTCCCACTCTTTCATGAATAAAGTCTAAGAAGGGCTTGAGAGCAATGTGACTTTCTCCAAGCTACAAAAACAGGGTAGGAGACTGTATGTATGTCTAAATAGTATCTTCTTCTAAAGAGTACCTTCTTCCTAAAGTGTTTGCACATTTGGCAGAATTGGGTACCCACATGTGCTTTCATTTGAACATAGTAGGTAGGGGTATAGCTGAGGGGGTCTACAGCCTCTACTGCCAATCTCTGGAGACCACCAATATTTACAACAAAAACAAAGAAAATCAAACAAAATCCCAAGCAAACAGAAACCTAACAATTGTTACCACCAGGCTATAGATACAGTGAAAACATCCTAGCTCAGCAGGGAGGGTAGGTGTGAAAGAGAACAGTCTTCCTTTCCCATCTCCCTCTCCACTACTTCCACACGCTTGTGGTGAGGGGAGGAGAAAACATTTAAAATGAAGAGGATAGGTTTGAAATAAGCAGAATGAGATGATTTTAGTGAGTGAAAGTGGCTGACAGTTATGAAAGACAGACTGAGAGAAACTAATGAAGAAGTCTTTAAGGGAAGTTACTCCTCAGCAGGAAAGGGGTGAAAAAGCATGGCTAGTTGCAGTTAGTGAAAAGGTTTAAACTTTTTCATATTATACCCTCATCAAACTGAGGCAACTCAAATTAGTTAAACATGCAAATGCTGGCTCGTCCATTTTTTCTTCTACAAATATAGGCAATAATTCATAGTGAAACAGTGGTTATCTTAGGAATAGATACACTAAGAAATAGATAACCAAGAAACTTGGTTAGAGGTTTCTTTCCTTTTTCTTCTAATACATTTTCTTGTATACTTTGGCCTTTTTAAAATAACAGGGCTTAAGGATAGAATCATGGGCCATTTTGTTTTCTACTTCGATACCACATATAACTACACACACAGACTCACTTAATTTTTAAAATAAATTTTTAATTTAATAAAAATTTTAAATGTTTAAAAACATTTATTAAGAATTTTTTTTCTCATGTCAGAACTGGGAGCTCAGTAATCTTGGGGCCATAAGAAAACAAAATCTGTTTATTAGATACAAACTCAACTGTTACAGTAAACAATGAATGTCTCAAGTTTTGATATGAACCTATTTTTAATATAAATGTGTCAAAGTGTATAGAATTTCAATATAAAGTAATTTTGATTTACTTTTGCAAAGATTGAAAGAACTATGCAAAACAATTACTGTAATTTTTTTAAACACACGCTGCTCTATGGAAGTATTACACAGAATTACTGCATTGATTCCAATGATATTCCAACTGAAATAAAATATTTGAACCACTGCATTAACTCCATTCCTTTTTTGCCAATGTTATGACATTACCACTAGGTGGCAATGTATAATTAGCATTCTATTTACTTTGCAGCCAAACACATTTGCATTTGGAACATTCAAAGTAGGTAGCAAATACCTTTCAAATATTTATTTAAAATGAAGTACTGCTCAGAGCATCTTATTAAAACAATACAGTTTAGGGTAATAAAGGAAGTATATCCCTTTTTTTCTGGATTTGAATTCAAATCGCTAAAATTCATTAGTTGGGTTCGATGATTAGTAGGATTTAACTGCAAGTTGTGCATGCTACATTCTCAAGATAAAATAAAGAAATGACATCACTGATAAGTCATAATGGTTATTTTATGTGTTTTCAGAAACTCTCTAACAAGCACTTTGTTGCAGCTTCATTTATTTGTTTTGATATGTTGATATTAATGCAACCCAGAAGAGATAAGCAAGTCACTGAAATGTCACTGAAGGAAGAATAAAGACACACAAACAGGATAGTTCTGTTCCACTCCTCACAGTACTTCCTCAGGATGTTACTGGGGAGAGTTTTTGGCCTTGTATTTTCAAAAGGTTTGTAACTTTTAAAAACAGATGTCCAGTCTCTGGGTAGGGCATCTCTGAAAAAAAGGCAGCAGCCCCAGTCAGGGGCTTATAGATAAAACCCCCATCTCCCTGGGACAGAGCACCTGGGGGCAGGGGTGGCTGTGGGCACAACTTCAGCAGACTTAAACATTCCTGCCTGTTGGCTCTGAAGAGAGCGGTGGATCTCCCAGCACCGTGCTCGAGCTCTGCTAATGGACAGACTGCCTCCTCAAGTGAGTCCCTGCCCTCCTGCTTCCTGACTGGGAGATACCTCCCAGCAGGGTTCGACAGACACCTCAAACAAAAGAGCTCCGGCTGGCATCTGGCGGGTGCCCCTCTGGGACAAAACTTCCAAAGGAAGAAACAGGCAGCAATCTTTGCTGTTCTGGAGTTTCCACTGGTGATACCCTGGCAAACAGGGTCCGGAGTGGACCTCCAGCAAACTCCAGCAGACCTGCAGCAGAGGGGCCTGTTAGAAGGAAAACTAAGGAAAACTAACAAACAGAAAGGAATAACACCAATATCAACAAAAAGGACATCCACTCAGAAACCCCATCCAAAGGTCACCAACGTCAAAGACCAAAGGTAGATAAATCCACGAAGATGGGGAGAAACCAGTGCAAAAAGGCTGAAAATTCCAAAAACCAGAATGCTGCTTCTCCTCCAAAAGATCACAACTCCTCACCAGCAAGGGAACAAAAGTGGGTGGAGAATGAATTTGACAAATTGACAGAAGTAGGCTTCAGAAGGTGGGTAATAACAAACTCCTCTGAGCTAAAGGAGCATGTTCTAACCCAATGCACGGAAGAGAAGACCCTTGAAAAAAGGTTAGAGGAATTGCTAACTAGAATAACCAGTCTCGAGAAGAACATAAATGACCTGATGGAACTGAAAAACACAGCATGAGAGCTTTGTGAAGCACACACAAGTATCAATGGCCAAATTGATCAAGCAGAAGATAGAGATAGAAGGTTAGAGAAAAAAGAATAAAAAGGAATGAAAGCCTCCAAGAAATAATGGACTATGTGAAAAGACCAAACCTACGTTTGGTGTACCTAGAAGCGACAGGGAGAATGGAACCAAGTCGGAAACACTCCTCAGGATATTATCCAGGAGAACTTCCCCAACATAGCATGACAGGCCAACATTCACATTCAGGAAAGAGAGACCACCACAAAGATACTCCTTGAGAAGAGCAACCCCAAGACACATCATCGTCAGATTCACCAAGGTTGAAATGAAGGAAAAAGTGTTAAGGGCAGCCAGAGAGAGGCTGGGTTACCCACAAAGGGAAGCCCATCAGCAACAGCGGATCTCTATGCAGAAACCCCACAAGCCAGAAGAGAGTGGGGGCCAATATTCAACATTCTTAAAGAATTTTCAACCCAGAATTTTACATGCAGCCAAACTAAGCTTCATAAGCAAAGGAGAAATAAAATTCTTTACAGGGAAGCAAATGCTGAGAGATTTTGTCACCACCAGGCCTGCCTAACAAGAGCTCCTGAAGGAAGCACTAAACATGGAAAGGAACAACCGGTACCAGCTACTGCAAAAACATACCAAACCGTAAAGTCCATTGAGACTATGAAGAAACTGCATCAACTAAGGGGCAAAATAACCAGCTAGCATCATAATAACAGGATCAAATTCACACATAATACTAACCTTAAATGTAAATGAGCTAAATGCCCCAATTAAAATACACAGACTGGCAAATTGGATAAACAGTCAAGACCCATAGGTATGCTGTATTCGGGAGACCCATCTCATGTGCAAAGACACACATAGGCTTAAAATAAAGGGATGGGGGCTAATGGAAAGCCAAGAAAAAGCAGGGGTTGCAATCCTAGTCTCTGATAAAAGACTTTAAACCAACAAAGATCAAAAGAGACAAAGAAGGCCATTACATAATGGTAAAGGGATCAATGCAACAAGAAGAGCTGAATATCCAAAATGTATATGCACCCAATACAGGAGCACCCAGATTCATAAAGCAGGTTCTTAGAGACTACAAAGAGACTTAGACTCCCACACAATAATAACGGGGGACTTTAACACCCCAATGTCAATATTACATCAACGAGCAGAAAACTAACAAGGATATTCAGGACTTAGCTCTGGACCAAGCAGACCTAATAGACATCTATAAAACTCTCCACCCCAAGTCAACAGAATGTACATTCTTCTCAGCACCACATCACACTTATTCTAAACTTGACTACATAATTGGAAGTAAAACACTCCTCAGCGAATGGAAAAGAATGGAAATCATAACAGTCTCTCAGGCCATAGTGCAATCAAATTAGAACTCAGGATCAAGAAACTCCCTCAAAACCGCACTACACGGAAACTGAACAACCTGCTCCTGAATGACTACTGGGTAAATAATGAAATTAAGGCAGAAATAAGTTCTTTGAAACCAACGAGAACAAAGATATAACGTACCAGAATCTCTGGGATACCGCTAAAGCAGTGTTTAGAGAGAAATTTATAGCACTAAATGCCCACAAGAGAAAGCAGGAAAGATCTAAAATTGACACCTTAACATCACAATTAAAAGAACTAGAGAAGCAAGAGCAAACAAATTCAAAAGCTAGCAGAAGACAAGAAAAAAGTAAGATGAGGGCAAAACTGAAGGGGATAAAGACATGAAACACCCTTCAAAAAAATCAGTGAATCCCGGAGCTGGTTTTTTGAAAAGATCAATAAAATAGACCACTAGCTAGACTAATAAAGAAGAAAAGAGAGAAGAATCAAATAGACACAACAAAAAATGATGAAAGAGGATATCATCAGTGATCCCACGGGAATACAAACTACCATCAGAGAATACTATAAAAACCTCTACGCAAATAAACTAGAAAATCTAGAAGAAATGGATAAATTCCTGAACACATACACCCTCCCAAGACTAAATCAGGAAGAAGTTGAATCCCTGAATAGACTAATAACAAGTTCTGAAATTGAGGCAGGAATTAATAGCCTACCAACCAAAAAAATTCCAGGACCAGATAGATTCACAGTCGAATTCTACCAGAGGTACAACGAGGAGCTGGTACCATTCCTTCTAAAACTATTCCAAACAACAGAAAAAGAGGGACTCCTCCCCAACTCATTTTGAGGCCAGCATCATCCTGATCCCAAAACCTGGCAGAGATACAACAAAAAAATAAAATTTCAGGCCAATATCCCTGAAGAATATCAATGTGAAAATCCTCAGTAAAATACTGGCAAACCGAATCCAGCAGCACATCAAAAAGTTTATCCACCATGATCAAGTCAGCTTTATCTCATCCCTGGGATGCAAGGCTGGTTCAACATATGCAAATCAATAAATGTAATCCATCACATAAGCATAACCAATGACAAAAAAATATGATTATCTCAATAGATGCAGAAAAGGCCTTCAATAAAATTAAACATCCCTTCATGCTAAAAACTCTCAATTAACTAGGTATTGATGGAACATATCTCTAAATAATAAGAGCTATTTATGACAAGCCCACAGCCAATATCATACTGAATGGGAAAAACTGGAAGCATTCCCTTTGAAAACCAGCACACGACAAGGATGCCCTCTCTCTCCACTCCTATTCAACACAGTATTGGTATTTCTGGCCAGGGCAATCAGGAAAGAGAAAGAAATAAAGGGTATTCAAATAGGAAGAGACGAAGTCAAATTGTCTGTTTGCAGATGACATGATTATATATTTAGAAAACCCCACCATCTCAGCCCAAGATCTCCTTAAGCTGATAAGCAACTTCAGCAAAGTCTCAGGATACAAAATCAATGTGCAAAAATCACAAGCATTCCTATACACCAATAATAGACAAAGAGCCAAATTATGAGTGAACTCCGATTCACAACTGCTACAAAGAGAATAAAATACCTAGGAATCCAGCTTACAAGGGATGTGAAGGACCTCTTCAAGGAGGACTACAAACCACGGCTCAAGGAAATAAGAGAGGACACAAACAAATGGAAAAACAGTACATGTTCATGGATAGGAAGAATCAATATTGTGAAAATGACCATACTGCCCAAAGTAATTCATAGATTAAATGCTATCCCCATTAAGCTACCACTGATTTTCTTCACAGAATTAGAAAAAAACTACTTTAAACTTCATATGGAAATGAAAAAGATCCCATATAGCCAAGACAATCCTAGGCAAAAAGAACAAAGCTAGAGGCATCATGATACCTGACTTCAAACTATACTACAAGTCTACAGTAACCAAAACAGCTTGGTACTGGTACCAAAACAGATACATAGACCAATGGAACAGAACAGAGGCCTCAGAAATAGCACCACACATGTACAGCCATCTGATCTCTGACAAACCTGACAAAAATAAGCAATGGGGAAAGGATTCCCTACTTAATAAATGGTGGTGGGATATCTGGCTAGCCATATGCAGGAAACTGAAACTGGACCTCTTACTTATGCCATATACAAAAATTAACTCAAATTGGATTAAAGACTTAAATGTAAGGCCTAAAACCATAAAAACACTAGAAGAAAACCTAGGCAATACCATTCAGGACATAGGCATGTGCAAAGACTTCATGACTAAAACACCAAAAGCAATGGCAACAAAAGCCAAAATTGACAAATGGGATCTAATTAAACTAAAGAGCTTCTGCACAGCAGAAGAAACTATCATCAGAGTGAACACACAACCTACAGAACGGGAGAAAATTTTTGCAATCTATCCATCTGACAAAGGGCTAATATCCAGAATCTACAAATTTACAAGAAAAAAAAAAAACATAACTCCATCAAAAAGTGGGCAAAGGATATGAACAGACACTTTTCAAAGGAAGACATTTATGTGGCCAACGAACATATGAAAAAAAGCTCATCACTGGTCATCAGAGAAATGCAAATCAAAACCACAATGCGATACCATCTCATGCCAGTTAGAATGGCGATCATTAAAAAGTCAGGAAACAACAGATGCTGGACAGGATGTGGAGAAATAGTAATGCTTTTACACTGTTAGTGGGAAATTAGTTCAACCATTGTGGAAGACAGTGTGGCGATTCCTCAAGGATCCAGAACCAGAAATACCATTTGACCAGCAATTCTATTACTGGGTATATACCCAAAGGATTATAACTTATTCTACTATAAAGACAAATGCACATGTATGTTTACTGCAACACTGTTCACAAAAGCAAAGACATGGAACCAGCCCAAATGTCCATCAAAGATAGATTCGATAAAGAAAACGTGGCACACATACACCATGGAATACTATGCAGCCATAAAAAAGATGAGTTCATGTCCTTTGCAGGAACATGGATGAAGCTAAAAACCATCATTCTCAGCAAACTACACAAGAACTGAAAACCGAACACCGTGTCTTCTCACTCATAAGTGGGAGCTGAACAATGAGAACACATGGACAAAGGGAGAAGAACATCATAAACTGGGGCCTATCGGGGTGGGGGACTAGGGGAGGGATAGCATTAGGAGAAATACCTAATGTAGACGACAGGTTGATTGGTGCAGCAAACCAGCATGGCGCATGTATGCCTGTGAAACAAACCTGCACGTTCTACAGATGTACCCCGGAACTTAAAGTATAATAACAAAAAAAGAAAGTAGAAGCATAAGCAATGATTTTTACAAGCCAAATAATAGGTAACATTTATAATCACATTTTTAGTTTAGGTGCTATAATTTATGCTAAGTGATTTCCATAAATTATCTCCTATTTTACAGATGAGAGACTGAGGTTTAGAGTAATTTACCCAAGATCATATAGTAGGGAGTGCAGCTGGAATTCCATAGCCCCCAAAGCACTCACAGCCCCACACTGGCTATATAGGCTCCAGGCTTCCTTCTCCAGAACCTACTAAATAGCCTTTTAAAAAAATAGAAATGTGGTATATACATACAATGGAGTATTACTTAGTCACTGAAAGGAACTAATTTTTGATACATTCTATAACATAGATAAATCTTGAAAACATTATGCTAAGTGGAGTAAGCCAGACACAAAAGAACAAATGTATAATTCCACTTACATAAAATATCTAAAATAAGCAAATTCATAGAAAAAGTAGAATATAGGTTACCAGGGGATGAGGGTATGGGGGCATGGAGAATTACTTTTTAATGGGTACAGAGTTTCTGTTGGAGTAATAAAATATTTTTTGAAAATAAATAGTACTGATGGTTGTACAACATTGTGAATCTAATTAATGCCAATGAATTGTACATTTAAAAATGGTTAAACTGTAAATTTTATATTATGTATATTTTACCACAATAAATATTTTTAAATCCCTTTTTTGCTTATTTAAAAAAAAAAAAAAGATGTCCATTACTGACTTGTCACACTACAAGAAGGGAGGGTATACATTTCTGGACCAGGAAAGCCACCGTGCTTCATCATTCTAAGTACTGGCCCCAAAGCACTATATATGTCAGGTTAGCCATCTAATTGGGAACAGGCCACATACTCTATTCATGTTGTGGCACCGATATGTAGAAGTGGGTGGGATGAAAACAGACACACACCCTCCTTTTGGGGAGTTATAGATCCCCTTAAGAAAAGCACAAATGCTCTCTCCTTGCTGAATATAATTTGGAGGTTTTATACACTTCCAGAAACCCTAAGATTCTCAGAGGCCCAAGGTTAAGAATATGTACTACAGGGAAACACTGATTTCCTTGGATTTCAGTTTCTTTAAGGATTAGACTTTTGATGATCTCAAAGGACCGTTTGGTCTCTAAAACTTAAAAATTATGATTTTGAAAGCACATTATATTAAGAAAATGTAGAAAAAGCAAGCTAGCTAGAACATGATGTTGGCAATGAAGCACAACAAAGGCAGTACACAGAGAATGTGAGTGTGGGATCTCAAAAGATCTGTCAAATGAGAAAAGTTTAGTAAAAAGTTAAAGGAGGTTTACTAAACTGATATGAAATAATTTTGGATTTCTTGAAATTAAGTCAAATTTCTAGATTTTTCCTTTGAAAGGATAAAGCAAAGTCCGTAACTTACAAATCATTCCAAGTCATTCTTTTTCTGTTTTATATAAAATAAAAAATCTGAAAAAATCAAAGCTATAGCCACAAATAGTGTATTTTCCTATTATATTCACACACTATATTTTTAACCTTAACAAGCCTACTGGCTATAAATACTGTTGAAATGTCAAAATTTAAAAAGGTAAATGACAAAAACACCTTTAGTACCAATATACCAAAAACAAAAATCTCAGCATATGCTTACGAGCATTTTAATTTTAATACACTAATACTGATATTGTGCCATTTCCCAAAGAGTGTGTTAGGAATAGGCCCTCAAGATTTCATGAAGAAGAGGGTTGTATAGGTGAGTTAACATTGGCAAGTGCTGCTCCCTAGAGTTGCTGTGTTGTCCTCAGGTATATAAGCTGCAGAAGACTCTAAGCAGCCGGTCAAGACACATATTTAATTTTGTTTAATTAGTGCTTTGATACAAATTCTCATCTGTTTGAATCTATGAATCCTGGTCTCATTGAACACATTAACATTTCACACAGCAAACTATTAAAATTTGGCTGCACGTATTTTGGAAAGGCTGGCATTATATATAGAATATTGGGAGCACTACAATTTGATTTGATGGTACTTAACAGTGATTCACTGAATGAGAATATCTTGTGGACCTCTAAAGCAGTTGTTGGCTGATGGCTTTAAATATCAGCTATGTAAAAAAAATTAAAAGGTAGTCTCTGTGTTTCACATTTCGGTGAGTATGGAACAGTTTTTGTATTGGCAAGTCTTATGCAAGTCAGCTACTATGGAAGGAACACACTTTAAACTTTGGGGGAAATCACTGTTTTGTTTCATCTTTCATTTTGGTCGAGCTTGGTGACAGGTTTTATATTAAAAGCTTCTCAGCTCTGGAATAATGGAATGTTCAGGTTTTTTCCTCTAGACGCACTAAGTAATGTGTTTTAAAGTTATACTATGTAATGTCTAGCCCCTAAGAAATGTAGCATAGGTGTATATTTTAAAAAAGTGTTTTGAAGTATATGTCAATTCAGAAAATGATCCAATATAATGATTCCCAAATCATTATAGGTGGAGCAAAAGACTCCCACCCCCTCTTTTTGTTACAATTTCCAGTGGAAAAAGTTAGTTACAACAAGAAAACATCACTGTATGGGAAAAGATTGGGAGAGAAGGGATATATGCATATACACACACACACCTAAACAATAGGGGTATAAATCATTTCTTTTTTGAATATAGCACTATCACATCTTGAAAAGTCCAAAAAGCCTGTTGTTGAAATATACACCAGCAAACAGGGTAAAGATTAGCCAAGGGATCCTAGACAAACTAAATCGGTGATGGTAATGCCATCCTAACAGTAATCTGTAAGAATAGTGGGAGTCAAACACCATGGTCAACTCGGGGGCAGTCACTGGTTAAAACGTTGCTGGAGTGTTAGCACGCGCAGTGGGAGCCTAAGAGCAATGCACGCAGAGTTGCATGGCAGCCAGGGTTCTTAGAACTCTGAAAGAGTGCTTAATAAACTCTGGTAAGGCAACAATTATAGCCTATTAGTAAAAACATTTAATAATTCTTCATAATTCACCAGCTTCTAGTGGACCACCATAATTTATACCAAAATGAAAATCAGGATGTGCATGTCACTGCCTCTAAGAAAGGCCGTTTTGAATCAGTTTGTGGTCCCTTAGAAGGACTCTCTCAGCCCACTTGTAGGAATTGAACTGCATTTCCTTGAATTACAGATCTTGGATAGCACTTTGGATTAGTAATCATATGTTCAGGCTTTTGACCTCACTTACATTACTGAACTGATGTTTAATCTGGAACATGACAGTGTCTTATATCTTGCAATAAAATAGGGATTATATTTGTTGTTCCTTAACTACAACACAGGAATAATACGAGAATTGATTAAATGACAGCAGTGAGATTTATCTGCTAAGAGAAAAGTAAACTCACTAGAATGTTCTTTTGTTAACATATGCAGAATTAATGCATAATGATGTCTAGAAAATAACCCTCATGTAGAAACACGATTACCGTGTGATGCAATCTTCTGCCTGCTTCTCATTGTTCATCTTGTGGTACAGCACAGCAGCCACTGCCAGGGGGCCTGCATCCCCGCAGAGGAAGGTGATGGAACGCTTGGTTAAGCAGTTCAGACTTTGCTTGACATAGCCATGTGCTAACTGTAGGTAGGCAGGGTCCCCAAATACATCATAAAGATGTAAGTAAAGCACAGCAATACCTGAAAAACAAAAAGCAATGTAAAGATGAGGAAAGGCAGTTATTTTATTATTTTGGCATGGTGTCTACTCAGCAGTGATTCTTGATAACCTGTAGCAAATATATTAATGATCTGAAAGTTTGGGTGACTTTAATTCTAGGCTCAGCTCTATTAATAAGCAACTCTACGAACCAGCATAAGCCAACTACTTGTCCTCAGTTTCCTCATTATGACAACTCTATTAAATAATAAGGTCTCTAAGGCTTTGGCCAATAAAGAGACACACAGCCTATTATTAATCTTTGTTGTACTCTGGTTATTGTGTTAATGTATTCTTCTTGATGGTGAAATGATGTGTCATTAAACTAGGGTTCCAAATAAATGTAATCGATTCACTAATAATAAGAAATGGTTTGTCGTGAACTAAAGAAATTCAAAGACTAGTGAATGAAAACTTCAATTTCTCTTTACGTAAAAGTTTGGTTTGTGAGTGTGTGTGTTTTTGTTTTTTTAGTGAAAAGGTAGTTAATGTAACCAAATCCCCTGCCCCAGTATCCTTCCAGGCAGGGACTATAAGAAAGTTATTTGATAGCTGAGAAAAAATATTCAATCCCTTGATTTTTTTCTCTGTCAAGGACCCACCTACTTTGGTAACTGTAATGTAAAAGCCACCAATGACTTTTGCCTTGGGCTTTACTCGATCAGTTTCTTACCCTCTTCTTGAAGCCTGAAATATGTAATAGAGGCACTGTCTGCATGTCCTGATTTCAAATGCCTGTCACAGTGGAAAGAGCCTTCCCTCTGAAGCCAACTGGTCTCAGGGCAGACTCAAAGATGTGAAGTAGGAAGCCTGCCTGCCTGCAGCATTTCCAGAAACCCATTTTTTCCCTTAAAGTACATTTTCCATCTCATTTGCCATTTTTAGAAGACACAGAACCTCTGTTTAAATTTAAATTAATAGAGCCAATCTCTTCACAGATTTCAATGCAGTAAAAATGCTGTCTGCAAAATTACTTTCCACTGTACTGAGGACAATTTTAAATTTAGATAGTTTTCTCATTTTGCATGGGTAATCTCCAAAGCTTTGTGCTACAGACAATTCAATTTCACATGTATATTAAGGCCAAATTTTCATTTCCTGCCAAAGTTAATAACCTTGACTGCTCTTTCAAAGTGGCTTGGTGTTAGTAATCCCAGAAGCTGATGATCAGATGCACTAATGCTTAAGGTTTGTAGACAAGTGTACAGAACCTTGTGTGTAGGTAATAAAAAAAAAATCCCCTTTTCACAAATGGCTGATGTCAAGAGCTTCTTCTAAAATTAGGTCCTTAATAGGCTTCATCTCCATCCATATCACGCATCTGCAGGTGATCCATTTAAACTGTTACCCTTTCATTTTGCCCTACTATTCCCATTGCTGCCTGAACTCTCCTAATTAAGTTATGTAAGCACCAAAGCCAGATAATGACATGATGGAGATCTGAGAAAATAAAAAGTGATTAAATAGAAGCCCAATGATTGTTTTCCTTTCAGACCTTTGTCTCTCATTAGCAACAATTCCTCTTGGCTTAACTATTTAACAAACAAAACCTATTAAGGCTTGCAATTGTAAGATTTGGTGTATTTCTCATGAAAAACAGGTAATCATTCCTCAAGTCTCACAAGAATACATTTGGATTAAAACTTTCTTTTTGATCGGCAAAGAATTATCTTTCTAGTTTCTGGGATTCCACAACCTCAAGTTCCAGTTCTCCCCTACCTCTCGTGGGCCTCTGGCTCTGCGAATTTTGATAAGCAATCTTCTGCAGATGATAGTTTACTGTGTCTACATTCCCTGTCACAGAACATCCATAGAGGAAAAGGACTTTAAGTGGTGAGTGCTGCTGCCAATTAGAAAAAGTTTCCTGCACATGCTTATTATAAATCAACCCAGGTCAGGAAAATAAGACAAAATGCATTAAGTCACAGACATTTAATGCCTCATCAGTATTTTATGTAATAGAAAACAACAGAATGTGTCCTAATAACAGAAAAAAGGGGGGACTGCTTCTGGCCAAATGTCTTAAACCTGATCTTTATGATCCTCAACCCTTGACAATAACCATGCATATACCACCACCTCTGAATAAATACCAGAGACTCGGGGATGGTTGGCAAGGTGGGAAATAAAAACACAACTTCAGGGGCTTTGCAGGGAAAAATCACCCAGTCCTAATACATACTCGTGGGCCTGGCTTCAGTCAATGCCTTAAGAAATGCCCTCAAATGCAATGTTTATCAAAATATATCTGTTCTTCATGGAAAAAATTATAGAGCACTGAAAGACTTAATATGCAAAACACCAGTGCTCTGGTTCACTGTGTTCCTGCCTTCCAGAGGCAACCATTTTCAACAGTTTCAGCCATTTTCTCTAGTATCTGTCTCTCTATTTCTAACAATATGCTTATGTGCTATCTATTAATTTTTCTATGTCAGACATTTCTGACTCATATTCTACTCTAGAAAATGAGGCGTTACCTCTTGTGATGGAGACTGCTAAGTGGTTTTCCAAATGTATCTCACTGTTCTCTCAACAATAATGCCCTGGATTTTAGCTGGGTATGTTCTTCTGGCTGCTAAGAACAATCTTCTTCATAGCTGGGTATGGCTATGTGGCGAAGTTCTGAACAACAGGATGCAGTGGGAGTAGTGGAGGCAACTTGGGAAAATGTTCTTAAAGGGAAGGCACTGGCCATTTATTTCCTTTTCTACTTTCTTCCTGGCTGGAATGCAGATGTGATGGGGCAGCTAGAGCAGCCATGGCCTAAGGACCGTGAGTTGGAAGCTCTGTGCTGAGGGTGGTAAAGTTTCAAAGATCAAAGCCACCTAGATCCTGGCAGACTGTGAAGCTGCCACACCAGTCTGTGGATTGCCTACTTACACAAGAGAAAAATAAACTTCAGTTTTGTTAAAGCCACTGTTATTTTAGATGTATTGTATTGCCATGTCCTGGTAACCCTAATCCTAAAAAAGACAGCTCTTCTCAAAGCTAGAGAGGCAGGCAGAAGCTAGATTACACAGGGTCTAGCAGGCCAGTTAGGATTTGGAGTTTCATTTGAAATGCACCCATTTTAAGCATGGGAAGAATATACTTAGATTTGTTAAAAGTTCACCATAACTGCACTGTGAGGTTTGCAAGGGAGTGTATGGAACAGTGGATGCAGGAGGAGCAGTTAGGAGGATGCTTCAGGAGTAGGAGCGAGACACAGGGTGGGTGGTGTTAACATGGATGTTGTCAGAATGAACTGGAAAGATACCTGTCTAGAAAGTAAAATCAGCAGAACCTGGTGGGAGATGCGCAGAGGAGGAGACGTCAAAATGCCTCCTGATGAGTAACTTCAACAGCTAGATGGGCAATGGTGCCATCCACTGAGGTGGCAAACCCCTCTGTTGGAGAATCAGGTTTGGGAGGAAAGAGTACAGCTGTATCCATTAATAAATTCATCCCCAAATGATTCTATTCTCTGAAGGACACTTAATATAATGAGAAAAAACACTTCTACTGACTTCTAACATAACAGCCAAAATTGTTTGAGTTTTGACAAAGAATGAGGTAGGGAGTTTCATCTTTTTAGCATTTTCTTTCATCTTTTTATCGCAGAATATGCATCTACTTTAAAATGTGACAAAAGCCAATTTTAGCCAAGTGTATTCTTAGGCTTAAATTTGAATATCACATTACATTTCCTTTTGTGCTGTCTGCTAAGCAAAAAGTAGAATGGCAACATGTTTCCTTCCCTTCATCTTCTCTTCTAGACCAGAAAAAACTGAATGAGATTTAAATTTTGATTGAATTTAATTGTAAAAATCTGCTCTAAACTGATTGAGAGTTTAGAATTATTTTATATTTAATAAATGGTGTTACTGAATGTCGTAAGTATGAATATTCTGTATATCCACATGCAGAAGAATGAAATTTGAACCTCATTTCACACTATGTAAAAAAGTCAACTTAAAATGGACTAAAGACTTAGACTTAAGACCAGAAATTGTAAAACAACTCGAAAAAAACATAGAAGAAAATCTACACATCCAGATGTGTAGTACTTTGAATTACTACTCCTGCAACCTGTCTGGTTTCTCTAGAAGTGCAGTGTCCAGTATGATACCCTCTAACCATAAATGTCTATAGAAATGTAAGTTAATTAAAAGTAAACACAATTTAAAATTCAATCTTAGTCATGCTAGCCACATTTTGAATGTTCAATAGCCACATGTGGCTAGTGGCTGTTGTGATGGAAATAACATGTCCATTACTGCAGAACATTCCAATGATAGTACTGCTCTGAAGACCAGGAATAGATGTCATTCTGTACAAGAAGTTCGGGAAGTCTGGCACTGTCTCTCAGTTTACCCTAAGAATTTCTTGGTTTTGAAATGTTGATAACTATTTAAAACAAATCAATAAACAACAAATAAAAAATAAACAACAAAAAAAATAACAAAAACAAACAAACAAAAAACATGCTGTGAGGACCAAATAAAATTCTGTTGTAATAGGAATCAGTCCTGGCTTCAGTATGAAAGCTGTGAACTAGATTTTTCTTTTCTTTCTTTTTTTTTCCTGTAGCTACTACCCTGGGATGGGAGGGTACATTATTTAGGGATACTTCTAAATCTGCAATTTCCTTACTCAGCAACTTATGCCAAGTAGTACTATAAATACAGCCAGCTGTTGAGAAGTAATTAATAGTAAGCCTTTGAATTTCTGAGGGATCATTAGTCCTATTCATTTTGACCAATCAAGACCTTGCTGTGTCTCAAATGCATATGGAGATAAAAATCTCCACAGATATATCTCTCAAAATACTTTTCTGCGATTTTGCATTCTACAGATTATTCCTCAACATTTCTCATTTGTTTTATGGCCAGCTTACAGTGATGAAAAAGCTTTGTGCCATGGTACTTCAGCCCTGCAACGCATTTTCGTGCAGTTCAAGGGCATTTAGAGACTCCTTTCATGTACTCTGGTAGGGAAAATCATGTTCAGACTTTGGATCTACAAGGCTCATCAGAGGTGCTTAACTAATACACATTAGTTTAGAATGATAGGGAGACAGGAACTTCCTAAAGGAGGGGCACTTGGGTGTTCCAATCTAAGTTCAAATACATTTTTCCCTACTAGAAACTTTAACAGCTCATCAATTATTGTTTTCTTTTCTTCAGATTTATGAAAAAATAAGAAGTGAAAGTATTCTCTGCAAGTATGACCACCTGTCTTTCTATATCAGGTTGATAATTTCTAGTATGTTCTTTTGTAATTGTTTCTCAATTTTGTGCTGAATGTTGACCATGCGCATTTCCATTCCTTAACAAAATCACATTTGTCTTTAGAGCATTGTTGTTACTGTGCACAGCACTCTCCCCATGCCTGAACCGTAAACAATCCAGAGTAGGACATCTGCCCAGCTGTCCGACTAAAGCGGAGCATCGTGGGCTGTGGCTTTCAAACACTCCAGTGCTTTAACAGGTCATCCGGGGGGGAAACTAGTCATGACTCCACACCTTTAATTTAATAATATTGCCCCAAACAAATGAGTAAAAAAGAGAATAAGGAGGGCAAATAAGTACTCTGAAAATGTGTTTCTTTTCTTCTTTATTTCAGAGCTGACTGTCCTATAGAAAAAGAGATGAAAAAACAAAACAAAAAAAACAGGGAAACATTGTTCGCTTTTCCTCCCCGCAGTGCCCTGCAGCCCACCAACTATGAATTGGGCACTGTGCTAAGTGCTGCTGTTATTGGAATGAAAATGACAAACACAGCCTTCTTGGTGTTGGCTGTAAAAGTCAGATTGTTAGATAGGTCTTCTTTCCTTCCTTTTTTTTTTTTTTTTCTGATCTGTGTCACACTCTCATCCTACTCTGCTTCACTCAAGCCCACTGGTGGTGTCTAAACTCTACAACTGCATTCATTTATCTAGTGGCCATTGTGAAGTGCTCTAACCAGCGTAACTCCACACCCGTGGCTCTTTCTACTTGTCCTAACAGCGCTGGCTGGGTGGGACAGGTGCATCTAATGAAGGTGAAGGACACTTGGTCAGGGCTCAAATTAAACACTGAAATGCTGGCTCTGATGAAGAGCTACTTACAAAGAGATCAAACTGCAAAGAGAAGACACCTGGCCAGAGTGACTCCTTTCAAGTAAGTCTGGTGTCAGCAGTAACTAACACTCACATGCTAAATCTGCAGCTCAAAGGCCATACATTTGGTAGATCAGAGGAACAGCATCTTGAAATACTATAATAACTTGCATTTAGAGTGCAAGTTAATATTACTCTAGGGATTATGCTACATATCCTCTTGTTTAAAAGGTTATTTAATATTTGAAAAGAGGAAATACATGCCAATTTTAGCCTCATTAACTTTGTGAGTCGGTTACAGAAGACTGGGTCATGTCTTTCAGAACTAAAGTCCCTAGAGTCCTGTATTTTTTTTTTTTTTTAAGTGTGAGCTGATCATCCTTTCCCCTAAGAATCATCATAGTTAAGAGTGGGAAAAAATGAAGTAAGGGCTAGCATTTTCCCTCACTGTCTCTCAAAGACAGCAGTGATATCAGCCATCCCTTGGGTTTACTTAACTTTTCTACTATGTTATCTGCAAGGGAAGCAATACTTTTGATCAAATGTTTATTTCTAACACAAGAACACTTTATCTGCTCATTTAATCCTTTATAATAACAATTCCTTACCAGTGTTTTGTGGTTTCCATTTTATAAAGCACTTTAGAATGTTCTCTCCCCTAGCACCTACAGTCTACCTGGATCAAAACTCAGACCAGCTCCATGGCAGGTAGCATTATGTTCTCTGGTGAGTCCCCAGCGATCTCTGGACACCACTGAGAACCACTCAGTAGCTGACCAGTGGATTTGATCTTAAGGGGCCTCCAGTCATGCTATTTTTCTGTACTGTCTGCTGCTATGTGTAGAGTCATATATAACAACTCTTAATGGGGTTCCTAAATAACTAAAATGTGTCCCCTGCTACACAAGCCGTGAATACATAGTTCCTGTAAGTCTACTGGGAAAAGATTAAGGCTAAAAATGAACAACTCGATGCTTATTGCAGATATATGTCATACATCAATATCACGATGCATTACACTCCCATGTACTAAATTTTACAAAAGAGAATTTTGGTGAAAAGAACTGAGGCTGTTCGTTCAAAATATCACTTATTAACAGCTGCAAGAGCTACCAATTGATTTCAGACTATGGATGATAATTCACTTGAGAAGATCTTTAAGCCTTTTCAAAAACAAGCAATTATGAGGAAAAGCTTCTGTCTTGGCCCAATTAATTTTCTATCCTGAAACCATGCTGAATATATTAATACAAGATTAGGAAGGGAAAAAACACCTTCTATAGAAAAACACTGGAGAGTTTTTCATTTTTCTAGCTGCAAATGCCCATAAGTCTTCTCAGGGTTTATTTTATGTTCAATTCTAAATAACTTTTTAAATAGTAATTACTCTTGCCTAATAAGCCTTGTTTCCTTCTTACCAAATTTCCTTCATGCTTTATCAGGGCTTACTCTGACTCTTCTTTTACTAAAACACTTAAATCTGACTAGTCATTAGCCATTTCTATGAAGTTTGTATGGCATGAGTATCATGTTGTCATTGTTCAAACTACTCCATCTTATAGTTTGTGAGTAAACCTTCTTCACTTATAAAGTGTACAGAATAAACTCATATGTAGAGGCTGAGAGTAAACACACACATGCACACATGCTCACAGGGTAAAGAGCAGGACTCAAGAGCCAGGCTTGTTTGGGTTGAACCCTAGCATTGTCACTAGCTGTATAACCTTGAATGAAGTACTCAGCCTTGCTTTGCTTCATTTTTCTCATCTGTGAAATGAGGATATGAATGGTATTCTGGCCATAAAGGTTTTTTTTTTTTTTTTTTTTTGAGATAGTCTCCCTTTGTTGCTCAGGCTGGAGTGCAGTGGCACCATCTCGGCTCACTGCAACCTCCGCCTCCCAGATTCCAGCGATTCTCCTGCCTCAGCCTCTTGAGTAGCTGGGATTACAAGCGCCCACCACCACGCCTGGCTATATAAAGTTTTTTTGAGGTTTGGATTAGTGAATTAATGCAACACACTTAAAATGGTGCCTGGCATACAACAGTAGTCATTGGTGTACGTGCCTGCACCGTCTTGTCATTCAAATGTTAACTGCAGTAACATTTTATCAACAGGAAGAGTGTTTTAATCTTACTCCTGTCCTCCAACAGTCAAATGATCATAAAACTACAAACTGATGATCTTTATTCCCTTGGGAACCAACATTCAGTCAACCTATTTTATTATTCTTTTTTTGAACATTATAGAAGTAATTTAAGTCTAAATTACTGTCTGAAAAATTGATTAATCATAACATCTCATTCCTGAATGAGCATGAGAGAGACCAGAGGGATTTATGGTAATAACTGCCTCTTTTGACAATATGAGACAGCTACAGGGTTTTAAAAATTCTTCCCTCCTTTCTTTCCCAGGGTCAGGGCACTTTTACCTCTGCTGTGAATAAAAAAGGTAAAAGTCAGGGATACAGCTTGTAAAACTGCACTATGACAACTCACGGGTGTAAATACATAGGCTTCAGTGGAAATGATGTTTGAGTTCTATTAAAAGTTCATGTTAACCAATCTCTTCACTATATTATACCCTCTGCTTCAATTTTAAAATAAAAGCCAAGATAATTTCAGTTGTAAAAGTTTGTAAAGTAAGTGTAAAGTACTTTCTTAAGCAATTATTTACTTCTTTTACATTTCTATTTAAACCTGTACATATCACCCTTATCAACAAAGCATTTTGTATATACGAATTATTTGGAATAATACTATCCTAAATCCTAATCTTATCTGGACCAGCGTTAATTATCAGACCATCTACATGCTACTGGGGAATGAAACAACAAAATAAAATTGTAAAGTCCTAACTAATTATAATAATCATTTTACTAAGCATGTTTAACACTCAGAAGTACTTTAGCAGAATTCTAATTCTAATTCTACCTTCTATTAGTTTTAATTTTTGTTGAAAAGATAGATGGGAAAAAAAGGAGTCAGTTTTTCAGTTCCAAGTGCAGTGGGCTCTTAAACAACATGGGTTTAAACTGCATGGTCTACTTGTACACAGATTTAAAACATATATATAGCGGAAACTTTTTTGGGCATTTGTTGACAATTTGAAAAAACATGCAGATGAACCGTGCAGACCAGAAATATCGAAAAAATTAAGAAAAAGGTGTGTCATGAATACAAAAAATATATGTAGTTACTAGTCTATTTTATCACTAGGATAAAATATACACAAATCTATTATAAAAAGTTAAAATTTTTCAAAACTTATGCATACTGTACATGGCGCCACCTGCAGTCAAGAGAAATGTAAACAAATGTAAAGATGAAATATTAAATAACTTCGTAAATTAACTCTAGCGCACACTGTATTACAGCAATAAGTTCTTAGCCACCTCCTGTTGCTACTTATGTGAAATCAAGTGTTGCTCCACTTAAAATAACATGTGATGTGAATTATCTCTGCTTGAGATCATTATCTCTGTCTCTCCAGTAAATTACATATCACAGTAAGGAGTAATCTCTTGTGATTCTTGAGTATTTTTAATTGTGTTTAGTGCAACATTGTAAACCTTGAATAACACCATGGGACACATACAAAGTGCCACTAGTGATGGTGAAAGTGCTTCCAGGAAGCAGAGAAAAGTCATGACATTACATGAAACACCTGAACTGCTTGATATAATGTAACCATAGACTGAAGTCTGCAGCTGCAGTTGCCTGCCATTTTAAGATAAATGAATCCCGCATAAGGACCATTGTAAAGAATGAAAAGGAAATTCATGAAGCCATCACTGTAGTTACAGCAACAGGCACAAAAACCTTGCATTTTTAGTGAAACTGCAGTACATATTGAAAATGTAGCCTTTATCTTGGTGCAGTACTCTAAAATGATTCAAGAAAATGTGAAGTCAATATATGGCAACTAAAAGCAAAACGAATCTAAAGCTGGATAATTTAATGCCAGCAAGGGTTGGTTGATAATTATAGAAAGAGATTTGGCTTAAAAAAAAGTCAAGATAACAGCAGCAGCAGCTTCTGCCAACCAAGAGGTGGCAGGTACGATGAAGAACAATTGAGGGGAAAGGACATCTGCCTGAAAAGTTTTTGAACCCTATTCTAGGGGGAAGAATCCACAAAGGACATGCATTAGTAAGGAAAAGAAATGAGCACCAGGATTTAAGGCAGGAAGGGATAGGCGAACTCTACTGTTTTATGCAAATGCAGTAGGGTTTATGATCAGGACTACCCTTATTTATAAAGCTGCCAGCCCCCGGGTCTTGAAGAGAAAAGATGAGCACCAGCTGCCAATCTTTTGGTTGTACAGGAAAGCTTGAACAACAAGAACCTTTTTTAATGGTTTTGTTCCACCAATGCTTTCTCTTTGATGCAGAGAAATTATCTTGCCAGTAGGGACTGCCTTTTAAAGTTTTTTCAATAGTGCACAATGCCCCTAGCTACCCAGAACCCAAGAGTTCAACACTGAAGGCATCAAAGTGGTCTACTTGCCCCAAACAGGTCTCTAATTCAGGCTCTATATCAGGGGTTCATAAGGAACTCTCAGGCTCATTATAAACAGTACTTTATGGAATGGACTGTCAATGCTATGCAGTACCCTGTGGAGACAAAAGTGACTCCATCTTGTAGGCTAATTCTCTACGCTAACTTCTGATTAGCCCCGGCCCCGTGAATGCCTCCTGATTTTTACGTTACTGTCCGTAGTGTAAGAACAAAGGAAGCTTGGTGCTATTGCACAAATTATAGGCTGCGATACACATAGTAGTCTTGCCTGCTTTGGAGGGTTGCCTTTCCCTATGGTATGTAAGCCCTGGGTCTCTGGAGTAACAGTGTTGAGATCTTCCTGCCTTGTGGCTGACCAAGACCAGGCTGGTGTCTCTAAGTTCTCCAATAAAACAGCCTTTACTGACAAACTGGATTTTCTGCCTCCTTTGGTTTTTCAGCTCCTTCAGCATTTGGGGGCCACTTTGCATATGTGACCCATTTACGGAACAATCCAGACAGAATATCGTGACAGTCTAGAAGAATTACACCATTGAGACACCATTGTTAATACAGTAAAGCCACAAAAACCATCAAGGCTGAAATAATAAATTCTTGCTTGAGAAAACTGGGTCCAGATAGTGTGCATGACTTCACAGGCACCAATCAAGGAGATCATGAAAGGGATGTGGATATGGCCAAAAAAAAAAAAGGTGGGGGGATAGGGATGAAGGACTTCAAGACATGAATCTTGTAGAAATTTGAGAGCTAATAGATGCCACACCACAGGAATTAATAGAAAGCAACTTGATGAAGATGAGTTCTTATGAACCAGTGCTAGAGGATGAGGAAGATACAGCGTTACACAGTCTGGCAAAAGGGTTTTGATTATTCAGTGCTGCTTTTGACTTCTTTTCTGACACGGATTCATACATGGTATGGGCACTGACACTAAAGCAAATGGTGGAAGAATTGGCAATGTACAGAGATACTTTTAGAGAAATGAAAAAGCAAAAATGTCAGACAGAAATTACGACGTATATCTGTAAAGTTACACTGAGTGTTCCTGCCTCTTTGGCCTTCCCTTCCACCTCCCTTCACTTCTTCTGCCACCCCTGAGAGCAAGACCAACCCTTTCTTTTCCTCCTCTTCCTCAGCCTACTCAATGTGAAGAAAACAATGAAGACCTTTATAATGATCCACTTCCACTCAATGAATAGTAAATATATTTTCCCTTCCTTATGATTCTCTTAGTAACATTTTTTCTACCTTACTTTATTGTAAAAATATAGTACATATTAAATGTAACACACAAAATATAAATATAAAATATAAAAATATAATATAAAAGATAAATAGTTAATCAACTATTTATCAGTAAGGCTTCCTCAACAGCAAGCTATTAAGTTTTGGGGGAGACAAAAGTTATACACAAATTTTTGACTGTGTCAGGGGCCTGTGCCCTTAAACCGCACATTGTTCAAGGGTCAACTTTACACATCTAACACTAAACACACAAATGTGTCAGTTCTTCACTAGAACCCTTTCATTTTCAAGATCAACTGAGCAACTGCAACTGAGACAAATCTAGACACACCATGAATGAGGTATTAAGAAGTTGGGCGGCCCAGTTTTGTAGCTTTCTTTAGATTCATGAAGTAGAAACAAAGACATACAATTATGGGGTTTAGTATGAATTGATGCATGGTACAAATTAGGAACTTTATAATTCTGCAACCGAAAATAAGAGTTTAGGAGAAAGCAGAAAAGAACGGCAACTAACTGTTTAATAAAGCTATAAAAATAGTAATGTTTTACAGTATTAAGTTTAGAATCAATTGTAGTCCCTTCTAGATTTAAGTTACACTTAGCTCTAGGAAAATTATTTATGTTTGGCATTCCTGTAATACTTCCTTTCTGTGGCAGGCTTTATGCAAAGACTATTACTTATTGAATGGGGGGGGAAAAAAAAAACAAACCCTTAAACGAGTAAAGGTGTTGTGAATCAAAACCCAAATCAATCTCCTTGGAAACAAATAAGAGACAAAATATTGCCTGGAAAATTTCAAAATATTTTATAGACACTGGTAAATTTATTCCCCCCAAAAGTGAACAGAAGAGATCCTTTAACAGACATAAAAATTGAGGCTTACTGTCCAAAAGCCTTGTGCAAAATATAGGAGTCAAGAAAAAAATCATTTTTCTTGTTATATAGAAGTTATAGCCGAGATTACTAGGTCTTATCCTAAAGTTGACTCTCCTTTTCCTCTATTAACAGAACCCAAGATAAAAGCCTGCATTTCCCACCCTTTCTTCCCAACAAGAGTGACTACGTCCCAGCCCATGCAAAGTAAGCACAACTGAAAGGATGAGTGGGACTCCAGGAAGGCTTTTTAAAGGCAGAGCATGCATTAATGCATTCTTCTTTGCCTCTTCTTCCTTCCAGCAGCCTGAAAAGCTGATGTAATGACTGGATCTTCAGCAGCCATTTTGAACAAGAGGTAAAAGCTAGAGGCTGAGGAATGATGGAGCAGAAAGAAAGGAACTGGGGTTCCTATTAACATCCTGAAGCTAACTATCAGGCCTGGACTGACCAACGCTTTCTGGCCTTCTTTTATGAGAGAAAAATGCACTGTATTTAAACCACTATACTTTTGTTTTCTTTTTTGGGGTACAGACAGCTGAACCTAATCCTGTCCCAAATCCTAATCCTATCTAACTAGTATTAGCTATCAGCCCATGCTTATACTGGAGAATGACATTTAACAAAATAAGATGTTAAAGTTCTAACTAAATTGTAATAACCATGCAGTTTTCTCATGCTGAACAAAGTTAAAGCAATATAATGCGTGTTTCCTAAAGAGTGTCATTTTTTTGAAAGATAACATGGGACAAAGTAACATAAAAATCTACACATAATTATATAAACATTGCTTTGACATACAACACCAAATATTTTTATTGTGTCTGTGAATGCATTACTTGGTAATAAAATTGCATTTATGAATAAATGATACTTGGTAAACTATAACATAATAGGAGGAGAAGGTATTAACACTGTGATTTTATGGGGTTGAATCAGTTTTAGTTTCTTACACAACTCAGAGCTTTATGTTATTTAAACTGTCTCAACACTGGCACAAGGTAGCATTTTACTTATCAAAACACTGGAGGAGGCAGTCTATTTTATGTGGGAATAATGGTTTTTTAACAGTGTTTGATTAGGAGACATTAGGAACCTTGCCTTGAAAACCATTAGCAAATTTATCTAGAAGATTTTACGTTACATTCTAAAACAACCAGCCACTAAAGACATCCTAAACTGCTAACTATGCCAATTTGCCTCAGATGCTTGCCATATAAGCTGCTTTCAGGAACCAGCAATGAATATCATAGATACTTGAGGATTAAAGGTTGAAGGATATTGACATTCAAAGGAGATGAAGCCAGAAATCCAGCACAGCCCCCACCCACAAAAAAAAAAAAAATTAAACAAACTTGCATTTTACTTTGGAGTGAAATTTCTTTGCTATCTCCAAAGATTTTAACTTTTGGTTTCTCAACTAGCCCTAGCAATATAAGGTTCTGACTAATGACTCTTCCCAACATTGTCAAACTTAATTCAAACTTGAAATCAATCCTCTTATTTTCCCCCTAAAGCAAAGCACCTCACAATAATAATATGAGTACATCTGAGTGGCCAATTTAAAAGTTTAAGTCATTCTTTTGTAATCAGTGCTAGAATTAACTAGTGATCTGTTTCAGTCTTTTTTTTTCCTTTTTTTGGCCAGGAATAACAAAATAATAGAAACTCCATATATATTAGAAACAGATCTGTAAGTTTGAGCCTTATATATTATTACAACATGGCCATCAAGAGGAAAACTCAAGACAACTGTGTATTGTGCTTGCCCTATTTTGTTCAAACCCCGATAATTTTAAATAAATACTAATGTTCAACATTGACTGATGACATTATCTATCAATCACATCACACCTGGAACACAGTAGATAATAAATGACAGCTGTTATACCTTCCTTCTTGAAACAAAATCCTTTCATTTCATTCTCATTTTGTGTTAAGCTTCTACAATTCATAAAAAATCATAAAATAATAAAAGGAATGGTCCAACATTATCTAGTCCAGTCTTATTTTTACAAAACATTGACTTTAAAAGTCCCTGAGATTGTAATTTTACTGGTTCAATCTGTCTTCCCTACCCTTGTTAAAAAAATAGAATCATTTGTCATTATTGGTTGAGTATCTCTTATCTGAAATCCTTGGGACAAGTGTTTTGGATTTCAATTTTTGAAATATTTGCCTTATATTTACCAGTTGAGTATCCCAAATCTGAGTATTGATAATCCTAAATGCTCAACGAACATTTCCTTTGAGTGTCACATCAGAGCTCAGAAAGCTTCAAATTTTGGAGCATTTTGGATTTCAGATTTTCAGATTTGGGATCCTCAACCTGTACTATAGACGAAGACTAAGAGATTGCTATTATAAATAAATTTCTCTCAGGAAGCTTTCAAACTGCAGTCCATAGATCACCATCTGCATCAGGACCACTGATGGTTATAAAAGGCAAATTCCTGGGTTCTGCTCAAGATCTACTGAATCAGAATCTCTGCTATTAGGCCATTTTTATGACAAATTCCACTCCCTTAAAATCAAATTCAAATTCCGTGGATTGCAAGCTTATTCCTCCTTGCCCACTCTTTAAAGGGAATGGGAAACACTGAGTCTCTATGCTTTCTTCCAGATTACACAGCTGTCTTTTTGTTTCTCTACATTTGGTAAATTAATTGCAGTTCTTTAACTTTTCTCCTTTTTTTTTTTGAGATGGAGTCTTGCTCCATCACCAGGCTGGAGTGCAGTGGCGTAATCTCAGCTCACTGCAATCTCCACCTCCCGGATTCAAGCGATTCTCCTGCCTCAGCCTCCTGAGTAGCTGGGACTACAGGCATGAGCCACCATGCCCAGCTAATTTTGTATTTTTAGTAGAGATGGGGTTGCACAGTGTTGGCCAGGATGGTCTTGATCTCTTGACCTCATGATCCACCCACCTTGGCCTCCCAAAGTGCTGGGATTACAGGTGTGAGCCACCGCACCCAGTCTCTTCTTTGCTTTTTCTCTTTCTCACCTTTTTTGACATCAATGCACCGTTTCTTCCTAAACCTCCTCCAACCTGTCAATGATTGAGACTGGCAATGCAGCAATTGCAAACCAACCAGCAATGACCGCATAGGAGGATTAGTCCATGGAAGTAATACTTTACCCTGTGTTTCTGTATGGATTCCTGTCATGGGTTAACTTTTTAAAATGCTTCTGGACATGTTTTACTCCTGAGATCAATCCTCATTACCTCTGCTTCAGGCAATGTATTTTGGAACTCTTCCCAATTCTTCCCACTGAAATTACATCTCCAAATTAACAATGTAATATTGAAAATCAATTTTTCTCCTCATAAGTATAGCAGCCATCCAAATGTCAGGCATGAATTACATGAATATGCTTACCATGTCCTAAATTCAGGGCACTATTAAAAACCCAGAAGATACTGTGGTTGGGTTGAGGGCACAGCACTCTCCCAGAAGCAATTACTCATATGCAGATGCAGGAAGCATTTAAGGGTGTACCATTCAGAGAGACAGCTCTTGGAAAAATGCTCTGGCTCTTAAGCACAATGCTTATGCCAGCTCACAGTCAGCACTTCATACCTGCCCAGCCAGTGTAACCGGTGCCATCCCGAGGGTCTGCTGATTTCACGCCTCTCTCCATTTGCTGAAGAAGCTCCCGAATCTTATTGGTCAAGCGTTGTGAGAACTCAGGAGTCAGCTAGATATTAAAGGAAAACAAATATCAAAATAATGTGGGTCACCCAGCTTGCTGGACTATAAGCTATCAAAGACAGAGAGGTATTTCTTTTCCACTTACAACATATTTTTCTACCTGGGAGACTGAACAATTTATTACCTATTCTTAACAACAACATCATATTAACAAAATTTATAAAATACTGTTGTAACTTATGTTTTACGTAAAATTTTTAGTTAAACACTAAAACAGACTGCCAATGATAAACTGGCTCACAGTAATTTTCCACTTAATAGTAATCGCCTATTATTTAAACCAATATTTATTATAATAATAGTCATTTTATTAAATTAAGCACAAATCATATGTCTGCTGCTTTCCAACTACTGGATTTTTAGTATTCAAGCTGCAGCAAGGTAGATTCCCTAAAGAAACATCTAATTGCTCTTATTTTTAAAAAATGATTAAAAAAAAAATAACGTAGCAAAAGAAAAGCAAAACAAATTCATGTGTATCAAGAGCCTCAAGCAGAATAGAATGAATATCAAACTCATCATCATAAACCCAGTGTCTGGCAGAGAACGGGGCTTCACAAATGTTTCTCAATGAACGAGCCTGTCTGCATCCTTACCCACTATTAGCTGAGTGATCTTGCTCAACTCAGAACTTATGTTTCAATTACCTCCATAAAGTCAGGATAATAATACCTGCCCCACCAATTTCAAAATGTACTTTGAGGATTAAATGAAATAGTGTGTTATAAGTCTTTCTCATTCAGGGAAGTAAATGTTGACATTTTTACTAATTTTTTAGCAGATCAAGGGTCTAAGTCAAGTAATAGTTTAGATATGGATTGAAAAATCCACTAAGGCTGGGGCTCTGGGGTCAGTACCACCCATATGAAGGTCCACAGATGCTGTGCAAATAGTGAGGCTCACACAATCATTACGTTATTCTTCTTAAAGGCAAATGAAAAATAATTTTAAACTTCTGCATACAGTGAATCAGTGTCTTAAAAAGTCACTTTAGGCCAGGTTCAGTGGCTCATTCCTGTAATCCCAGCACTTCGGGAGGCCGAGGCGTGTGGATAACCTGAGGTTGGGAGTTTGAGACCAGCATGACCAACATGGAGAAACACCATCTCTACTAAAAATACAAAATTAGTCAGGCATGGTGGCGCACGCCTGTAATCCCAGCTACTAGGGAGGCTGAGGCAGGAGAATCCCTTGAACCCGGGAGGCGGAGGTTGCAGTGAGCCAAAATCGTGCCACTGCATTCCAGCCTGGGCAACAAGAGCAAAACTCCATCTCAAAAAAAAAAAAAAAAAGGTCACTTTATTGTATCCCTCAATAATTTTAAGAACTTGCTGTGATTCTACGACTTGAATTTCACAAAGCCATTAAAATTTCAGAACAATGTTGATGTTACAAGGGTATAAACACTTTATATTACCATGTAAGGATTGCAGAAATAAATCTAACCACTCACATCAGAATCTCATTTTTAAAAATGGGATAAAATCTTAACACTGATAACAGCAAGAAGGCAGTATCAGAATTAACAACAATAGTTTAAAAATACATTAAGATTCACTTTGGAGGAGCATCCTTGATAAGGCAAATCAGACTTTCAACCACATCTGGATTATTTAATCTAGAGCACCACTATGATCCCTTATTTCACACTCTTTAGAAGAAACTACATTTTTTGACAGACACACTCCCATTATTTAACAATTTCTGCAAAGAAGATTTCAACCAGACTTGAAAATATACTTAGTAGGATAAAATATACTTCAGTGTTAATATAAAAGGCCTATAAATCTCAGCTAGATAGAAGAGTGCATCCACATTGAGAACACATCATCTACTGTATATAGATCATATATAATTTATCATCTTGCCTGGCCTTCAAGAGATCAAGAATAATGAGAATGTCTCAGCCTCATGAAGGGAAGTTACTTTCTGTTTGACACATTCTGCATTTAATAAAGGTGACCTCTGTGAGAATATTGATTGCTTGTGGTAGACCACCAAATTATTCAAACTCTAGCAATAACCTGAAGTCTCTAGAAGTCCTTTTTTTTTTTCTGACCGATGCCAGAAAACAGACCAGTTCCTTATTGAAATCTTGTGCCAAGAAATTAAGGAGGACAGATCTCCAGGGTTTGATCCCCTGTGTTCAACATTACACAGTTTTAGAACTGGTATGCTACTTTCTTTCTAGGATCTGTCCAAAAACTACATTAGGAAATAAATTACATTCTTACTCTTGGGTCAGGGTTTAAATTTGTACATTTTTCCCCTTAGAAGTAAAGGGTTAAATTCGGCCAGGCACAGATGGCTCACGTCTGTAATCCCAGCACTTTGGGAGGCTGAGATGGGTGGATCACTTGAGGACAGGAGTTCGAGACCAGCCTGGCCAACATGGTGAAACCCTACCTCTACTCAGAATTAGCCAGGCGTGGTGTTGTGCACCTGTAATCCCAGCTACTTGGGAGGCTGGGGCATGAGAATCACGGGCCTGGGAGGCAGAGGTTGCAGTGAGCCAAGATGGTGCCTCTGCACTCCAGCCTGGGCTCAGGATGAGACTCCATCTCAGAAAAAAAAAAGAAAAAGAAAAAGAAAAAAGAAAAAAAAAGAAAGAAAAGGTTAAATTCATAAAAAGCATTTACTTTATAGGCAGCCGAAACAGCTACATTTTATTGAAGGTTTCTGTCACTAGGACAATCCTCAAGTGTTCTCTTTGCCAAGTCAGCATGAAGCAGCAAGTCCTCCTCCAGCAAGATAAGGCATATACTTCACCTTGAGAATCTGCACAGTTAGGAAGAATGCAGGCCCAAATGGCCAAAGGGAATCCATCTGACCTGAAGATAATTATAAAAAGCTTTGTTTGGGCAGCTTAATACTAGTCTTAAAATAATCAGACTGACTCCAACTCCATATACATTTTGGTAGCCTTCTACCCTACACCTCTTCTTCATCTCTTTGATTCCTCCTACCTGCATTACTGACCCAAGTTAATCTATAAAGTGACAAGTGCTTTAAGGAAAAAACACAGAACCATCAAACCCACAGATTAATTTGACAGGGATGACATCTGTAAGGCCATTATATCACATAAAATGCCTTTTGCATGACTGACAAGTTTCAAAGAAATAAACTAGTAAAATTTTTAAAGTGTGTGCCCTGTTTCCAACTTAACTCATTTTCAAAACTTTTATTTTTATTTTTTAGAGACAGGGTCTCTCTCTGTCACCCAGGCTGAAGTGCAGTGGTGCAATCATAGCTCACTACAGCCTCAAATCTCCTGGGCTCCAGCAATTCTCCCGCCTCGGCCTCCCAAGTAGCTGAGACTACAAGCTTTCCACCACACCTGGCTAATTTTTTAAAAAGTTTTCGTAGAGATAAGGTCCTGTTAGGTTGCACAGGCTGGTCTCAAACTCGTGGCCTCAAGCAATCCTCCTGCCTTGATTTCCCAAAGTGTCGGGATTAATGGCGTGAGCCACTGCATCCAGCCAAAACTAGGTATTCTTAAAAATATCTGTATTCCTTCTCAACCATTATGTTCACTCAAAAAGTCATGAGAAAACACAGGCCCCCAGTATTTCACATCCAGGTTCTCTTTTGCACAGTGATTTGTGACATACTAACCAGTTTAATTTACAAGTGTTTTTTTTTGTTTTTTTTTTTTCCCCAGCTGTGGGTATGTCCTGTGGAGAGACACTGGTACAAACAACTTCAGGTTTCCTATGTCCCCAAATTCTCTTAGCAGTAAGAGTTTAAAGATGTCCTTACCACACACCACCGTCTGCTCTCATAATTACCCTGACCACACTTGTGTGTAATCACAAAGGAATAACACGGCACATGTGAATACTGTTACGATTCTTCACCTCTTTAAGCAGCAAACCAAAATACATAAAAAATGCCAATTACATAGCAAACTACATATTTGCCAATTTTTAAAATTTATACTATCAATAATTGAGCTTATTTCAATAATGTTAACAATGACGTATTCAACATTACGTTGGAGCTCCAATTGTATATGTTAACATGTATTTTTAAATAATTTACATATTTATCGTCGAATCATGTTTTTTAAAGGGGGATGCTCAACTCTTTCTTTCAGGCAAAAATGAGCTCCTTTTCGAACACCGTGGGGAGAGGCAGGGATGCAGGCAGCCATATCCCAAACTCACCCTCCCGGCAGCGTCAAAGTAGCCCTCGGCCAGGGATTTGTTATAATCAGCATAAGGATTCGGGAAGGCCCTTTGAGCCATGACGCCGGAAGCCAGCCTGCAGAACAGGGGAAAAAGAGAAACTAGGTTGAGATAGGGGCCTCGGCCGAGTTGCCAGGGCGGCGGCCAGCGCCCAGGTATCCCCTTTCCTCCAGCTCCGCGGCCAACGAGCGGTCTCGGCGGTCCGAGTGGACCTCGGGCCCACTGCGGCCCAACTGCTAGGGCGTGGCGCCTTCGCGAAAAGGCTGCCAGGGCCCTTAACCCACCCGGATGGAGGGGACCCGTTTTGCAACCCCGTTCCCACGCCCGCGACTTGAAGCAAGGGCGCTTCCCGCGTCCTGAAGCCCTCCTCGGCCCTGGCCTCTCACCCAGCAGCCCCGGTCAATAACAGAGGAGGCTCTTTTACCGCCCAGTTTCTGCCAGGAAGACCAATCAGAGCCTTCGCCGCCTCCGAGACCCTCCCCCGCCTCGCTTACAGTTTGTTAAAGAGACAGGAGTGTAATTTCTAAAGGATAACACAGGGTATTTTAATTACGGGGTAGCAGAAGTGAGGACCTAGAATCACGCGGAGATGTGACCAATATTTCCTACCCTTCTTTAATTTTTCTTATTTTTAAGAAGTCAAATTTAAGTACAGAGTCATAAGAAGTAGTTTTTTGTTTTGTTTTGTTTTGTTTTTTTAATCTGGAGAAGAAAAAGACTGCTTTTAGATCTGAACACTGGTATTTCTGCTGTTCGCAATAGATAAAATTGGCGGGGGTTCGGGGGTGATGTCTCTCCAGGGACGTGCCAAACTTTTTCTTTCATTTCTTAAAAAAAAACAAAACCAAAACACCACCATTATTATCAACAACAACAAAAATATGTCCAAAGGACAGGATATCAAATAGCGATTGATAATACTTCGGGGACAGCCCATGAAAACACAAATTACAGCTCTCAGGAAATTTATTCTGCTCCTTAGCCTCAACTGGACGATAATACTGGGTAACAAAGCTCTTTAAAAAATGTTGAAGACCAACAAAGCAGGAGCTACACAACATTCAGTTTCAATGTTAACAGTCCCTGCTATCTGAAACATTTTTCTTTCATTTAAAATTAAATCCTACCTGGTACATATTAGGCCCATTCTATTGCTGAGTATTTTGGAGTTCAGTTAAAAAGTCAGCCTCACTCTCTCCTTTTCCTTCTCACCAATTTCAACGAAGGGTCCTAGCTCCACACCTCCAACTGGAGAAGCTCGATTTCCACCCCAACTCCCTCCCACCTTGGGCTAAGTTTGTCCTTCTGAGGCTGCCATCCCAAATTCTACTCCTAATCCCTTCCCACACCCAGGTTTGCTGTTTTAAAATAGTTACCCTCTTAGGAAGCTTAGTTCCTTTCTTTCCCTCATCAAATTCACGAAGATTTAGCCGAGGCCCATAGTGAATCATAAACTGGATATCCCTCATGTTGTAAAAGATGGGTGTTTGAGGGAGCAACTCACAAGAGAGAAAAGGAAAAGGAGAGACATTTTATCAATTTTTTTCTTTAATGATTAAAGGCTTACTATCCATTTATCCCACTCACAGTCTTTAAGCAATTAAATATTACTGTTGTTAAGCAAGGCAGGATGGTAATTGTATATTTTCATAGTATGCCTCTATCTTGTTTTACTAATCCTTTCCCCTAATGATGGACATTGTTTCTAACTTCCATACACAATATTCTTGGAACATGTGCTTTTATGAATCTGTGTGAGTATCCCTGAGACATACACCCAGCAGTCAATTGCTGGATCATATGAGATTCTGTACTTAATTTCCCCAGTATTGTTAGATTGCTTTCCAAAACCACTGGACTAGTTTATATTCCCTCCAACGGTATCTATTGTTTACTCCAAGAGTATTCACTCCAACATATCAATTGTTTATATCATTTCCATCTCCTCTCCAACACTTGGTATTATCTAGTGTTCTAATGTTTGCCATTCTAATGAATAATGTAGAATCTCAGTCATATTTAATCTTTTCATTTTTCTGTGGCTAATGGTGTTGAACTTTCCTTCACATATGTGTTAGAAAATTGGGCTTTACCTGTTCATATCCTTCATTTATTTTTCCATTAGTTATTGCATTGTTTTACTGTTGATTTGAAAGAGTTTTGTTTCTTTTTTTGTTTTTTGTTTTTGCATGTGTGTGGGGTATATTCTATATATTAATCTTTCACTTTAGTTATTGTAGATACTTTCTTTAGTCTGTTCACATTTTCTAGGATATCCTTTATTGAATCACAATCTTTCATTTTGATGAAGTTAAACCCATGTAATTGTGACACTGTGATTTGAGGATTTAGCTTCATATTCAAATGTCTTTGTCTACTCATAGACTGCAAAGATGACTTCCCACATTTTATTTTATTCACTTTTTATCTCTTATATTTAAGCTTTTATCTGTAGTTTGCTTTTGAAGATGATGTGAGGCATGGGTCCAAACTTATTTTGAGAAGGGAAGTGGAATTATTTAGAATTTAAATATAGTCAAAGCATGTGACTTGTAAACACCCAAAGATTTTAATTGCTGGAAATAATATCTTCCCTCCTTCCTCCCTCCCCCACTCCCCACCTTTCCTTCTCTTTCTTCCTTCCTTTTTGTCAGAGAACCAACCCAGAGAATCCCTCCTTGGTTCTGATACAAAAGAAAAGTGCTTAACGTTTATTATTTGTATTTGTCTACTCAGGCTGCCATACAAAGATCCATAGAAAGTGGCCTGAAACAACAGAAATGTATTTTCTCACAGTTCTGAAGGATAAAAGTCTGGGATTAAGATGTTGGCAGGACTGATTCCATCTGAGGCCTGTCTCCTTGGCTTGTAGATGCCATCTTCTCCTATCTTCACATGGTTGTCCCTTAGTCTGTGTTGTCTGTGTCCTAATTTCCTCTTCTTATGACACCATCATAGTGGATTATGACTTCATTGAACCTTATAATTTTTTTTTCTTTTTGAGACAGAGTCTCGCTCTGTTGCCAGGCTGGACTGCAGTGGTGCAATCTTGGCTCACTGCAACCTCTGACTCCCTGGTTCAAGCGATTCTCCTGCCTCAGCCTCCAGAGTGGTTGGGATTACAGGCACACGCCACCACACCCAGCTAATTTTTATATTTTTAGTAGAGACGGGGTTTCATCATGTTGGCCAGGCTGGTCTCGAACTCCTGACCTCAAGTGATCAGCCCACCTTGGCTAACCTTACTTTTCTTTAAAGACCCATCTCCAACTGCCACATGCTGAGATACTGAGAGTTAGGGCTTCAACGTATGAATTTGGAGGGCAACAATTTAGCCCTAAACAGTACCTATGCTTTCACCTGTGGCTATGGTGGCTGAACACATTTGTGGCTAACACAAATTTGACAGTTATAATTTTTTAAGGATCATTTTACTTTTAAAAATTTAGGATGATTATTTTTAAAAATGTAGTGTTCCTTCTTTTAATCAATGTAGCTGTCTTGTGTGAACTTTCAGGAAATAATCATTGTGTTATTGCCTTTAAAACTGAATACTTCTGGAAATCTGGGACAATTGATAACAGAGAAAAACAACTATAATCTGAGGGCATTTTAGTTCCATTATCAGACTTTAATTTCAAAATGTTATAATGTGTATTAGGGTGAAAACTATGTTAGTTACAAAGAGGCCTCAAAACAATCTCCAAAATACATAGAGATGTATTTTTCTTCGTTCGGATTAGCTTTGCTCCATGTGGCCATTCAGGATCACAGATTCCTTCCATCTCTGTTCCTGCCTCCCTCAGTGTGTGATGCGCTCTGCAAGTCCATGCTGGTCTTAGGTGTGTTGGGATTGCAGCTTGTGAGAACGTCAGGCACACCCAGAGGAGTGCACAGACCAGGAAGTGGGATTTGTCATTTCTCTCATATTCCGCTGGCGAGGATTTAGTCACTTGTTCACCCCTAGCTGCCCAGGAAGCTGTGAAATGAAGTTCTCTGCTGAACAGCTGTGTGTTCAGCTACAATGAAAGAAGGGGAGGACTGACTTTGGTGGACAGTTAATGTCCTCCAATACATAATGGCAGTTTTAGTAACTGATAGCACCTATCTGCCAGCAAAGGTGCAGCATGCTTAAGTGTCTGTGGTGTTCCCTTTGCCTCTAACCTTCTAGCAACCATGCCTGCTCTGTTTCTTACCTATTCCCTTGATCCTTGTTAGCTGGTGGGTCTTTGGGGTAAAAGACAGATCTTGGGACTCCATATCCTTTTTTCTAGAAACTCGCCACCTGCTTTCAAACACACATATACACACTCAGACACACACACACACACACACACACATACACACACACAAATCAGGCAAATGGTTTTTACTTTTTTCACTTTTCTCCTAAGTACCACTTGTCTCTTTTTTTGTTGTTGAGATTACCTTATTTTCTTTTCAGCTCAAGGAAGTGTAAAGCAAGAGTATCTAAGCTTGCGTCTAATATCACGACACTGCTGGTTTAACACCCAGCTGGGACTGTGTACTACTGAAGCAATTTTCTGTTTCGTTCATAGTACAGAATTCAGGGATTGACAGGAGCAATTGCCAGTGGAGGAAACAAGAACATAAACAGATGTACACCACGCACGCTACGGAACACTTTTAATTTCCTGGAGACAGTATTTCTTACGGCGCTGGCAGCCTTTCCTCCCTGCCTTGTCAGAATGTTATTAGTGTGCTGACAGATTCCTTTCTCTCAATGTACCTGCTGGGTGAGAGCGGCTATTATGTGGAACACAGGTGTGCTGGGGTTTCCTTGGGAGGTTAAAAAATATTGTGAGTACAGAAAGTTGGTAAAAGATGTACAAACATTTAAGCTTTTTCCTTTCTCCACCTAACACTTGTGATGGGCTCTTTATCAAGCAGTGTTAGTATGCATCTTTAACGAGCAAAAAGAAAAGGAGACTTCCCCCTTTGTTGTTGAAACTATGTCTATATTGCATTGTTAAATGTATGCAGGTCCCCAGTTTCCTATATGATTGAATTTCATAATGATGGGAAGGATAGAAAGTATCCCCTACTGGAGGGGTCTTCTCAGGACAATGAATTGTTAATCAAGTGGATTATTTTTGCTTCCATCCCATCCAACCACACAAAACTCAGTCATGGAAAGAGATGATATATTACCAAAGCCCTGCATTGTCCCATTCTGATGTGTTCTTTTGGCATATCTGATAGTTGTACACCCTGGCAGGGGAGAGTAGCCAACAGAGAGATACTCAGGCCTTTGCAGTCCTTCTTTTAAGATTTGGAATTGCCACACAGCAGGTGCTTTTCAATCATTTGAAAGAGAAACCTTAACATTTTCCAACTTGCCTAGTAACCACATTATTTGTGCTTCATTTTTGCTTTCTATTTGCCTTGAGTTCAGGTGTATAGGTGAGTAACTGTAAGTAGAATGTAATTCATAAGAAGTGGGAGAAGCTGCTACTTCAGGGCAATAGGAATTTAGCAGTGGAATTTACAGACCTAGAAGGACACTTCAAGAATCCAGCTGGTTCATCCTGTGATTGCCTTGTGGGATCATCTTGAACTGACCATGCTACTGGTCAGCCAGTGGCTATGGCAACAGACAGGGCTGCAGCTGGAGAGAGGAGCTGGCTTCTTTAACTGGCTTCTTATACATCATCATAACACCTGGGCTGAGCCTCAAAGCCTGGGCCCAGGACTGTTCTTGGAGCTGGCTGAGAAAGGGAGGATGAAATTCTCAGGACTAATTTCCTTCCTCCTGAGGGACAGGACTTGGCATTCTAGGAGTTATATAAAACTTTTTTCCCTGGGTAATTCCAAGTTCGGAAGCAGTAATTCTCATACATTATATCAGGCTCTTGTTTGAAACACAGATTCCCAGACCTCAGGAGATTTGGGTTGAATTTGCATTTGAAAAACCTTCATATGAAACTCTTGGAGACTATGTTGAATCCTTTTTTTTTTTCTTTTGAGATGGAGTCTCACTCTGTCTCCCAGGCTGGAGTGCAGTGGTGCGATCTCGGCTCACTCGGCTCACTCTCAGGTTCCAGCAATTCTCCCACCTCAGCCCCCTGAGTTGCTGGGATTACAGACACGCGCCACCACGCCTGGCTAATTTGTTGTGTTTTTAGTAGAGACAGGGTTTCACCATGTTCCCCAAGCTGATCCGCCTGGCCAAGTGATCCACCCACCTTAGCTTCCCAAAGTACTGGAATTACAGATGTGAGCCACTGCTCCCAGCCTGAATCTTAATCTTAATGTGATTGTTTTGCAGACTATAGACTAGAGTTTGACATATGCTGGTGAAAGAGAGAGAGAGAGAATACAATTCTGAACATAAAAGCCATGGTTCTAAAGGTTAACAGACTGAAATTCTGTGAGTTATCATGCCCATCAATTTATATTTGTTACATCATAGTCCCTAAAGTATTTCCTAGACTAATGTTTAAAAAGAAAAAAAGAAATATCTTTTTACTGCAGCCTAACCCAATGTGTACTTAGAGGTGGTTATTTCACATAGATGCTTTCAGAGAAAGAGCTTTCATAACTTCTTTTGGCAGTCAATTAGGGTTTTTAATACCCTCATGTTTCCAGGAGTTTTTTTTCTTAGATCTAGACTAAATATTGATCAACCAGAAGCTTAAACATACTTTGGGCAGAATAAAGAGCAACTAGTCAAGATAAGTCTTTTTAAGTTATAAAAGTTTAATTTGATCTTCAGGTGGAATAATTCAATTTTATACCCTTTCATCTTGGGGCCTAAGCTCTTTAATAAACATCTGTACCTTTAAGCCAGGGGTAGGCAGAGTAACGCTGAGGGTACCAGGAGGCATGCCGTCGCTCTGTGTGTAAAGACTCATAAACCTTCCAGAGCAGTTGGTGGTGTTGGTGGGAACACATAAAGGCCAAGAAGGGGAGATTAATCCACATCCCCTTCCTAATAACAGCATCTACTGTTTACAAGCCTTTACTGTAGGCTAGGTACTTTACTCGAACTATTTCCTTTCATCTTTGGAAAGTAGTCTCATGAGTAATACTACTCATCCCTCTTTTACAAGTGAGAAAACAGAGACTTGCATAGTTATCTCACTGTTCCAAGGGCACTATCATGTGAGTGGTGACCCCAGACCTTCTGACTTGAGAGCCAATATGCTTAACCATCTACTGTCCCCCTCCTTCTGCCCAGGTAGCTCCAGCCACCAGCATTTTCTCCTCCTTTTCTCCCTGCTGGACATCAGAGCTCTTATATGCTGCCTTGACCATATGGGTCCTCTCGTAACTCCTACTCTCCATTATAAATTCCTAATTTAATCTCTCTGCTCCAAGTCTGTATTTCCCTCACTCTGAATATTTAAGAATACAGTTCAAATAAACTGGTATAGTTATATATGTTGCCAGACAAACCTTTTACATCTGTCTGCAAAAATCACATTATACGTTTCCATGTATCTTGTTTATTCACAAGTTTGGCCTTACCTGGGTGTGTCAGGATTGGGCCTCTAAAATGTCTCTGAATTATATTTTCTGATTTATTTGTTGGTTCTTTTGCTCATTCATTGATTCATTTACTTATTCTTCAGATAGGTGTTGCAAAGTGTCTATGGAGTGCATATTGTGTTCTAGGTTTGGGGAGTGGCTTCTGAACTAAAGTATCTCACAAATGAGAAACTGAATAAGCAAACAAATGACTACAATGTGCATAAGTGTTATGCTTTAAGATACTGAGGATACCATGAGAACTCATGGTGGGAGAGTCACCTTACCCGACCTGAGGCAGTCAGGGAGGTTTCATGGAAGGTGACATCTGAGTTGAGTTTGGAAGGAAGCATAGCAATAGGCCAAGTGAAGGTGATCCAGGGGAACATCTCAGATGGAAGGGTCAACCTGTGCAAAGATGAGTCAGGCAAAGTCATCGCACTTTCACATAAATGCCAGTAGCCCAGCTGGAGCACAGAGAGGGGTCAAGGCCCAGAAAGAAAAGAAGTTGCAGAGAGACAGTGGTCTTGGAACTTCTTTTAAGACATAACAAGGAGCTTACACTTTATCCTAAAGACAATAGAGAACCATGGAATGATTTTGAAACTGGCCAATTGTCCCATAGAACTGATGTTTATGATTTCTTTTGAATAAACGTAGAAATTGACCCTCCTGGTCTTAAAACTTGAGAAATTTACATTTGTCTTATCTGAGTTCCTTTCTCAGGAAACCAACCATCAGGCCTCTCAGATAGTATCAAGCAACTGTAGCTTACCAGATCACCACATCTGGACGATGAGATGCCAGAATGCTCACCTATCATGGCTACCTAACTGATACCTGCTTTCTGTTGACAAACTGTTCTTCCTTACCCCTCCCTAAATTCTGTATTCCCACATATGAATACATTTCTTTCCTGCTATAAATCCCCCTGGTTTTAGTAGGTGTAGGAGATAGACTTCAGACTGATTTTCCATCTGCTTGGCACCTGATTAAAGCATTTTTCCAGGCAATACTCATTGTCTCAGTGATTGGTTTTCTGTGTGGCATGCAGCAGGATCTAGGCTGAACCCCTAGTGTTTCAGTAACAGTTTGTAAAAATAGATCTTGGCCGGGCATGGTGGCTCATGCCTGTAATCCCAGCACTTTGGGAGGCCGAGGTGGGCGGATCATGAGGTCAGGAGATTGAGACCATCCTGGCTAACATGGTGAAACCCCGTCTCTACTAAAATTACAAAAAGAAAAATTAGCCTGGCATGGTGGTGGGTGCCTGTAGTCCCAACTTCTTGGGAGGCTGAGGCAGGAGAATGGCGTGAACCCAGGAGGCGGGGCTTGCAGTGAGCCAAGATCATGCCACAGCACTCCAGCCTGGGCGACAGAGTGAGACTGCATCGCAAAAAAAAAAAAAAAAAAAAAAAAAAAAAAAAAAAAAAAAAANAAGTAAACAGTATCTAAAGTATACCATTTGATAAGTTTTGACTTAGGTATATACCCACAAAATCATCACCAAAATTAAGATAATGATCATTATTTATCACCCCCAAATTCCCTTATACCATTTCTAATCCCTTCTTCCTGTCTTTCACTAACAATCTCTGCTTCCTAGCTATGGACAATGACTGATCTGCTGTCTGTCAATATAGAATTTCTGCATTTTCTAGAATTTTGAATAAATAGAATTTTATAGTATATAATTCTGACTTTTTTCACTTAATATAATTATTTTTAGATTTATCTATATTGCAGGTATTAATAGTCAATTTATTTCTATTTGTCAGTTTTATTCCATTGTATGAATTTGTTTATCAAGATGTATTTGTATCCAGCCATTGGCTATTACAAATAAAGCTACAAGTAACATGTTCATACTTTGTATGGATACAGTCTTTCATTTTGCTTGTGTAGACATCTAGGAGTGTAATGGCTGGATAGTATGTTAAGTGTACTTTAAGAAACTAATAAACTGTTTCCGAAAATGATCTTACCATTTCACATTCCCACCAGCAGTTTATGAAATTTCTAGTTCCTCCATGTGCTTACTTGTCAATACTTGGTATATTCTGTCCCTTTAATTTTAGCATTCTGGTGGATTTGTAATAGTGTTGCATTGTCATTTTAGCTTTCATGTCCCTAATTACTAATGCTATTACATTTTTTAATGCTTATTTGCCAACGAAATGTGTATGTATGTATGTGTGTATATATATATACACGCACACACACACCCTGTATATATATATGGTAATGTGTTTGTTCAAATCCTTAGTCCCTCCCCCCATTCCCAATTTTTAAATTGGGATGTTTGTTTACTTAATATTATTCATAATAGGTTTGAGAGTTCTTTATATGTAAGTCACTTATGAGATACATGTAAAAACATTTGTCAATGTTTTCTCCTTGGCTTTAGCTTGTCTTTTCATTCTCTTAAGTGTCTTTGAAGAGCATCTAATGACTGGTCACTCACAGGAGTACACGTGCCCAACACCCTTGCTTCAATCTAGGACCATCTTATGTCCTTATATCATCTTATCATCTTATATTTTATATCCAGAGTGCCCATAGGATGGGCTGAAGCCTCTTTTCTTTTTCTGAGATGGAGTTTCACTCCTGTTGCCCAGGCTGGAGTGCAATGGCGTGATCTCGGCTCACCACAACCTCCACCTCCTGGGTTTAAGCAATTCGGCCTTAGCTTCCTGAGTAGCGTGTACCACCACTCCCAGCTAATTTTGTATTTCCAGTAGAGATGGGGTTTCTCCATGTTGGTCAGGCTGGTCTCGAACTCCTGACCTCAGGTGATCTGCCTGCCTCAGCCTCCCAAAGTTCTGGGATTACAGGCGTGAGCCACTGCGCCCAGCTAGCTCTTTTCAAATTCATTGTAGGTCAACTTCTCCTTTGCTCAATCTGCCTTCTTCACACTCTGGCTTTCCACAGCTCTTATTCCAAAGGGCACTCCACCATAACCTCTTACATGCCCGTGTCTACCTTAAGTTTGTTTCCAGGACCCAAGCCTGAAAACAAGACCATGGCTTTTTTTTTTTTTTTGCTTGCTTTGAATTCTTACTCTGTCAATGAATTGTGCTGTCTACACACATAAAAATATACACTGAAGCATGTCTTTGTTTATTCCTAGTTACATATTTTGGAAATGAAGTATAACTCAAGAATATTCTTAACCTACATTCTCATTTCTTAAAAAAGCTATTCTTAACTTTCTCAGAAGGATCTACTGAACGACATGTCACTCTTTTGTCCTTTCATGTGGCATCAACTGGAGTGCCCACCCCACCCCGCTTCTTCCTTGCCGGCTTACTGTCATTTCTGTCTGCCCTCTGACCTCAGCCATTTAGATATTCAGTTGGAGGACTTGCTCTCTGTTGTCTTACATCTAGCTAGTACAAATGATAGATGGACTTTGATATACAACAGATTCAATACGAGCCACCTGAGGTTTGTGGCAGCTCCATAATTTGTAAAAGAAGTGGCTTAGGCAACTGTTTTGTGGGTTGGAACACACAGTGGGCTTGTCTAAGCCTGCATTTGCAAAACACTTTACGTAAGATAGAAAAGCATCAGTTATGCATATTAAGGAATGAGGGGTGAGGACATTGGTGGAAATTACACAGATCTTCCTCCAAGCCACGACTTGACATTGGTATTCTTCCAATGACTTGATGTCCTTATGTTTAAGATTATTTTAGGAGTTGTTTAGTACATTGTGATGCTTTTTTTTTTTTTAAAGCTAAATCTGAATTTCTTATTTTTTAGAATTCTTTTCCCCACAGTTTGGTTTTTCTCATTCAAGTGTTAGGATAGTAAATTTACCTTTGCACATGTTTGTGCTCCCAGCCGTACATATCAATTTGTAAAAAGCCAAATGGAGAACAGTTTAGCATCCGTGAAATGTCAGGAAAATGCCCAGAAGGCACCAACACAATACTAGAGTTTCAAATTTTGAGAATGGAATTAGGCCACTAAATCAGTTTTCTTGCCTGTGTCATGGACCATGGGGATGTGTCCTGGTTCTTTTTAAAAAAGGGCATCTAAACCTCTCTCAGTACAACTTACAGGTCTGTGCTGGGGACCTGTGGGAAACCTCTGGATCTGAGACTAATTGAATCTGCATTGAAATGGCCTTTTCCTTTCTTTATTAAAAATCTGATTTGCTCTACCACCTTATTCTTTGGCTTGCTTGCATTACCCTTTTTTTTTTTTTTTTTTTTTTTTTTTATTGCAGAAATCATATGTTCTTCAAGGTTAGAAGAAAAAAAGAAGAGAAAAAATCAGAACTGAATCATACTTTTTGTTAGATCATGGGCATAATATTCCCTTTTGTGGTGGTGGAAAGAACTCACCTCCTCTGGCTTAGAGGGAAGAAGAGTCAGTTGTCAATGCAAAGTACTATTACAACATCTCCAAAGCCATAGTTTCTATTTGAAAAGTGAGGAAGTATGATAACATATGCCTGGGCCATTGATTATCATTCAGACCCATACAGTGAAAACTCTGCCTGAACCTGCTCATGACCATATTGCTTTTCCAGGTTTGACAGATTGTAGTTTTCCAACTGTCGCCTTATTAACATGCTGCCTGTTCCCTCTATCTACTTTTGCTGCACCTGCTGTGATAGTGATTGTTTTGTGTATATAGGTACCATTGCCTTCAGAGATTAAGGGCGCACATTGTGAGCAGAAATAAACCAATAGATTTATCAGTGACTGTACAAATTCCACCTATCTTTTGGACAATAACTGAAAGATCTCTCTTGGGAAAGTAATGTTTTTCTTTCGGAATTGTGGGTTAAAAAACTATGTTTATAAATATGCCTATCTCCTCTTTCCCATTCCTTCATTCCTTCTACTTTTTGATTTATAATTGTATTTCATAGCCAGAAAAATGCTAAAGAAGTTAATTATTTGTATTATACAGTAAAAAAAAATCCTAAGTAGGTTTACTGAGATTTTTCTAGCAAAACTAGAAGTCTTGCTGGGCTTCAGATTCATACTCATGAATATTCTTTTAATTCTTACTTTTATACAAACCTTGGAAATTAGAGGTACAATCGATTATTAAGAATTATGAAAATTTATTCATTGGAGAGCTTAGCAAGAAAATTGCTTATTTTAACATTTGAAAAATTATTTGGTCTACCTGCACTGCAAATTTCTAGACGATGGGAAAGCTTATCTTTAAGGCCTGGATCAGTTCAAACAGCCATGAAAAAGGAAATCTCAAGTTTAATTTACCTTTCAGTACTGAAGAATATATATTGCAGAATTTAAAGAGAAAAGGATCTTCTCTCCTATCTCCCAATGGATACTCTTTGCATCTAGGGTCAGTCTGACTTGGGGGGTGAGGTATTTAACTGCTGCTGACCTTGCTTTGAATTTCTGGCTGCAGAGCATTTCAGAGGACAGAGCAAATCTTCTGTTGGGTGTCATATAGGTGGATGCATGCTGGTGCTGGTTCATTCACTGGCACATCCCAGGAATGAAGGTTTTCCTCCTTGCACATTGACTTTACACTAATAGAGTGACCCAGAAACAGAGCTGCTCTAGTTTTATGTGTGAGTAGGAAGGAAACTTTTCTTCCCTGGCACACACACCTGCTAGCCCTCGGACACTTCTAATTTGGAGGTCACAGGAGTTAGTAAATAAATACTATTTAAGGAGCAGTCAAAGAAGAAAATTTGGTTTAAACCAAAAAAAATCATAAAATGGGGAGACAGAGCTACAAACTAGCTGTGGGACTTCAATCATACTTGCTTTCTTCCACACTATTGTAAGAATAAAATAAAAAAGGAAGGAAGGGGGAGGCCAAGGTGGGCGGATCACAAGGTCAGGAGATTGAGACCGTCCTTAACACGGTGAAACCCCGTCTCTACTAAAAATACAAAAAATTAGCTGGGCGTGGTGGCGGAAGCCTGTAGTCCTAGCTACTCGGGAGGCTGAGGCAGGAGAATGTTGTGAACCTGGGAGGCGGAGCTTGCAGTGAGCCGAGATGGCACCACTGCACTAGGCAGGCAAGGCAGGCAGGAAGAAAGAAAGGAAGAAAGGATGGAAGGAAGAAGGAAGGAAGGATGAAGAAAAAACTAAATATATTTCACTTTATACATAGCCTTGCTTCAGTTGGAGAGTGATTCAACTACTCTCAGCTTTCTCTGTGACCACTCAGGAATACCATTTAGAAAATTGTTCTTGTAGAGCTAGAGCCTATTGCTAGTAGTAATATTCTGGAAAATTATGGGGAGATATATATGCTTATAGACTTACCTCTGACCTACAAATTGTCTCTAATAGAGACTATAATTGTGCACAATCCCTTTTTTCCTCTTCTGCATAGCCACGGGAGGTTTCTCTATGTAGGCTTATGTGACCTTCCTAGATTGTCTGAAATAATTTTGCATCTAGTACATGAATATTACTGAATAAATCCATAAGTATGTACCAGGTGATTTGGCTGCAGAATCAAAATTTTAAAAATGATCCATATTAACAACATCTGAGTTTACCCTTGAGCTCCTCTTCTCATAAAGAGAGGAGTCCAGAATACTTGTGGAAGTTTGTGGGGGGATAGTGAAGGACATTTATTGGTCTAGTTAATGGTAATAGGATATATCCAAAGTGGAAATAAAAGAGAGGCTGTCTTAATTCAATGGTGAACCATGGCTATAAGTAACAAAAGGTGGATTTCTTGGGAAATGAAAAATGAGACTGTTCAATTTTTGTACCATCGAACTGGGATCTAAAATATGAGCCCCATGATACACATGTACACAGTGAAACTGTTGGTCTGTTAATGTAATTCATGAAAATCTCAGTTTATAGTTTTTGTGGTAAGATAATATTATCCACAGAATCCTAGGTTGGGAGTCTAGTTCTGCTTCTGCTTCAGAAGCCTCTTATCTCAGAGAAGTCCCTTAAAACTCTGTGGTCCCTAGGGTCCCTCATCTATAGGATACAAAATGTTCTAGGGGCAAAGCTGGAAAATCCCCTTGAGGACTATGATGTTCCAGACTGGGACACTTTATAATGCTTCCAGGATGCTAATTTCTGGAGGCAATTAGTAGGTTTGTACACAGATCCTTTTGAAGTGAAGGTTTGAATTGTGTATTGGCAGGAATTATTTGAATAATTGACTTGAATGAGTTTAATTGGTTATAAGAGTTTTGTTTTTGTTTTGTTTCTTAGGATGGTGAAATTACTGCCTGTGTTGAGTTCCTGCAGGAATGATTTAACTATTGGATATTTTGAAATGTTCTGATTGTAAAGCATGTATTTGCTCTCTGTGTTTTGTTTTGTTTTGTTTTGTTTTGTTTTGTTTTAGGCAGAGTCTCGCTCTGTCACCAGGCTGGAGTGCAGTGGTGCAATCTTGGCTCACTGCAACCTCCACCTCCCAGTTCAAGCAATTCTCCTGTCTCAGCCTCCCAAGTAGCTGAGACGACAGGTGCATGCCACCATGCCAGCTAATTTTTTGTATTTTTAGTAGAGATGGGGTTTCACCATGTTAGCCAGGATGGTCTCTATCTCCTGACCTCATGATCCACCCTCCTCAGACTCCCAATGTGCTGGGATTACAGGTGTGAGCCACCGCACCTGGACATGATTGGTTTTACCTGGTGTTCTGAGTGTCCTGTGGCAATGGGAAGTTACCATCTCACCTCCAATATTAAGGCACCAAGTTTCTACCTCTTGCCCCCTAAGAAAGGTGGGACCACCTTGAGCAGATCTGTCAGCCCTGGTGAGTTTCAGATACATGTCTCCTAAGAGGAACCTTCTGCTAGGTTAGGGGAGGGGATCCTATAACAGCTGGAACACAGGCCTTCCCTTCATTCTGTTAACCTGAGGAATAGTCATATCATTCTACTCTCCCAGTTCTTGTTTCTTACCTTAGCAGGGAATTCAGTGGAGATTTAAGGGGAGTAGCAATAAAGCTTGTGAGAGTGCCTATGATCCACTTACAGCAATCAACACTATTGTAAGGGAGTTGCTAGATAACCAGGAACCTGGTGGCTGCGCAGAAGCCAACAAAGTTGACTGCTATGAATTTAGATTGAGGCCTACCAAAATACAAGTAGACAAGAGTTAGATTTCACTATCCCTTCAGAATTCTTTTTCTGTGCAATACCATTTTATGATTATATAACATTCATCATTTGGAAATCTCAAGATAAGTTATAAGATATAGGAGCACTTGATGGCTGGAAAACCTTTAGACATAGTTATATAGTTTAATGACCCAAAACTTTCTGCTTTATGTACATATGAAAGTAGAGGTTCCAAAAGGTTAAGTTAATTGCTGTAGTCCTCTAGCAAGTGTCTATAGAAGTCAGAAATAGGACCGCTACTGTGAATAGATACTGGCTATTTTTTCTTTTTTAAGAAATGCAAGTAAAAGCATTTACTCTCATTGAAGTTTGATCATCTACAGAAAATAACTTTTAATGTGTTATTTAGAATGCAGCATACATAGATAGTATCTGTCTTCTTTATTTCACCACGAAGCCTAGAGGGCGACCAGTAGCACAGAATTTAGTAGAAGATATTTTGGTTTTTGCCTGTCTTGCTTGTATGAATTTTAGAATCTGTAAGTTCTTTGAGAAAGGTTATATACTCAGGATATGTAGTAAGAGTGCACAAAAATTGAATTATTAATAACTAAAATAAGAAAGTTTATATTGCAGGGGTTTTTAAAACTTTTTTTGTGTCTTGACTGCTTTGGCTGTCTAGTGAAGCCTATCAACCCCTCTCGGAGTACTGTTTGAACGAACAATATAAAATACAAAGGATTCAAAGAAAACATATCACATCGAAATACAGTTATACAAATAATTTAAAACATTGTGATAAACATAATGTGTATGCTTCTTATTTACACATTATAAACAGAATCTAGTGGCTGGGCTAATAAAAATAATAAATTTAAAGTACTGATACATACAGATTTTCAAGACGTCTGCAACAACTGTAATAATAAATAAAAGTATCTGTAAGTCCTGTCTGTGATAAAGTCACAGGTTCTGCTAATAATACTGTGTTTTGGTGCCTGCATTTATATTTGAACAGAAAACTAAATTTCAGTTATATGTTAGTGAAAATAAATGATGGAATTTTTCTTTTCAGTTCAAGTTTATGGATCCTTTGAATTCTCTCCCTGGACTCCTCTCTGTGGGTTCAAGGTTAAGAAGTCTTCTCTTGGGTTCTCAGCTTACCTTTCATCACTCGCTTCTCTGCGATGATGTTCAAATACTGGTTACAAATAGGAGACTAAATGATGAATTCATTGGACGGGAATTGAGGGGAGTTAGCAGAAGATTTCTGTAAGAACACAGTGTGGGTGTCCCAAAGCAAGTTATAAAGTAATAAAATTTTCCTTTGGTCCCACTCACCATCCTTTCTGCATCATCTTCCTCCAAGTCAGGTGCTCAGTGCTTCTGAATGAGAGGAACAATTCAATTAGATGTAATTGTTAGTCACAATGTTTTAGTCTTCCCATGGATGTATTAAGTATATATATATATATATATATTTACATATATTCTACAGGAAGTGGCTCTGTTTAATCAAGGAAATCCAATGCCAATAATGGATTTTGGGGATCTACCCAGGATAGATGGGTAAAGTGATATTTTTGGCCATTACTGACACCTTTCAGTCACCTAATGATTGGCTGTTTGTCTTGCCTATTTATAAGTCAGTTGTAAGTTTCATTTGGCAAACAAAGGAAGTACTTGTTTTTCAGTTTGCTGTTGGTTTTACCTTTCCTGGTAGTAACGTTTTCTTAGGGGCAAGCAAATACTCCTTCAAGTTGAACATCTCATTTACAGCACTGTCATTTGAGGTGATAGTTATTTGTAGTTTGTAGAGGAATTATTTCATTCATATGAGTGAACAGATGGATTAATAAAGCTGTCTGAAGTTGTAAACTGGTACACAGACTATTTCAGGGAAAACCATCATGGTGTCATGATGCTGAATGCTGAACTACCAATAGACTATTAGGTTACAAGCACCTTGAAAACCAGAATTAAACCTAATCTAAACCCAAGCCATAGCAACAGAGTAGCGAGGTAGGCTTTACTTCCAGTCTTCAAGAAGTAAAGGTAGCTTGGCATCTGCTGCTTTCATGCAGTCATTAGAACATTTAAAGAAAACATGTAAGCTGTGACAATGTTTATTTCATGAGAAAAAAATGGGTTTGTATAATTTTATTCTGAAATGTATTTCCTTTATTTTCTAGCTATAAGATGATTTTGACATCTTCAAAAACATCATCACATAAATGCAAACATTTTTTAAAGAACTAAAACTTTATAGAACTTTAGGTGAAGGGATTCTGCAAGGACTGTGACATCCAATGGGAGAGTGCTTATGTGTGGTGTGTACAGAGACCTGACAAGAGCTACTTCAAAGTTTTACAAAACTTGTCAGAGGTCTTATAACTTGTACCAAAGGGAGGATAACAGCAATCAAAGTTGTAAACAAACTAGATGTTGCTGGCTAGTAAGACTTCTCTACATAGATCCTAAATGGCCCTATTGTCAAGATTTGTATGGGAGATGCAAAGGCAAACACCTATCCTGTGTGAGCACTTTCAGCTTCAAATAGCATTTCAATAAATGAATGCAAAAAATAGTAAAAAAATATGGCAGGATCATGGCTGGGGGCTAGGGCTAACAAAATTATTTGTTATTTTAATTGTGTGCCCAAGCCCTCTACTTTTTGTAGCGAGCCCTGTTTTGTCTTATACTTCACTGAAGTATGCACTGCATACTGAGATTTGTTTGAAGCCACATAAGAAGGAAAGATTGGGAAGGCAGTGAGAGAGTCTGCCACAGTTGCTGGTTCTCTATGAGGCTCAATTGTTGGGGTGCACCTGGCATGCAACACTGATGATTGAAAATATAAAGCAATGGCTTTCAGCTCTGGCTGCACATTATAACCTAGCAAGCTTCTAAAATATACCAATTAAGTTAGAACCTTTTGGGGTGAGATTCTGTCTTTGATATATACTAAAAACACTCCAGATGATTCTAATATGCAGCCAGGGTTGAAAATCATTGGTAAAATGGGTGCAAATATCAGTCCATAAACTCAAATGCACAAGAAGCAGAACTTAATTTTTTATTCCCAGCCTCAATTTTGCTACTAACCTCATTCTTTTTTATGGTTTACATAACCCTATAGTTCAGAGTTCTTATGCAGTGCAAAATTTTGAGGAGCAGAGGAACCTCTTATTTGTAAGTCATCTGTCCACTAAAGTTACCACTGGATGTCTATCATGCCATTAACATGACACTTTTGGTCCAGTGGTGTGGCATGCTTGGAGAACTGGCATCTTTCTGTGTTGTGCATCCATTCAAGGACTAGGTCTAAGGCTAAGGGATGCCATAAAACTCAGTAGTCACATACGTCATATTTTAATGTATAATTACTGATATCTAAATTAATGAAAAAAATCCACAATGAACAAAATATCAAAAGTTTAAATAAAAACAGTGTCAGTACCCTCTCTGTCCCCAGCTTTTCTCCTTGTGGTAGGAAATACTGCCTCTGTAGCAATATGCAGACTGCAGTTTCTTCCCGCTTATCCCTTCCAGTTGAGGAAAATGTCATTTAATCCAGGAAAAATATTTTTCCTTTTGTGTTTCGGTCTTGCATATTTAATCTACTCTGGAGAATATTATTTTTCACGCCTGTTTCCATATAAGGTGTAAAGTTTTGGAAAAAATACATGAAGAAAAGTATTCAGCAGGCAACTTCCAATGTCTGCTTTGCCATTTCTCTCTTGTCAGCATAGAATTCACTACCTGCTTGAGGTATATGTGACTGTGTATGTGTGTGTGTGGGTGAGCGTGTGTGTGTGCATGAAGGGATGGAGTGCCATAAGGGTCTTCTTCCCTCCCTCTTTTCTATTTTTTCCTCCCTCTCTCCCTCCCTCCTTCCTTACCATCCTCCCCTCTTTCGAAAACTCCCTGTGTCCTTCCTTCCTTTCTGCAAAATAAAGGCAAATTGGTAGGAAACTTAAGATTTTTTTTTATTATTTCTCAAATACTCAGATACTATTGTTGCCAACATGCCCGGTCCTCCATACAGGGAATTTCTTGGACTTGCACCTCACCAAAAACTTCCACCTAGCAGGGGCACTAGAAGCTTCTGTGGCATCTGTCCCTCTTCTGTTGCACAAGATAATGCTCAACTTTTCCACTCCGCATTTTAGTATCTGAGGAATTAAACCAAAACTCTGTATGTCTCTCTGTCTCCAGAGCCTTTGGTGGAAACAAGTCCTTCTGCCTTTGCTTCTCCTGTCTCTCAGATGGCTGTTGATAACCCCCATCTTGCTATCAACATTTCCCGCCTCTGTTCCTTGGGTGTCTTGAATAAATAATTTCCTTTTCTTCCAAACACAAATAAGAGCTAAGGAATTAACTTAAGCAGATTGGATCTTCTCGAGGAGCTCCTGTGCAAAGATGTCTGGATGTCAGCAGATCATGTATCTTGGCAAGAGAGAAGGACAATGAATTCATGGAGGCTAAATCATCTAGGGCCCTACTTGCAAAGAATTTGGCTGTTTCTCAGAATGAGATGAGAATATCAGAGGATATTGAACAGAGAAGTGACATAACCTACATAGAACGTAACCTTAGTTGCACTACTCTCTTGCTAGCTTCCTGCTATTCCTCAAACATGCAGGCACACTTCCTCCTCAGGGCTCTGGTACTTGCTCCTCTAACTGCTTGAGACGTTTGCCCCACAGATAGCTGCATGGCTCAGTGCCTCACTTTCTCAGCAGCATCCTTCCTGGTCACCCTATTTAATACTTAAACTTCTTATACCTTTTTGTTCCCTACTTTATTTTCCTTCATTGCATTTATCTAATACTATGTGTTAACTATGTCATTTATTTTCTGCCAAAGAAAAATAACTATATTTTGGAAAGCTGGTCTTTTTTTTAATCAAACAGGGAATGGAAATCTTTTAACTGATTATATCTTTCCTTCTTTTTTTCGGAATTAGCTCTAATAAGCTCAGCAAACTTTGTGTAAGATCTAATTAAGGAGTATCTTCTTGTATGCTAACTCTTCCAGATTTCATCTTACTATTTGGTCATCATTGCCTTTGACCCTGATTTAAAATTTTTAAAAATGTATTACTGTTTTATATCTACTTTTGTTTCAAATAATCTTTAAGCAAGGCATGTCATAAAGAAGAATTTATCCTTGTATCTCCTACAACCAGTGAAGTTTGTGCACATAGAATATATTAAGTTGAATAGGATATGTAAAATGTAATAAAATATTAAAAATATTCATATCCTATTTACCTTGGGAGGTTTATACTTTTTTTTTTTATAATTTCAAATTTTATGTTAGATTTGGGGGTACATGAGCAGGTTTGTTACATGGGTATATTGTGTGATGCTGAGGTTTGGGATACAAATGATCCCATCCCCCAGATACTGAGCATAGTACCCAACAGTTTTCCAACCCTTGTCCCCATGCCTCTCTCCCCACTCCAGCAGTCCTCAGTTTCTATTGTTGCCATTTTTGTGTCCATGAGTACTCAATGTTTAGGTCCCACTTATAGGCAAGAACATGCAGTATTTGGTGTTTTGTTCCTGCATTAATTCGCTTAGGATAATAGCCCCAGCTGCATCCACATTGCTGGAAAGAACATGATTTCATTCTTTTTTATGGCTGTTTAGTATCCCATGGTGTATATGTAGCACATTTTCTATATCCAGTCTACCTTTAATGGGCACTTAGGTTGATTCCATGTCTTTGATATTCTGAAGAGTGCTGCAATAAACATGTGCGTGCATGTGTCTTTTTGGTAGAACAATTTATCATATATCTATATCTATATCTATATCTATATCTATATCTATATCTATATCTATATCTATATATCCAGTAATGCAGTAATGGGAATGCTGGACTGAATGGTAGTTCTCTTTGAGTTCTTTGAGAAATCTCCAAACTGCTTTCCACAGTGGCTGAGCTAATTAACATTCCCATCAACAGTGTATAAGCATTCCTTTTTCTTCACAGCCTCACCAGCATCTGTTGTTTTTTGACTTTTTAATAATGGCCTTTCTTACTGGTATGAGATTGTATCTTATTTTGGTTTCGACTTGTGTTTCTCTGATGATTAGTTATGTGGAGCATTTTTTTCATGTTTACTGACATATGAAGATGACATATGTTGTATGTCTTCTTGTTGGAAGTGTCTGTCCATATCTTTTGCCCATTTTTTAATGGGGTTTGAGCATCGAATATTTTTCCACTTGTTTGTGTCATCTATTATTTCTTTGAGCAGTGTTTTGTAGTTCTCCTTGTATAAATCTTTCACCTCCTTGGTTAAATATAGTTCTAGGTATTTTATTTTACTTTTTTCTGTGGCTATCATAAATGGGATTGCATTCTTGATTTGGTTCGCAGCTTGAGTGTTATTGGTGTATGGAAATGCTAGTGAGTTTTGACACTGATTTTGTATTGTGAAACTTTACAAAGTTATTTATCAGTTCCAGGAGTCTTTTGGTGGGTCTTTAGGATTTTCTAGGCATAGAATCATATCAGTGAAGACAGTTTGACATCTTCTTTACTTATTTGGATGCCTTTTATTTCCCTCTCTTTCCTTCAAGCCAGAGATTTATCTAGGCGTGGAGCTGGGAAACTTTCTTGGCCCCAGGTTCTCTGCATGGGGATGGAAGGTGGCCTAAATTCCTATTCCAGGAGAGTGGGTGCTCTAGGTGCCTGGAGATCTGCCTGGGTGTGGAGGGTAGAGGGCCTTTCTGGACAACAATCTCTGCACAGAAGGGGTGGGAGAGCTCAGGCTGGCAAGCCAGGATAACAGGTGCTCTTACTGCCTGGAGATATGCCTGTGCATGGAGTAAAGAGGGCTGTGCTTCACCATGGTGTCTGAACAGGATGGGTGGGCTGCCTCAGGCTGTTGATTCAGGTGAATGGGTGCTCCGAATGCCTGGAGATCTGCCAGAGTGTGGAGTGTTGAGGGCCTGGGCTTCACCACAGTCTCTACACAGTAATGGTTGGGTGGCTTGGTATGCTGATCTGGGCGAATGGTAGCTGCAACTGCTAGGAGATCTGCCTGGGCATGGAGCAGAGAGGGCCCTGCTGCACCATGATCTTTGCACAGGCAGGGTGGGGTATCTCAAGTTGCTAGTCAATGTCACCAGGTGTTTCAAATACCCAGATTTCTGCCTGGGGGTGGAGTGGAGAGGGACCCACTGCACCATGATCTCAGAGAAGGAGGTTGGGCCACGAAGAAATGATACACATAAACCTGTTCCATGTCTCCAACCTGGTCCTGGCTGCAAGTCTCCTCATCCAGGAGAAACCACAGCTGTAGCAGCTTTCCTCCAGCTCTAGGTCCTGTGACAGGGGAGAATACAATTCTAGTGCCTACTGATGAGGCACTTTCTATAATTCTGGCTGTGAAGACCTCTACATCACTCCAGAGCAAGTGCTCCAATCTCTGGCCCAAGACAAAAATGTCTGTGCAGCCATGGTGCCAGATTGTAAAAGAATGGTTGACTTTGTATGTGCTCAGGTTAAAAATAGCATCCTACTTTCAGTCCTAGGTCTGAGAAAATGTCTGCAGCTTTTCTCTGTGTCTTTTCCTCTCAGCACCGCCAAGCCTCTCTCCAAGTTAGCTCCAGGACTTGGGACAAAAAAAGTGCTCTCCCTCAGCCTGGGTTGCTGGGATCCCCAGTGGAAAGGTGAATAACAGAGGGAGGTTCTCCTCCCCTCTCATGTACTGGGGCTTCACACATTGACAGCCAGACGCTGTCACAGGAGCTGTTGGCCCATGTTCTTCTCCTTGGGAGCTGGGGTATCTTTCACAATTCCAGTGGATTTCTGTTGTATTAGTTTATTCTCACACTGCTATGAAAAACTTCCCAAGACTGGGTAATTTATAAAGAAAAAAGGTTTAGGTCAGGCACAGTGGCTCATGCCTGTAATCCCAGCGCTTTGGGAGGCCGAGGTGGGCGGATCACGAGGTCAGGAGATGGAGACCATCCTGGCTAACACAGTGAAAACCCATCTCTACTAAAAATACAAAAAAATTAGCCGGGCGTGGTGGCAGGTGCCTGTAGTCCCAGCTACTCGGGAGGCTGAGTCAGGAGAATGGCGTGAACCTGGGAGGCAGAGCATACAGTAAGCCGAGATCGTGCCACTGCACTCCAGCCTGGGCGACAGAGCAAGACTCTGTGTCAAAAAAAAAAAAAAAAGAAAAAGAAAAAAGGTTTAATGGACTCACAGTTCTCCATGGTTTTTAGGGGAGGCCTCAGGAAACTTACAATCATGGTGGAAGGCACCTCTTCACAGGGTGGCAGGTGAGAGAATGAGTGCCGAGCAAAGTGGGAAGCCCCTTATAAAACCATCAGATCTCATGAGAACTGATTCACTATCATGAGAACAGCATAGGTGAAACCACCCCCATGATTCAATTATCTCCACCTGATCCCACCCTTGACACCTGGGATATCACAATTCAGGATGAGATTTCTGTGGGGACACAGCCACGTGATATTATTCCACCCCAGTGCCTCCAAAATCTCATACCCTCACATTTCAAAATACCCTTTCAAAATCACATTTCAAAATCATACCCTTCCAACAGTCCCTCAAAGTCTTAATTCACTCCAGCATTAACCCAAAAGTCCAAGTCCAAAGTTTCATCTGAGATAAGGCAAGTCTCTTCTGCCTATGAGGCTGTAAAATTCAAAGTAAGTTAGTTCCTTCCTAGACACAATGGAGGTAAAGGCCTTGGGTAAATGCACCTATTCCAAATGGGAGAAATTGGTCAAAACAAATGGTCTACAGTCCCCATGCAAGTCTGACATCCAATAAGGCAGTCATAAAAACTTAATGTTCCAAAATGATCTCCTTTGACTCCATGTCTCATATCCAGGTCACATTGATGCAAGAGGTAGTCTTCCACAGCCTTGGCAGCTCTGACCCTGTGGCTTTGCAGGGTGCAGATCCCTGCCAGCTGCTTTCGCCACTGGCACTGAGTGTCTGCAATTTTCCAGGTGCACTGTGAAAGCTGGTGGTGGATCTACCATTCTGGGATCTGAAGGATGGTGGCCCTCTTCTCACAGCTCCACTAGGCAGTGCCCCAGTGCAGACTTTGTGTGGGAGCTCTGACCCCACCTTTCCCTTCCACACTGCCCTAGCAGAGGTTCTCCATGAGGGCTCCACCCCTGCAGCAAATTTCTGTTTGGACATCTAGGTGTTTCCATATATCCTCTGAAATCTAGCTGGAGGTCCCCAAACCTGAATTCTTGACTTCTGTGCATCCACAGGCTCAACATCATGTGAAACCTGCCAGGCTTGGGGATTATACCCTCTGAAGTCATGGCCAGAGCTGTACCTTGGCCTTTTTTAGCCATGGCTAGAGTGGCTGGGAAACAGGGCACCAAGTGTCTAGGCTGCACACAGCAGGGGTCCCTGGGCCTGGTCCACAAAACCATTTTTTCCTTCCAGGCCTCTGGGCCTGTGATGGGAGGGGCTGCCATGAAGGTGACTGACATACCCTGGGGACATTTTCCCCATTGTCTTGGTGATTAACATTCTGCTCCTTGTTACTTATGCAAATTGCTGTGATGGGCTTGAATTTCTCCTCAGGAAATGGGTTTTTCTTTTCTATTGCATTGTCAGGCTGCAAATTTTCCAACTTTTTGCTCTGCTTCCCTTTTAAACATGAGTTCCAATTCCAAATCATATCATTGTGAATATGTAAAACTGGATGCTTTTACAGCATCCAAGTTGTCACATCTTGAATGCTTTGCTGCTTAGAAATTTCTTCTACCAGATACCCTAAATTATCTCTCTCAAGTTCAAAGTTCCACAGATCTCTAGGGCAGAGGCAAAATGCCACCAGTCCCTTGTTAAAGCATAGCAAGATTCATCTTTGTTCCAGTTCCCAACAAGTTTCTCATCTCTATCTAAGACCACCTCAGCCTGGGCTTCATTGTCCATATCTCTGTCAGCATTTTGGTCAAAATCATTTGACAAGTCTCCAAACTGTCTCACATCTCCCCGTCTTCTTCTGAGCCCTCCAAATTGTTCCAACCTCTGCCTGTTTCCCAGTTCTAAAGTCACGTCCACATTTTCAGGTATCTTTACAGCAGCCCCCCACTACCCAGTACCAAGTTACTGTATTAGTCTGCTTTCATGCTGTTATGAAAAAAATCCCTGAGACTGTATAATTTATAAAGGAAAAAGGTTTAATTGACTCACAGTTCCACATGGCTGGGGAGGCCTCAAGAAACTTATAATTATGGTGGGAAGCACCTCCTCACAGGGTGGCAGGAGAGAGAATGAGTGCCAAGGGATTGCAGAAAGCCCTTTATGTAGCCATCAGATGTTGTGAGAACCCACTCACTATCATGAGAACAGCATGGGGAAAACTGCCCCCATGATTCAATTATCTCCACCTGATCCCACCCTTGACACATGGAGGTTATCACAATTCAAGGTGAGATTTGAGTGGGGACACAGAGCCAAACCATATTACCCATTTTCCTTCTTGAATTCATGCTCACAGAGTTGTTGATCTTTATGCACGATCTCGCTATTTCCAAGTGGCCGAGGCACACTGAAAGCTTCTAATCCACCATCTTTGGAAAAAAGCACTCACTCACTCTCTCTCTCCCTCTATATATATAATGTTAAAAAGCATCTTTTCAAATAAATGCTGCTTGCATATGTTGATTTAGTTTTAGTTTGAACAATTTTGGAGTGGATTTCAGGACAGGAGAGAGAAAAAAGCAAAGAGCAAAACCACTCCACTTTAAAGGGAAGTGATAGTTTCTGGGTCTGAGTGGTACTTCTTGCTTCCCTCCTACCCTCACCCTTCATAGTGTCATGACTTTCACATTGCTCTAATAAGATATCTACATTTGAGTGAGGGTTTCAGTTTCTGTCTCTGTTCTCCCAGCAACTAAACGAAAAAGGGTAACATGTCCCTCATCTTTACATTTTAAAACAAGGACGTGTTGGATTAGCTCAGTGTTTCTCAAGGTTTGATTCACCTTAAGTGACTGAAGAGCTTTTTAAAAATCCCAATTTCTTTGGCCCTTGTCATAGACATTCTGATTCCTTTTATTTGGCAGAAGACCCAGGCACTGATCTAATGTTTAAAAGTTCTCTATATGGTTCTCTTGTGCAGGCAGAATTGAGACCATTGGCTTTGCTAAGATCTCGCCAGCACTGACATCTTGTGACTAGGTGGATAATTTAACTCTTCCTAACTTTACAGAAAAAGAAACTAGAGATTCCGTTGATAACCTCTTCGAGGTTATATTACGTGCTGCCACTAGATGGCGCAGGCAATTCTTGGGATGGAGGAGATTCTGGTTATTTGGGATTTTCATTTTCCCCGTGCAATATACTTGAGACACCCAGTTTAAGAAGCTTCGTGGGGGAATGACACTTTAGCTCCATTCCCCAAGCTTGAGGCCCAGAAGGTACAGCTGTTCTGCTTGGCAACTTGATAGAGAGAGACTCATTAAATAAACGTTCTATCGTCTGAAGGGAGAGAGTAAAACCCCCGGCATAAATATTAGTTCACATTTTTCTTATTATTTCCAGCAGGTGTGTGTTCTTCCCTTCTCTGTGTCTTTCTCTCTCTCACTCTTTGTTGGTGACCTCTTTTTACCTTTATCTTTTCTCTTTTCTTGGTTTCCGTCTGTAACCACTGTTCATAAACTGGTTATGATGAATTTACAGGAGGATTAAATCTTAGTTTGCCACCTTTGTGGTAGATACAAATTTTAGGAATCCAAAAACGATACCTACACAATATTCTTAGAAGGCCAACACATTCAGGTTACAAAGGGAAAATTCTTATTCAGGTGACTTCCTCTACAATGTCGTTTGTTCGCAGCAGCTGTGGCAGCACCCGCCAAATCCAGGAAGAAAGAATGTTATGCCGTATCAGGGGAAAACAGTCAAAATCCTCTCCTCTTTACAGCACAATTCGGGTGACGGCCAAAGCTCTTAGTGTACATACAAGTAGGGGTTTTTGCACAATAATAGGGTGTGCTTCTCTGATGCTTTTCATTGGAAGACCTCATAGTACATTGCTGTTTTATTCCGTAAAGCTGCCTCTTTCCCCTGGGCTGTCAGAATAGGAAGATGTGTTGTGATTTTTTTTTTTCCCCAAAGAGATTGCATTCCTTCCCTGGCTTTGTTCCAGCCCAGCTGCTTGTCATTCAGAGAGATACTGCGCTCTTGGTGCCAGGATATACCACTGTGTTTTCTTCTTCCCTGAGTGACATATACTGATGGGTCACTGCCTGAAACAGTGGAACAAGGCATGGTGTGTGTCCACTCGAGAACATCCATTGTTTATTCTTCCCTAATTTCCATCTAGCAACATCAGGTTCCCATCTTCATTAAGAAACAAAACAACCAACCAAACAAATAAAACCTCACAAACAATGCAAAATAAACAGCCACAAATGCAAGAAAAAAGTCTTTTTTAACTTTTACATTAACAGCTAACATTGAGTGCATACTATATTCTGGATACTGTTTGAATCACTTGTCATATGTTGTGTCATTAATCCTCACATCATCATGAGCTAGGTCCTATTATAATCCCCATTTTACAGATGAAGAAATTGAGTAAAAGTAGGGTTAAATAAGTTGCTCAATGTCGTGCAGCTGATAAGTTGCTGAGCCAAGCTCTGATTCCAGGCAATCTGACACAGTATACCTTAACTCTATATCTAGATTCCAAAGGGTTGTGTATTGGAGTCACAAGCAAATAAAGGATAGATTCTCCAACTGCATAGTTGTTAGAAAAGGGTGTATGTCCTGTTAAGGTAGCTATATTTCTTTTGGTATAAGATCGAACAGATGCTCCAAACCCAGGTCTACCCCATTCTGGAGGACCTAAGTACATTGTGGCATACTCATTTCTTACTGGCAGAAAAATTAAGAGGAGGGAAACTTCCTTCTCAATTGTGACTGGGATCATTTAGTGTGTCTGCACAATCCTAAATAAATTTAGAAAGTGAACAATTGGGAGGATGACTTTTTTTTTTTTTTTCCTGACTCACTTCTACATTACTTAAAAGTAAACAGGAATAGGGGCCCATATATAAGGCATTTGGGAGCTTTTTCCCATTGGTCATACGTTAACTTCTTTAGGTCAACAGAAGTCTGGAAGCAGGAGGCCACTCACTCTGCCTAAGAGTGTGTTTTTAGTGTAATTCATGTTGTATTGGGCCTAAAGAAAGCAGACAGCTTTCTGAAATGAGCTATTTCTGAGGGAGTACAATCATATTGCAAAGGAAGCATCTAGAAGGAAGAAATTCATCCCATAATTAGGGCTCTGAGATATTTTCAATCAACATATAGGTTGGTGCAAAAAGTAACTGTGGTTTTTACCGTTGATAGTGGCTAAAACCGCAATTACTTTTGCACCAACCTAATATCATGAAGAAAGAAAAGAAGCACAATCCTTGCTAGAAAACAATGACAATCTCAATAGAAGAATCTAAGAGCCAGAAGACTCAGTTGAAAACAGCAGAATCCTAGGGCAAACGTCCATGGGAGCTGATGAAGAGAGACTCAAAATTCAAAGACTTTTACAACTTCATAAGCAAAGCTTACGACTCAGCAATAGGCTCACATCACACTCCTGGTCAAACCTAATGAGACAAGGGCGGTAATAGGCTACGCCTAGAACAACATAGAAAGGCGCTATTACCAGATCCACCTGGTTAAGGGTAAATACCAATTCCTTAATGAGGGAGGACTACAGACTAAACTCAAAACCGACTGAAATATTTTATAATTGCAAGCATATATACCTGGTATATTTTTCTCATTTACACACTGTGGTTTCAATAATCCTCAATAAATTTATTCACATCAATATCATTCTCTAAAGAATTTCTCTTAAGTCTTGTTCCACATGAGTCATTGAACCCCAAATTGAGCCAAATTTCAGATTCACCGATTAATTGCCTCCTGCTATTTCCTTGCCAACCACAGGCAGCTCAAGTTGGACATCATTAAAAGTGAACTTACCATTTTCCCCTAGCTCTCTTCATTTTCCTAGAGACCACATTTCAGAGAATGACAAAACCAGCTGCATTGTTTCTCAAGCCCGAAACATGGATGGTGACTTTTATGCGTGCAAATATTTATTCATGTTTTTCTTTTATTATTATTTTTTCAACTTTTATTTTGGATTCAGACTTTACGTGTGCAGGTTTGTTACATGGATATATTGTGTGACGCCGAGGTTTGGGATACAAATGATCCCATCACCCAGATAGTGAGCATAGTACCCAACAGTTTTCCAACCCTTGTCCCCATGCCTCCCAGTAGTCCCCAGTTTCTCTTGTTGTCATCTTTATGTTCATGAGTACCCATGTTTAGCTGCCACTTAAAAGTAAGAACATGCAGTATTTGTTTTTTTTGTTCCTGCATTTATTTATTTACGATAGTGGCCTCCAGCTGCATCCACATTGCTGGAAAGAACATGATTTCATTCTTTTTTATGGCTGTTTAGTATCCCATGGTGTATATGTAGCACATTTTCTTTGTTCAATCTACCATTAATGGGCACCTAGGTTGATTCCATGTCTTTGCTATTCTGAAGAGTGCTGCATTGAACACATTGTTTTAGTAGAACAATTTATTTTCTTTTGGATACATATATATCCTCCAGTAGTATATATCTCTCTCTATAATGGGATTGCTGGATCAAATGGTAGTTCTGCTTTGAGTTCTTTGAGAAATCTCTAAACTGCTTTCTACAGTAGCTGAGCTAATTTACATTCCCATCAATAGTGTATAAGCATTCCCTTTTCTCCACAGCCTCTCCAGCATCTGTTTTTTGACTTTTTAATAACAGCCATTCCTACTGGTGTGAGATGGAATCTTACTGTAGTTTTGACTTGCATTTCTCTGAGTTATGTTGAGCATTTTTTCATGTTTGCTGACATAAGAGAAGACATATGGTGTATGTCTTCTTGTGAGAAATGTCTGTCCATGTATTTTGCCTGTTTAATGGGGTTAAGTTGGTTTTTGCCTGTTGAATTGTTGAAGTTCCTCATAGATTCCTGATAGTAGACCTTTGTTGGATGCATAGTTTGCAAATATTTTCTCCCATTCTGTAGGTTGTCTGTGTACTCTGTTGATAGTTTCTTTTGCTGTGCAGAAGCTCTTTAGTTTAATTAGGTCCCACTTGTGAATTTTTGTTTCTGTTGCAAGTGCCTTTGAGGACTTAGTCATACATTCTTTCCCAAGGCCAATGTCCAGAATGGTGTTTCTTAGGCTTTCTTCTAGGATTCTTATAGTTTGAGGTCTTACATTAAATCTTTAATCCATCTTAAGTTACTTTTTGTATATGGTGAAAGGTAGGAGTCCAGTGTCATTTCTTCTGCATATGTGTAGTCAGATATCCCAGGACCATTTATTGAATAGAAAGTTCTTTCCCCATTGCTTGTTTTTGTTGACTTTGTCAAAGATCAGACGGCTGTAGGTATGTGGCTCTGTTTCTGGGCTCTCTATTCTGTTTCATTGGTCTATATACCTGTTTTTGTAGCAGTAGCATGCTGTTTTTGTTGCTATAGCCTTATAGTATAGTTTTAAGTTGGGTGATGTTATGTTTCCAGCTTTGTTCTTTTTGCTTAGTATTCCTTTGGCTTCTCAAGCTCTTTCTTAGTTCTGTATGAATTGTAGAATAGTTTTTTCTAGTTATGGAAAAAATGACATTGGTTGATTGATTGGAATAGTGTTGAATCTGTAGATTGCTTTGGGAAGTGTGGCCATTTAAATAATATTGATTCTTCCAATCCGTTTCCATTTGTTTGTGTCACCTATGATTTCTTTGAGGAGTGTTTTGTAGTTCTCCTTGTAGAGCTCTTTCACCTTCTTGGGTAGATGTATTCCTAGGTATTTTATTTTTTTGTAGCTATTGTCAATGAGACTGCATTCTTGATTAGGCTCTGAGCTTGAACATTATTGGTATATAGAAATGCTATGGATTTTTGTACATTGATTTTGTATTGTGAAACTTTACTGAAGGTGTTTATCAGTTCCAGAAGCCATTGGCAGGGTCTTTAGGGTTTTCTAGGCATAGAATCATATTGTCAGTGAAGAGAGATAATTTGACTTCTTCTTTACCTGTTTGGATGCCTTTTATGTCCTTATCTTGCTTGATTAGTCTGCCTGGTACTTCTAGGACGATGTTGAATTGGAATGGTAAGAATGGGCATCCTTGTCTTGTTCCACTTCTCAATGGAAATGCTTTTTTTTTTTTCTTTTTTATTTTTTTGGTCTGTTTAGTATGATGTTAGTTGTACATTTGTCATAGATGACTTTTCTTATTTTCAGGTACATTGCTTCAGTGCCTAGTTTGTTGAATTTTTCTTTTTTTTTTTAAATAACGAAGGGATGTTGGATTTTGTCTAAAGCTTTTTCTACCTCTTTTATGATGATCAGGTTTTTTGTTGTTAATTATCTTTATGTGGTAAATCAAATTTATTGATTTGTGTACATTGCATGAACTTTACACCCTAGGAATGAAGGCTACATCATCATGGTGAATTAACTTTTCAATATGCTGTTGAATTTGATTTGCTAGTATCATGTTGAGGATTTTTGTATTTACGTTGATCAGGAGTATTGGCCTGTAGTTTTTTTTTCTTTGTGTCTTTGCTTGGTTTTGGTATCAGGTGAATCCTGGCTTCATAGAATGAGTTAGGAAGGAGTCCTTCCTCTTTCTATTTTTGGAATAATTTCTAAAGAATTGAAACAAGCTCTTCTTTGTATATCTAATAGAATTTTGCTGTGAATCTATTTGCTGTGGAGCTTTTCTTAGTTTGTAGGTTTTTTTAAATTACTGATCAATTTTGGAACTTGATATTGGTCTGTTAAGGGTTTCAATATTTCTTTCTGATTAAATGTCAGTAGATTGTGTGTTTCTAGGAATTTATGTATTTCTTCTTTCGTAGTTTGTATATGTAGACGTGTTCATAGTCGTTTCTGAGAATCTTTTGTATTTCTGTGGGATCAGTGCTGTCACTTTTGTTGTTTCTGATTGTGTTTATTTGGATCTCTCTCTTTTTGTTGTTAATCTAGCTAGTGGTCTGTTGATCTTGTTTATTCTTTCAAAGAACCCACTTTTAGTTTTGTTGATTTTTCTTTGTATGGATTTTTGTGTCTGAGTCTCATTCAGTTCCACTCTGACTTTTAGTTATTTCTCTGCTTTTGCTAGCTGTGGGGTTAGTTTCTTTATCTTTTTCTAGTTCCTGTAGGTGTGATGTTAGATCGTTAATTTGAGATCTTTCTAGCTTTATGAGGTGGGTATTTAGTGCTATAATCTTTTGTCATAACATTGCTTTTGCTGCATCACAGAGATTTTGGTATGTTGTATCTCTGTTTTCATTTATTTAAAGGAAATTGAAAAAAAATTTCTTCCTTAATTTCATTGTTTACCCAGAAAGTCATTTAGGAGCAGGTTGTTATTAATTTCATGTAATTTTATGGTTTTGAGAGATTGCTTTCTGTTTCATTCCACTGTGGTGTGAGAGTATTTCTATGTTTTTGAATTTATTGAAATTCAATAAATTTGAATGGCTTAGCATGTGGTTGACCTTGGAGTATGTTCTGTGTGTAGATGTGAAGGATGTATATTCTATGGTTACTGGGTGGAGTATTTTGTAGATATCTATTAGTTATCATTTGTCAAGTGTCATATTTAAGTCCAGAATTTTTTGGTTAGTTTTCTGCCTCAATGATCTGTCTAATGCTGTCAGTGGGGTTTAAGTTCGGTTGATGACTTCTTCTACTTCTCTCTTTCTTATTCTTTCTCTCGCACCACCTCATCCAATTGATTCACAATGCCTACACCTTCTATTTTCTAAACAACTCTTTAATTTAATTGCCTTTTCCTCTTTACTAGTGTCTTTAAGTTCACAACCTTTTCACTTCTAACCTATATTATTGTCTTTCTGTCTCCACTGACCACATTCCTATGTGCTCTTCTCTTTGCTTTGGAGATTTTTCTAACATTCATATCTGATCACATTACTTCTCTGTTTAAACTCCGGTAGTTCTGTAGAGCCTTCAGGACAAAACTAAACTCTGCCTTACTGAATTAAGCACCTGATGATTTGAACTCTGGTTATCTCCACCTCATACCCCTACCTCATCCTTTGCATGCAGTGCTCCAGATGGGCTACTGGATCAGGTCTTGCTATCTTTATATATGCTATTCTCTCTATCAGTCCCTACTTGTCCTTCACAACTCAGCTCATGCTATCTTCTGCAGAAAGCTTTTAAATGATAGACCCCAGTTACCCCAGTTATATAGTTAAGACTTCAATTTTTCTTTGTTTCTTCAATATTTTTCCAATTCTTCTCTTTACCACATCTATGATATCAGGCTTCTCTTATTCTATATCAGTTATTTATTAAAATATTAGCTTGATTTTTTTTCTAATGTCCTTTTCCTATCTCTAATCTTTGTCTTTATGCATATATTAATATATGTCTATTGGTGCTGAGTTTTGGGTTAGTCTTTTCTATATCCCTATTTTATTTCTTTACATATTTTCCATATGATGTTTTATAAAGGAGGAAATATTTCATAAAGGACCTCATAATTCCACTTTATTAATAACACTAACCTAAGGAAAGCCCAAGACAAACACATCGAACTTTTTCACTGAGTTCTTTTAAGTTAGTCTTGCTGTAATCATACTGTTCTCAGCAGTTAAACGTTTAGTTGTATCAAAGACTAATATGCTTTATTGGTGCATAATCTTCAAAGAGAGTCTTAAGGTCTCCAAACCAGAGAGCTAGCACAGGCATAGGTCAGAAGTCCACTGCGTGCTCATGACTTATTGTAAAGTAAAGGTTTCTGTTAGTCAATGATAAGACAAATAGACTAAGATCAGCCCCATTCATAAATTTGGTCTGGGTCAGATGCAATTCATAGATATCAACCAATAGATGTGTGAATTGCAATTGTTAGTGGCCTTGAACTGCCCCACCTTGAATTCAGGAAATCAATGTGGCTTTGTTCAGCAGTGACTGCCTGAAAGGACCATAAATCAGGAGCCTCCATAGAACCCTTTTATTGTCAAGGTAATGGCAAAGAAAAATGATAGCAGTTATTCCATTTACAGAGTTTAGCCTTTTTTCTTCTTTCTGATTGCTGTTTCTTCCAGTTTTCTTTTTGTATCTGAATAATCAGAGCATATAGCTTTTGAATTTTTTTCCTAGAGAAATGTATGATATAAAACAGCATAAAGTTCTCAGAAGGATGTCTTAAATAATTTGTCAAAACTCTTATGGCTATGCTCTAGTTTGAACTGACCAATGAAGTGGTCATCCAAAATTAGAGTTTTATACCTTTGTTAACTGTTAGCCACCATTTCTAATTTCATGTCATAATTATATATCAGACCCAGGCCATTATACATGCTATCTATGTGACTGAAATTTGTTCATTTTCCCCTATAAAAAGTGATTAGTAGCTATAGATTGCTGATGGCAATGCTATGATAGTTTAAATGCCATATAGTTTAAGAACCATACATGGTTCTATATAGTCATGATGCCCTGACATTTTCGTATGTTGTCTGTCGTGTCTTGCCAGAGATTTGTCACTAATATTTCTCAAGGTACCAAATATTATGAGTTTCTAGTTTTGTAAATTAGACTAGATTTGCAGCGATCTCTATGATGATGCTGTTACTGCCATTTAATTTCTTTAGTGGGAGAGATAGTGTTGCTAGAGCCATTTGTCCTGGGTATGTTAGCTAAATGTTAATTGTTGCTCGATATCTGCTCTCTTTCTTTTCCTTAGTAAAAGAAGACCAGCTTTTTCAAGTAGATAGATGGGTGGTTAGAATAAAGACTGTATTTCCCAACCATTCTTGTAGATAGATGTGGCCATTTACTATGTTCTGGCCAATGGAATGAAGGTGAAAGTAATGTGCAGCTTATAGAAATTGTCTCCAAAGGGAATGGCTTGCTATTTTTTCTTCTTTCTTTTTTCTAGATGACTGGAATACAGATATGATGGCTGAGGCACCAGCAACCACGTTGGACCTTGGGAAAGGAAGTCACTTCAGAAAAGGAACAGGGTCTCTTATTCTGTGGAGCCTCATAGCTGCCCAACTGCTGTACTTAACAGATGTGTGAGAGAACTAAGTTTCTAACTTATTTAAGCTTCAGCAATTTTTTTTTTCTGAACTAAATTCTCATTATTACAAAATACAAACAAAATAAAGATTGAGAACTGACACTGACAATTCCATGTTTCCTAAATTCCCAACCAACATTTCTGAATGCTGAACCTTTCCAGGTGGGTGACCTGCAGGCCCTTTCAATCTAAATTTAACAAATTCAGCTTATTATCGTAACCTCAAAATTTTCTCCTCTTGTGTTTTTTAAAGTTTTTGTTAATTCCAAATGAAAGCTTTAAAAACATCTTTAGTTCCTACCCTTCTGTCATCAATTATGTGAGTGAAACCAGCAGAGTTAAGATTTTCTTCTGAAATGGTCTTACAAAATCAGAATACAATCTTAAGTTTCTCCATGAGTTTCTGTAGAAAATTTGACGTGTTTATCAACTTGTGCCAAGTTGTTCCTTGCTCTTTGTATAACTGTCCCATCTTTTACACATTAATTATTAATTTTGCCTTACCAGAGTTGCTATTTAATACTTTAATTCAGCTTCTGGAGAACTGATTGCATTTTGCCCAAGGTGTAATCCCACTTTCTAAAACTACAGATAAGTTATATGAAAATTCTTTAAAAATGAATGGACTATGTGTATCTAAAGTATTCCTAATATATTTCATATTCTTTTGATGCCATTCTGAAAGTGAAACTATAATTCATCTCTTTAGTATCAATAATAAACATTAAAAAAGTGTTGCATTTAAAGTTTGAAATACTGCAGTGTACAAAATTTCTGTCCTAGTAAGTGATGCTTAAAGAAATGTTAGTAGTTTGGCATAGGTTTCATTCTGAATCATTATTGTAATTGGCAACTATCATTATTTGTAGTTACCCATTATCTTCTAAATGGCCTTCAGAAATGATGGAGAAACTGACACATTATGAGTATTTCCTGCCCTACATGGATTTTGAACTTGAATTCCCAGCCTTGCTTGCATCTAGATACAAGCACATGACCCAAGCCCCACTAGTCAGATGAACCCAATTGAAACTTCAGTTCAAAAGCATCCAGTATGAGAGAGCAGTGAAGTTTGCATTTTCCTGATGCAAATGTTGGAAGAGGTATTTGACTTTGGCGGGGGCAGGGGCGGGGGGGCGGGGAATAATTTGTGCAAAAGTTCCTAATGGAAAAATGGCATTGCTCTGGGTTGTAGTGATATAATCAGAGTTGCGTTCCAGCATACGGTGCTCAGAGGCAGCTCTGGTAGCTGTGGTTTTCTCATCAGCCTGTCTCTGTCATGTTCCTGGAAACACATCTATACGCTTATTGTTATATTCCTCAGATAAGTTCTGAGAAATACAAACCACCACTGTTTATTTACTTATATTTTTAAATCAAATTTCTGATTTATTCATGTATTCCAGTTTATCCTAAGATGGTGATATATGCCTCAGTATTGATTTTGCTGAATTTATATAATTTTGATAAATATATAACACAGATATTTTAAAAGTTTATTAATGTATAATTGACATCCAATAGATTGTACTTATAAAGTATTTAATTTGATGCACGTTTACATATGTATACATCTGTGAAACTATTGCCAGAGTCAAGATAGTTAATCTATCCATCACACCCAATGTTTCTTTATTTTATTTTACTTTAAGTTCTGAGATATATGTGCAGAACATGCAGGTTTGTTACATAGGTATATATGTGCCATGGTGGTTTGCTGCACCTATCAACCTGTCATCTAGGTTTTAAGCCCTGCATGCTTTAGGTATTGGTCCTAATGCTCTCCCTCCCCTTGCCCGCACCTCCTGACGGGCCCCAGTGTGTGATGTTCCCCTCCCTGTGTCCATGTGTTCTCATTGTTCAACTCCCACTTATAAGTGAGAACATGCACACTCAACGTTTCTTAATGCTTTTTCATTATCTCTCCTTTTTGCCTACCCTCTCTGTCTCTAGTTGACTCTTGATCTATTTCTGTCACTATAGATTAGTTTGAATTCTAACACTTTATGTAAATGGAATCCTACAGTATGAATTATCTTTTTGTCTAGTTTCTTTCACCAAACATAATTATTTTGAGGTTCCTCCATGTTGTTGTGTTTGGCAATCAATGGCTCATTTATTTTCATTGCTGAGTATTCCATGGTGCGAATGTACTACAATATTTTTTACTCACTCATCTGTATGAATATCAGAATATTTGGGTTTGTTTCTAGCTACTACAAAACAAAGCTGCTAAGAGCATTAGTGTGCAAATATTTTATGGGCATATGTTGTCATTTCTCTTGGGGGAAAACGGGGATCCAATGGGTGGATCATGTGGTGAGTGTATGCTAGGCTTTTTATGAAGCTTAAAAATTGTTTACCAAAGTGGTTGTAACATTTTATATTCCCACCAGCAGCGTATAGGAGTTCCAATTCTTTGAAGACCTCACCAACATTTGCCATGGCTAGTCTTTCGAATCGTAGTCATTCTTATAGATAGGTAATATCATCTCATGGTAGCTACAACTTGCGTTTCTCTAATGGCTAAGTTTTTGAAAGATTTCCTTGTTATAGAATCCTAGATTGACAGATTTTTTTTTCTAGTAGTTTAAGTATGTTTATCCTTAATCCTTAATCATCCTTTCATCCTCATCTTTTTTCTTTCTACATGTTTCCTTTTTTCTCAATTTTCAAGATTTTTCTCTTTATTAATGGTTTTGGGCAATTTTATTATAATATTCCTTGGTGTAGTTTTCTTTACGTTTCTTGTGCTTGAGGAACATTGAGCTTGCTTCTACTATTGGTTTATAGTTTTTATTAAAGTTAGAAGATTTTAACCACTGATTTTCACACAGTTTTCTGTTCCTTAATTTCTCCCTTTTGGGGAGTCATATATTGGACCACTTGAAGTTGCCTAACAGTTTACTATTCCTTTGTTTATTTTTAAAAAAAATTTTTTCCTTTTCATGTTTCCTTTTACAGTTTCCATTGCTATGTGTTTGAGTTCACTGCTCTTTTCTTCTGCAGTATATACTTTGGAGTTAATCCCATCCAGCAGATTTTTAATATCAGACATTGTAGTTTTTATCTCCATAAGTTCAATGCTGGTTTTTAAAAATATCTCTCATGACTCTACTTAACTGTTTTTACCTGTGAAATTCAGTCATAATAACTACTTTAATTTCCTTGTCAATTCTAAAATTTGGGTCAGTTCTGGGTTAGTTTTGATTGACTTATTTTTCTCCACATTATGAATATTTCCTGCTTCTTTGTATGCCTGGTAATTTTTTATTGGATGTCAGACACTGATTTATTTGACGCTAGAGATTTTTGTTTTATAATAAATATCCTTGAGTTTTGTTATAGGTCACAGCTAATTACTTGGTAACAGTTTGAGCCTTTTGGATCTTGCTCTTATAACTTCTTAGGTGGAATCAGACTCATATATAGACTATGGCTAATTATTTCCCACTATTGAAGCACAGCTCCTCTGACTCTAATACTCTGTGAATTAGGTCTTTTAGTCTTTCTGTTCCCTCTGATCTTTCTAGGTGGTTCTTTTTCTAGCCTTGGGTAACTTCTTCACATGCGAGTGTTGAATACTTCAGGGAGACCATCTGCAGATCACCAAAGTTCTTGATATATTCTGGATACATGTCTTTACCAGTAATATGATTTACAAATATTTTCTGCCAGTCGGTGTTTTATGTTTTCACGTTCTTAACAATGTCTTTGAAGTCAAATTTTTAAGTTTTGATAAAGTCCAATTTATCATTCTTGTATTTTAAGGATCAAGCTTTGGTGTAGTTAAGTGTTATTTTAAGAATTTTTTTTTAAGTTTAGCCAGAGTAGATTTTGTTGTTTGCAAGTGAGAAATGTAACTGATATGATAATTAAAGAAAAAGGCCAAGAGAATTACATTTTCATTCCATAAATTTTGAATCTAAAATGTGAGTGAGATACTCTGGAATCATAACAATTTATTCTGGACTTACAGTTTCTAAATTTTGAATCTAAAATGTGAGTGAGATACTCTGGAATCGTAACAATTTATTCTGGACTCATAGTTTCTGTTGCTTGCCTTTGCTTCTGTCAACCAGATGGTGCTATTGGATTGGCTACCAAGGAACATCCTTATCTGAATGGTTGAGGTTGTATCGATCTAAAAAATCTCCAGACATAATAGTGGACAATTGCTATCACTTCTTGGTTTCATGGACCTCATCACCATCTTACATAATTAGAAAGAGCATACTACCATCTTGGTGAGACCTCAAATACAAAAAGAGCACCTCCAAATTAAAATACCTCATGATAAATCTGTGATTTGGTCTTGGGTTCTTATGAGCAGGTAAAAGTGCTCTGTTGTATTGGAAATCACTTGATTGTGAAAAATGTTCTGACAGAGATCAATAATTAAATTAAGTGAAAAAATTATATTAATCCATAATTAAGACAGTTAATCCATTATTTATTGTAAACAACTTAAAGCTACCATGGAATTCCAACATCTGAGCAAACTCTGGTGAAATAAGAAAAGAACTGAATTAGAAAATGGGAGATCCAGGTTAAAGTCCTGGCCCTAACACTAACTAGCTGTGAGATATTGGGCAACTCTCTTTTCTTATCTAAGCTTCTGTTTTGTCATCTGTAAAATAAGCATGGGCGAGGTAATGTGAAGTTCTTTATGTTTTTTCTGGACCTCACTGTCAGTATAGAGAACCAACTGGAAATACCTTCTTCACTGGCTTAAACCAGCAGACTTTATTTTAGGACAGAGTGAGTAGTTTGTTGCTAACAACTTTGGGGGATACTGGAGAAGGAAGAACCCGAAAAGGTAAGTTGGTTGTGGTGTTTGCACACTTTATTAAATTTTTTGTATAGATGTATGAGGTACAAGTGCAGTTTTGTTCCATGGATATATTGCATATGGGTTTAGTGTAACCATTACCTACGTAATGTACATTGTACCTGCTAACCAATTTCTCCTCTCTCACCTCCCTACTCTCCCACTTTTCCGAATCTCCAGTGTCTTTTATTCTATACTCTGTGCCCACGTGTACACATTATTTAATCCAAAGAATGAATGCTCATGCAGGCACATATAAAGTGCTTGGCATTATTTCCTGCCGTGGGTGTGCCTGAAGGTGAGGCAGAGATGAACCGGAAAGAGTGACGTTTCTTTGACCAGCAATGCTGACCCTTTGCTGTTTACTAGAAGCAATGGCTTAATTGTGCAAATCAAATATGTGCTTAGTGGAGGGTACCTGAGGTCAAGGGCTAGCCATATAGATGACTATGAGGGAAATACAGTCTGCATTCTATGATGGTCATTACTTTTTGTATATTCCCCAAAGTTTTGGTATACCATATTAATAAAACAATATATGCAAAAGCGCCTACCAGAACAGTTGTTAGAATGCAGGCACTCAATGAACATAACTTCCCTTCTCCCAGCTTCCCCATGCCTTCCTTCTAACATGTACTATGCTCTTTATCTTTTATAAACCTCTGGAGCCCTCTTATGGGTCTCTGACCATTCAGGGTTCTCAGTTTGAATCTGCCCCAGGCTTTGATTTTTTTCTATAGTTTTAGTTTTATAAATATTTACTGACTGTACATATTTTTCTTTCTGGAACCTACATGGTAAATTGCCCTAGTGTAACCAATGGGCAATTTATTTAGAAACAAGGTATTAACTTAACTTAACTAATATTTATTGAATGCTTACTGTATGCTAGTTAATATTATAGTGAGGAGGATATAGTAGGAAATAAGACTAATCAAAGTTCCTGTCTCCATGGAGCTTACACTAGAAATAATGTGAAGTAGGACTAAAATTCAGTACTGGATATATTATTTTTGTCATCCCAAATGTATTTATCTGTTTCCTCATTTTATGGTTTCTGTATCCCAGTATTTCTATGGGGAACTTGTCATCCTTATTTGATTGGAGTCTTAGTGGGACTGTACCTAAAAGTACTCCAATCTCCCTTAGCTAATTCATGGATATATTGGACCATGCTGGACCAATCAGATTCTCTGTTAGGTTGAGTAACAAGAAAATAATTGGAGTGAATTCAGCTCAAAGATGGCACTCTGAAAAGGTCATTGACTCCTGTTTCCTAGAACCTCAGAGCTTTGCTAGTTCTTGTTGGTTCCAAGGCTTTATTTTTTGGCTGTTCTTTCATGCAAAACCTCGTTCAGTGTTTCTTATTTAAGTTGCTGAGTGTACTTTTGTGTTGCTTGGAATCCAGTAGTCCTAACTTACACCAAATCTGGTAAAGTAAGAAGTATCAGTTTTTAAAATCTCTATTTATTCAAATTCAATTCTCAGGTCTCATCCACTGAACAGACAGGAAATTAAATCTAATTTTTATTGGAAGGGGATAGAGGATCCTCCTTTCCTATAGTGATAAGAATGAAGGAGTCTCTCGTCATCATCAGTCATTTTTCTACTTGGGTCACTGAAATACCTATTATCCCAGCTTCTGTGCCACACCAAGGACAAGGAAATCTTTGGTATGGCTGAGTATCGCTGAGTTAGGCTTCAGCTTCTACAGGCACACCATGTAAAACTTAGTATATATAAGCACATATAATTTCTCTGAACTTTTGTACTTTCCAGCTAATCATTCTGATGCAAAACCTCTTCAGATAATTAACTTACTTGAGAGACTATGCTGTGTTTTAAGAACAGCTCAAACTATCATGTTCATTCTGTCTTGTTCACTCACCTGTCCTCTCTAAATTACTCTGGATTTGTGTACTAAACTCAAGGAACAATTAATTTATTCATTCATTTAGCATGCATTTATTAAATTTTTCATGTCTTCCAGGTCCTGCATGAGGCTTTGAAATTATAAAGAACTTATAGCTTCTGCGTGATGATGACTGACAGTCAGAGTGGGGAAGATAAAAGTTTAGTGAGCTGGTGGCTAAATAATCAAATAATTTTGGCAGTGATAAGGGACACAATAGAGGTCTAAGAGTAGGTATAATGGGAGCACAGAGGAAGCTCTTGAGTCTATTTGGAGATGTCATACCAGTGATGGCTTGCAGGAGAGGATAGCTGGGCTGAGCCTTAGGAAACAAATAGAAATTTGCTTAATATACAGGTAGAGTAGGAATAGTACATTCCAAGCAAAGTAAAATGGAGAGAGAGAGAGAGAGAGACAGGGAAAGAGAGGAGGAAGGAGAAGAAGGAGCACCTGTAGGAGAAAGAGAAAGACAAGGACAAGGGCAAGGTTGGGAAAAGGAACCTGGGTGAGAGAAAAGAATGGCACGTACTAGAAAATGCAAACAGTCCCACATGACTGGCATGTCCGCAGTGAAGAGTCCATTGGGGAACTAATGGGAGACAAGCATGGAAAGGGAGGCAGAGGACAAAGTGTGGTGGGTAAAGAATGAGGGATGAGTTCATGTCCTTTGCAGGGACATGGATGAAGCTGAAAATCATAATTCTCAGCAAACTAACACAGGAACAGAAAACCAAACACTACATGTTCTCACTCATAAGTGGGAGTTGAACTATGAGAACACATGGACACAGGGAGGGGAACATCTCACAATGGGGTTTGTCATGGGGTGGAGGGGTAGAGGAGGGATAGCATTAGGAGAAATACCTAATGTAGATGATGGGTTGATGGGTGCAGCAAACTACCGTGGCACATGTATACCTATGTCACTAACCTGCACATTCTGCACATGTATCCCAGTACTTAAAGTATAATAATAGTAAAAAAAAAAAAAAAGAGTGAGTTTTATAAATAGGCTGTCATGGGTGAAAATTCCAGCTTTATTCCTTTGGTGCCATAGACTCAAGGAAGTTACTCAACTAAGTTTTCTTATCTGTAAAAGAGAGAAGGTGGTAACATGTCCATTTTAACATATTGAAAAGACTAAATGGATTTATGAATGAAAAGCACCTAACATGGGACCTGCTGCATAGCAGAATTCAAAGACATTTTTCTTTCCTTACTTCCCTGCCGCCCCTGCCCCACACACCCTGAAATCTATCACAAGAGCCATAAAACTAGAGGTTACTGATAAAAAGTGCTTGGTGGATACATTTGGGAAGCAGTAGGAAACTGAAGAGGGAGAATGAAGCTGAATTCGAGAGAGCCTTTGAATAGGCAGCACAGATTGTATTTAAAAATCATAAAGATTTAAACATTACTCAATTGCAAGCATAGTATTGAAATGAAAACAGATAATAATGATACAAATTGCTATAGTCTTGTCACTAATCAATCAATACTGTCATTTATCCACGTCATTTCTATTTGGTAAATGCCAAAATCTCTATTTTCAATTTTTACAGATTTGCAGAAATATTACGTTGGTGCAAAAGTAATTGTTTTTGGCATTAAAAGTAATGGCAAAAACCACAATTAGATGGCATATGTGTCTTTGAATTTTTATTAAAATTAAGCCTTGATATTTTTAAGTTACTCAACAGCCTTTTTTCCTCTTCTATATTTCCTTCTACCTTTTTTCTTTCCCCTAAGGAACCATTATTAATATCTTGGTGTATTTCTCCACATATTTCTCTATGTTCATAAGACACTATATAAACAAAACCCAATACTAAGTTGTTCATTCTCCTAGAAATGGAGGCCAGTCACATACATTTCTTTGCAATTTACTTTTCTTACATACAAAAATATAAGGGACCTCCAGCTAATTGCAGAACTCCCATAAGATGGAACATTATGCACATATTGAAAACTAATCATGAGATCTTTAGATCTACAAGGGATCTAAGAGATCACCTAGTCTAGTGGTCCCTAAAGCTGTCACCTCAGTTTAATCATTGTCTTAGTGGGTAGAGATTTTGAACATGAGAGAAGTGTTGAAAGTTCTATTAAATATTAAACTGGTGACGACAGAAAAATAGATTTCGAAGGGGTAACCTGGGGCCATCTTTCAGGTCCAACTTTAATGCAGTTTCCTCAGGAAGTGTTTCCTGATACCCCTGACCAGGAGAAGTCCCTTTTTGAGTGTCTTAATAGAACCTTCTATTTGTTCTTTGTTATGTTTACTAGCATAATATTAATAAATTATTTGTTACTGTCCATCTTTGTACCCATGATACTTCTTTACCTAATATATTCTTGACAGATAAAAAAAGACTGAAAAATAAATGAATAAACAAATTTTTGTGGGGGAGAGGCAGTCATACAGCTTTAAAACTTGATGTAGTGGAGTGGGAGAAGGTTGCATCAGGGGCTCAGAGACTGATATTTTCCTTGTGAATTAATGACATTTATTGTTATGTTCCCTAGCATTTGAGGACCATAAGCTTGCATTTATTGGTGTTCTTAGGAATGATAGGACTCTTGGTATGAGGTTTGCAGTAACCGAATACATAGGGATATTGTTAATTTAAAATAGAAGCTGTCTCTTTAAAGTGCTTACATCCTCAACACAAGTCACCCTGTCTGTGGAGACTTGAAGTAGTACTCAATTACTTATTTAGTGGGCATATAATTAGAACAAATGGAAGTGATGATCTTGAGGCACATTTTATCTAGGTTGCCTCGTGATCAGATAAAACATATTTACCCCACCATAGGAAACAGAAACTTTTTTAGTGACCCAATTGCAGTCTCTCTGATGTACCCAGAACTACCTTAGATCCCCATAGAAAGTTGTTTTACACTTATACATGATTTCTGTGTGTCAACAGCACAATTAAGCTTTTTTGGTAATATTTTAAGTAAAATATTACACATTTGAGAGACTATCTCCTCTTATGTATTGATTTAATTCATTGAATGCTCAATCTTATTTCTTTTTGTATTGGTTAAGTTTCTTCTGGTTGAAAGTAATGGAAATCACTAAGTCAAAGAAAAGGTAATTTATCAGAAATACACCAAGATAGTTCAAAGAAGGGCTGGATTAACCAAACAATAGTGCCTTAGGAAAGGCAGAAACAGTGCCAAGTCTGGGGATCTCAGTTGTGAACCTTGTGAACCAGGAAGCCATTGCAATGGCATCTACTATACTGTTATTCATTTAGCTCCAAGTTCATGGGTGTGGGGGAGGCAGATCTCTGTTTTCCTATTTATTTCTGACTATAATAGAAAAAGGTCAAGAGGATTTGAAATAGGGTGCAGTTAGTAGTAGAAATCGAGACGACTTTTTTTTTTTTGGAGTAAATTCATGAGGAAAATTTGACAGGACATTGTGGCTAACTGAATATGAGACAAGAGACAAAAGGATGAATTAAAAAATGTTAACTTTTACAGCATGGGTTATTGAGAAAATAGTAGTGTCCTGAGTAAATTTGGAATGTGGAGTGCTTTTTTGGGGGGGAGGAGATTGTTATATGTTTAGCTTTATGCATATTTGAATGCAAGCTGGTGAAATGTCCCCATTAAGATTTTTAAAGGGAGTTGTAGCGAAGATAGAACTGGGAATATAAAGCTAGTGTTAGGACAATCATGAGAAAGAAATAACTCTCTCTGGAGCTAATTTTATATGTCTTTGATTCTTCTCATTTCCTTAAACATAGGAACCAAGCCTTAATCATTTTTCAATCTTCTAAGGCTTAGCACTTAGTAGGTGGAAAAAAAAACGTCATTTAGACATTAAATTGAGTTGATTCAGAGAGAAAAGACCAGAAAACCAAGAATAATTTCCACTTTCTCTTGCAACTAGTTCAAAATATTGTCTTCCTTTTTAAGGCTCTGCCAGAATAAACCTATTTTAGAGTCTACCTCTTTAATAACCAGAGGGTCAACCTGCACCATTTGTTTTCTCCAGTCAGGTTTATGCAATTTGGAAAAGGTTTTTTCATTTGCCTTCTCTTGGTTGTTGGACTTAATGCATTAGAGTTGCTTAAGCCATAACATTAGCATCTTGAGAGAAAACAATGAGGGATTCATCTCAGCCTGCATTTTCCTTTGAATCTGACAAAAAGAAGAAAAAGTCTGTGAAGATAGCATCCCAGAATATTTTTGCTTACTCTTCATTACTTAATCAATACTTCCACCAGAAGTAAGACAGAATGTCTTACTTCACATTAGAAGTAGAAACCAGGTTAGACATCCTGATAATAAGTGACTGTATTGTGGAGATAGATGAGGATGGATAAAATACAGATTCCATTTGGTTTCATCTTAACTGCATTTATTCTATCTCCATTTTATTGCCCATTCATTGCTCCATGTCAGTTCAATTCTATTCCATTTCAGCTTGAGATATACACACAATATAATGCTAGACATTTTTAGTCAAAAGCATTTTCAAATCTTGTCACCAGATTAGTCTTCTCTTCTTATGCATTTCATGTTTCCTGTAGTAAATTGTAGTGAATTTAAGCTTTAACTGTTTTCAACTTGTAGACTTTAAACATTTTATTAAAAGTGTAATATATCTTGGTAAGGGTTACCACTTTATAATTCTTTCCATTGATAGGAAAGTTGATTCTGAAGGCAACTTAATGATTTGCGTAACGGCATGGAGTGATTTAGCTAAAAGTTGGGCAAAGTGATAAAATCCATGTACAAATGGCCTGTTCTATTGTTAAGTAATACAGTTTTTGATGAGTGTAGTTACTGAACTTTTCAAATAGATTAGACTCTTCTGATTTGGAAATGTATTTGTGGAAAACGCCAATAATTTCTAAATGATTTTTTAAAAATTCCATTGATTTTTAATAATTTATAATTTTTCTTCTATCCTTAACTATAAAAATAAAATTATTCACTATTTTCTATCAAATTTCCTTTCTTATGTTGCAATAATAGCCAAACTACTGAGCATTGTGTAGAATTCTGCTAACCACTTTACAAGAGAGAGATTTACATGAGATTCTTTTGGTTCTGGCTTGACGTGAGGGAGTAAGTGTTTTCAACACTGTAAACTCATCCACAAAACAATGTGTTGGGGTGGGTATAATTATTTTCATTCCTTAGATGAAGAAGCTGAAGCTGAGGAAGTTTATTTAGTTTAACCTAAGGTGGTAGCTGTGAGTGACAGTGATAAAGGCAGCTGTTAAACCGAGTTTAAGAAACTTACTACAGCATCGTAAATATTGCCTCTCTACTTCTTTATGCCCCAACTTCCATTCACACTCTAGTTCTGTTATGTATGTAGCTGACAACCACCTACTTCAGGATCAACTGAAGAACTTGTTAAAAATAAAGATCCCTACCTCTAACTGTAGCAATTTAGATCCAGCAGATCTAGTGTGGCCCGAGAATATGCATTTCTAATAATCATTCCTTGCAGTTACTATGCACAGTAAGCTTGGACAACAATTGCCTTAGTTAATATCAGAAAAACGTTCATGAGAAAGAAAACTTTAAAAAATCTTTATTCTTAAGTATTGTTTAAATACTTTGACAAATAACTGGTAATATTGCCCTAAAAACTCTTGCCATGTCATCAGTTGAATAAAACTACAAGGTTTGAAAACTCTCCAGGATGTGATTTAAAATTTCTGATCTCTAATATAGAAAAAATGATAACAGAAGGCACAACTTGTCAGCAGGTTGAGAGATCATGGCCTTGGGGCTGAAAACCCTGGGGAATCAATTTTAGCCACAGAGGGCAAAGACAGGGGGGAAAAAAAGACGAGCTCTGCAGACCAGATAATTCTCTGCTCAGTTTGTAATTTTGAACAGTACTCTTCTGCCAGCCTTGGCTCCTGTGGTTTCTATTTAGCATTGTGTAATGGTCTCCCAATTGTCAAGTGATTTACTAGTTATTTTAGGATTTCTGTTTCTTTGGTACTTATTATTCCATGCCTACTGAAAAACTGAACAATAAGAGTAATCAATCGGGAACATTTTAATGAGGCAATCCAACCCGAAGTTTTGTATTCAAGTGTTTGTTCAAATTTGAGGAGGTTATGCCTACCAGCTCTGTTTTACTTGGCCTACTCAATGAGAAAGGACAAAAAAGAGGAGAGAATTTCTGGTAACTTTGAGCTGCAGAAGTAAAGGTCATTTATGGGGAGGAGTTAATAGTAGAATGCTCTTTGGACAGATGATGTGCTTAGATTATTTACAATCCACCACCAAGAAGGATTTGGAAACAAGGTTATAATTTGCTCTTGATATGAGGTGAAACTTTAGCTAGATGGTAGGATCTCCTCGGTGTTAAAGTTTAAGTACACATGGATAGTCAAAACCCTATTTTTTATGTTTCTTTGTGTGGTACATGGTTTTCCAGACTGCATTGTTCTTGTGAGGTGAACAACTGGAACATAGTTATTTTTTTCTATTATTTGCTGGGAAAACGTATACTTCCATATTAAGTTAGCAGCTCAAGTTTCCTAAGTCAGTGAGAGTAAGTTTCTGATTGGTTTATATGATACTTTCTTCCAAGGATGTGGAGTACTGTTAACTCTGAAAAATCACACAATTCTTTGGTATTCTTTTAAAGTCAGGTCTCTGATTAACACTACATTTCTGCATCATGGTTTTTTTATTTAGGGGCTCTGAGGTGAAAGCTTAAGCATTTCATTAGTCTTGACCAGATCACAAAGAACTATGAGGCATTTTAGAGAGTATTTAAATAATTTTGGAGGGTTATAAGAGAGCTCAAAACGTTGAAGTGAAGGAAGCAACAAGGTCTGTATCATTGCCAAATTTCAAGAGAAAAGGCTAATTAGTCTTTGACCTTGGAGCTATTTGGAAGGGAAATACATTGCTTGGAAGGTATTAGGTTAAAAATTAGTCTGAAGAATGGAGAGAGCACCTGATAAACTACTAAATGAAGGGCTTTATACTTAGCAGTTTGAAATTCCAAATTACTGTTGTTTTGAAATAGCCATGTGTAAATCTGAGGTAACTGCAAATTTTTCTATTTCTATACTGTATCTTCTTAGGACTAGGGTGATGGCTAGAAAGGGAATAAGAATAGCAATAGCTAATAGCTGTGTCTTTTTTTTTTTTTTTAATTAAAGTTTTTTTGACAAGAAAGATACCCAAATGCTTTGAACTTTCCTGTAGTGGTATATGTCCTAATGCTCAAAGTTTTGAATTGCTCTATTAAATTGAATTGCTCACTTAGTTTGAAATTATCTTTAAAATCTTTGGTTTAGGAAATAACTATTTCTAAATAAACATATGTGTTTACCAGTGAGTTTAATGCCAATAAAACAGTTCCTATTCAGGGTGCCTTATATCTGGTAAGCAGATCTATCAACTGGACAGAGAGCCAACCCACAGTCCAAATGGGAAATATTTTTTAAAGTTTTGCTAGGACACAGTACTCAGTTTTAAAGATCATACTCTTTGATTATGACTGACCAGGACTCCTAGATTAAATAGGTCTTCAAGAAGGTGATCCTGCAAGAACTAATCTCAGTTGTTTTCAAGCTAATGTGGGTAGTAGACAACACCGTGAGAATGAGGGGCCAATTAACTTGAGAAATGTGTGGAAGAGCAATGGTGAGGGGGGAGGAAAGTCACTTTACAGGTGTAAGATTTTCTTGGAGAGTAGCGTGACCATGAAGGACAGGGAATTGCCACCTGGCGAGGCCTATCACTGTCTTTCCCATACTACTTCATATGGATGAGTCGTCTGGACTCGAAGAAGACCTTAATGCATGGAAATGGTTTCTGGTTTTCTGAAGGGTTAAATGTAGATACTGTAAGGGGAGAACTGAAACCCCATGAATAGGGTCTTGAGATTGCAAAAATAGCTACAATAACAGCAAGGAGTAGCTAATAGTTCTATGACACTATATGCTAGACACCGTTGCATGCAGTCTGCCTACAAATCACCCATTTAATCTTCACTACAATGCTAAGACATAGATAATATCATTATTCTAATTATACAGATGGAAAACTGAGGTGCAAAGAGGGTAATTAGGCAATTTTCCCAAGTTCACTCATTTAGCAAGTGGTAGAGTCAGAATATGAACCAGGAAGTCAGGCTCTTGAGTCTGTGTTCTCAGGTACTACCTTCACAAGGGAGTGCATTTCCTAAGACATATTTGTACCAGTTGAAGCTGTGAATATCAAGATTCATTGGGTTGTAAACAGTGATAACATACTTTTTATCTGACTCTGTATGACTATACAAACTCATATTTTATGGAAACTAGTCACTTTAAGTATTTCCTAGTTTTGCGATTTAGAGGCTTCTTGGATGATCCCTGCCGCTGTTTCTGGAAGGAACCTGAGGGATCATGCACCAGACAGTGGCCTACCGGGGGGATTAACCAAATGATCATTTATAAACACTGTGGGAGCAAGTTCATTTCAGAGTAATCAGAAATTATCTTTTGTTCCTCCATCTCTTCAAAGGATAGCCATTGGGAAACGGGGCAACCAAAGGCTAGAACTCTCTCCGCTTGGTTTAATCAGCCAGTGAATTGTTGAATTAAGCCAGTGTCCCTAGCTGCCCTTTGTTGGTTGCTCCTTGATTAGTCCTAGTGTAATTTGAGTGATACAGCCATGTTGGATGTTCCTGCCATATATTCTGATGAGTTAGCACTCTGTTGCTGCTGTCACACAGCTTCTTAAAAGAAGTGTCAGGATACCCTGTGGGGAAATAAGCAGTGTTTCAATGGCAAAGAGACTGCTTGCCAGGGACTGCTCATGGATGCACATGTTGCTTAGGCATGCAGCCAGCCCTGCAGTGATTGATGGATGTTCTGCTTCCTTCTGGTGTATCTTCACTTGTGCTGGGAGAGGGATGAAGGGCACCTTTGAAAGAGGAGGAACCGTAATAATCACTTCATCTCTCTTCTGCTTAATGCAAACTCACTCTGGAAAGATAAATGACCGTCCACTCCTGTAACAACTCCTCAAAATCATTACTATATATCGCTGTGGGCCAGATTTGTACATTTCTAGGATTGTCCCACTGTGGCAGTTATTGACTGCAGTATGTAGCATTGATTGCATGTTTTTGTTAACTTGAAAGTATCTTAGAAGGAATAGGCAGTAAATTTTGAAGAGGTCTCAGTGAATCTACTTGACATGGAAATATATAATTGACAAGACATTGTAATGGGTTTAAAATTTACAGTCATAACTCAGGTATACAGAAATGAAACATTTTATTTTGCTGTTACTGAACTTAACTTAGGTCAAGTCCCCATTTGTTCAGTTGGCTGAAAACAGTTACTTTTGCTGTTTCAATTTAATTTAGTCACATCTAGTTTATTCAATCAAATTCTACGTTCTCTTCCTGGCCCCTTCTTTGATTATCGTCATAGATGATCTAAGTTACTGGGTGGCTTATAGGTCATCCTGGCAGGAGGGGAGGAGTGTCCTGTTCCTTGAGTCTTCTCTGGTCCTTGTAGGCTTTTGCTGAGACATAGCAGTTCTTTTCTAGCTTGTGGACCTCATGTGTAGCATCTGGCATACTGGGTTTGCATGGGCCTGCCTAGGCCTCTGGGCTAGATGTTCAGACTCTACACCTCATGCCCTAACTCTGGCTCTCTTTAGGCTCGCTGAGCACTTCCCTGTCTTTCCTCAGGGGATGCTCAAGAACTCATGGCTACTTTCTATAATGCAGAAAGTAGACTCTGAAACTCTAGGAGGCTTCTTAAGTTCATCTGCCTAAAACATTCCCCAGCTTTTGTGGTGGTCCTTCCACCATGCCTGCCATGCTGCTTTGGTGCTATGCTGAGTGAGTGGTTTTCCCAAGAGTTTGTACTGTTTTCTGACTATGTTTTGAGAGCAGGTTAGGCATCTACCCCTGTCAGAATGATTCAATAGGCTCAATCTCTCTCACCTGGTTCCCCTCCCAAGCCCTCCACACATTAAAAGCTTTCTATCTACCTTTTCGCACTTAAAAAACCTCATGTTTCATCCCTTCTTTAAGTTTTATACTATAAATACTACATCGAGTCATTTGAGCTCTGGCTCATTGGAACCCACAAATCCCCTTTTTCACAATAATACCAGAAAGCCTAGCATTCCAGGTTGGTCTCAGCTACTGACTTTAAAAAAGCCAGATTTGAAGATCAAAGCTGATGAATGACAATGTGATTCTCTAATGTATTTACCCTCTCCTCTGGAAATAAGGAATGCTGGTGTTTGGTTCAATGGGTAAGGTAGGAAACACAAGGACTCCTGGGGAAGAAAATACATCTGTTAATATTTCAAAAACATTATCCCAGCTGTAACACTTTCTCTTTCTTACTACATGTACTTAAAAAAGTTTAGTCCCTTCTCCCTTTTTCCTTCTTTAGTTTTTTTGATAATGACATTGAAACTTCCTCATTATTGGGTAAAGTTCTACGCAGCACAACTCCTGCTTTTCCAAGTCAGATTGGTGCCCACCTACAGACCATCTAAAGTGGGTGCCAACTATGAGGGAGGTGCTATTATGACCTTCATTTCTTGGATGAGAAAACATATTTGGAGAGATTACATCCAGATTCACTCAGCTCCTAAGTGACAAAGTTGGGATTCATGCTCAGGTCTGTTGACAATATCCTGCCATTTCCAATGCAAGTCTATTTCAGACTTATCACACATGCATTAAGTTAAATTTATCCTGAATAGACTACATGGAGATTAAGTTCCTGCAAAATGACTATGCATATACAATTTTTAAAAACTGCATACAATATTCAAGTTGGAGAGAAAAATCAGTTCTCTAGTTACTAATAACCTCGATCTTTTTTTCTGGATAGTTTTAAATATATGTATGTATTTTGATTTAAATCGTGTTTAGGTACTTCTTTTTTTTTTTTTTTTTTTTTTTTTTTTGAGATGGAGTCTCGCTCTGTTGCCCAGGCTGGAGTGTAGTGCCTCCATCTCAGCTCACTGCAAGCTCCGCCTCCCGGGTTCATACCATTCTGCCTCAGCCTCCCGAGTAGCTGGGACTACAGGCGGCCGCCACCACGCCCAGCTAATTGTTTGTATTTTTAGTAGAGATGGGGTTTCACCGTGTTAGCCCGCATGGCTACGATCTCCTGACCTCGTTTTCCACCCGCCGCGGCCTCCCAAAGTGCTGGGATTACAGACGTGAGCCACCGCACCCGGCCGCGTTTAGGTACTTCTTTAGATATGAGCCCCATGGATTGGCAATCCAAATTGAGCTAGTAGATCTTCAAAGAACACTGGAACTACAAATACCAACTGTGGATATTTACTGTCATAAATAACACTTGTAGAGAACACTTTAATTTGCCTGATAGATCTTATATCCATTAAGAGAGGAGTGAGAGTAAGAGAGAGAGAACATAAGAATAAATTATTGTCTGGAAACCTTAAAAAAATTTAGATTACTTCTTAAAGTTAAATAGTACAAGATAAATAAACATGAAAAGAAAGAAGCCCATGTGGTGATTTCACTGTTTCACATGGTAGAGATATAATCAGTTGAAAGTCACTCATGAATTTATGCCATATTCATGAACACATCAGAAACCCAAAAAGATATAAAGTCCACCATTCGCTTCCTTAATGATACCAGACACATTTTAATGGGAATTTCTTAAGCTTTTGTACTTTGACATGCTGATAAGCTGCAGAATGATATTATATATTAGCTAAGGATGAATTATGAATTTTGGATTTCTATTTCCTTAAATCAACAGCAGGTTCAGTTTACAGTACATTGCTAAGGGTTAATTTTCAAACCAATGAGTGGTGAGAAGGGCTAGTGATAAGAAAAGGGAAAACACCCAGCTAAAATTGGTAAAACTCTTTCCATGTGAACAATATTTTTTCTTTTGCATTTGCTGTGTCTTCTGGAGGAATGAAGTTGTGTAATTCAGTCTGGTTGGAGACACAGGCATAGGGTTAGCAAAGGCTTTGTGTATGGGATTTTACACTCTAGCATGAACTGCCATCCTCCTCCAGTGGTGTGTCTGCCACACATAAATAGCATAAATAACATCTGCCAAAACAGCCCTCTGAAGTATTAAGCACTGACATACCCGAATGCTTTCTAGGTGTTACAGGTGTACTGTTCAAGTGCTGTTCAATTGCAGTCTTAATCAAATATGATAGCCTGATTCCAAGGTGAATGTAGTAATACCATTGATTTGTAGTAAGCCACCACATTTCTTTGAACAGTATGCCATTTTATATGAGAATTATAAAACAGCAATGATTATTTTAGGATCAGAGATGTTGTGATTCACCAGGTACTGTTGACAGATGATGCATTTGTGCTTAGTCTGGCCTTGCGCAGACACTCCAAGTAATTTGTTATCCTGCAAGACATGTGCCGTTTCCTCTTCCATACTACTCCCCAGTACTATGAATTTTTTAAGGCTAAAGAACAACACTGTATTAGATAGAACTACAGGCTATATACAATGTTAAATATATGTATTTGTATATATGTATATATCCTCTACTATACAGATCAGGTATTATGCTAAAACCACATAACTCTTAACTGTGTTTTTCTGGTAATTAGCAATGGATTATCTTCCTGTAAAATATGGGTTCTTCAATCCTCCTGGTCTTGGGGAGCACAGAATGATTCATTATCTCTTCTACATTAGCCACTTTTGTTTGTTTGTGGCAGGATTTGAAGTAGGAATACAGGTTGTATAATTACTTAATGAAATTCAAAATTAATAAGGTGCCGTTTTCAGATTTTTTGTGTTGTTCTAATATGTTCTTCAAGTTTTAAAAGTCATTATAAACTTTATAAGGGCCTATTTTCCTATTATAATAAAACCTGTATCCTTATTTCTTTCAATATTTATGCAGATACATACATAATTATAATGCCACATTTGAAATATCCTACTTTTGTATATTACAGATTGCATGAAATAACCCAGAATGGAGGTTCAAGTGATCTTTAAGAGAACTCAGGGGAACTGAATTTTGTATTAGCTAAACTTATTTAATATATTAAAATGTTATACTTATGCATTTTAATTTTAATCATTTACTTCATTTTCTTTTTTAAATAGAAATTATCTTGTCTACAATAACAATTTCTGTATTGGTGTTTTTTCAGGTAATGACATTGATCCCTATTTAATTGCTACTGCATAATTAAAAATCAGCCCTTTGACATCAGTGGGGATGGTAGGGCTACAGTGTACAACTTATTAACTTTCAAATTATCCAAACATTTACTTGTGTTTTGTTATAATTTCTTCATGATAAGCATATTGGAGATAAAGTAGAAAATAAATATTATGTATTATCATGCTTTTAGATGCCCAATTTTAGCTTCATGTATTTTATCAAGTTTCAGTAACATGAGTAGTGTATTGCTATGTTCTCCATGTGAAAAAATTAAAACATTACAAATAAGGTTAAGATCTTCCTATGGGAAAAATATAATTCCCTCTATCAGAGGAAAAATTTATTACTAATATACCCTTTCAGACCTTTTTCTAGTCACTTACAGATAAAAATTATAGTACTGGTTGGCACATTGTGTGTTTTATTAATGTTTTACTGTGTATATTGTTGTATAAATTGCTTTCCTCACTCACTGGCATGTCTTAGAATTCTTTTTATTTAGGCTTCATGACCAATTTGTAGGGGAACCTCAAGAAGACCACTTATGTGCTTCACTTTCCACATATGTAAAATGGGAGTAGTGACAGAATCTGCCTCATAGTACTGCTGAAGGGTGACATGGGGAACACCTGTGACGCTTTCAGAACAGAGCCTGTCATACAATAAATGCCGTGTCAGTATTTGCTCTTATTTTCAGTGTATAGATATCTGCTTTGATCTTTTCATCTGCTGCAAAATATTCCACAAATTGGCATATTGTGTTTTGTAATAATCTCTATTGATGATTTTCAAGCAAGATTTGAAATTAGCCATAGTAGGTTCAAATGTGCAAAAAAGTACCTTATTTTATTTATTTTTTAAATAACTGATCTGATTTATGAGTCTAATCTGGTAAATTTTGTCTTGAGTCCAATGCTGCTAGTCCAAATACTCCATTTAGGTAACCCTGTCCTTGCTTGGTCAATTTGTTCCATTTTTCCGAGTTTGACCTGCTTACCTATTCCTCTTCAAGCTGTCACCTGGTTGTTTAGTTTACATGATTTGGTGGTGCAGAAGGAAAGGGTAACCAGATTGATGTATCCTCTGAGTCCTCCTTGATATCTGCAGAGCAGCTGAGCTGGTCTGCTCTCTGTGCTGGTGCCATCTGCTCTTTGGGGTGTTAGGGGGTCCTGTCATTTATCCCTTGTCTGTTATGATCTACCTGCAGTGGTTTTCTACCTTGTCCCCAAGCCTCTTAATTTTTCCTGTACTCTCAGAACCTCTGTATTGTCACAGTGAGACTTAGGTTAGTTTGGGTCCCCAGTTCCCAGGCCCTGAATGCCATGGGCTCTGTCTCAGGAATACGTATCTGCTGGCCTGCTGCTGTCATTCCTGTGACATTACTCCTTTACTTCCTTAAAGAGTGGCCCTGGATCAGGGGTTGAAAGTGGAAGTGGAAATAATCTGATCTGACTTCTGTGTTTCCATTCTTCTTCCTACCACTTCACCAGATGTGAAAAATTCATATAATCTGAATCCTCTAGATTGAGTTATGATAAGTTAAAGCAGTTTAAGAATTTAAAGAACTCCCCTCTCCCTGATTAAATCTACTTGTTAGCACTATGTTCTTACTGCAAAATCCCGTTGCCTTACCAGAAGATAAATATTAACTTTTTCTTTCTCTTTGCCTTCCTGTTGTAATAATTCCAAACCACCCGAAAGAAATAGGTGAGTTTGTGGAGAAGGTCAGTAAAAATAATTTCCAAAGAGAAAAGAACATTCATGCATTTAAATATTATTCCCACTGGTTCATTTATGCTGCAATGAATATCTATATATCTATGTATGTATCTATCATTTTGTGCACATGTTTTAGTATTTCTCTGAGTTACATCCTGAAAAAATGTAATTGTCATAAGGTATGCACATTTTACATTTAACTGCATAATGACAAATTGTGCTACAAAGTGACTGGACCAATTTATACTTTTGCTATGAGTCACTGAGAGAATTCTTTACTAACACCAGGTATTTTACGTAATTTATTCTGTTTAAATTCTATCAACAAACCTTCGTAGTGGTGTATTTCCATTTTGTATATGAAGAAACTGAGGTTCAGAGTTAAAGCAACTTGTTCGAGGTCACAAAACAGTAAGTGGGTAATTTTGGAACCTTTTTAAATAAAACATAGAACCCTACCATTTATTATTCCATTCTAGAAAAATGTCTCTGTTTATAATATTGACTACTTTGTATTCTTTTAAACTTTATAATATTGACTACTATCATTTTCTTCTCATCCTAGTTAATAAGCTAGGATAAAATGGAAAATGATATAACAAAATGGAAAAATGATGCTATTCCTTAGTTAGCTTAGCTTAAACACCTATTTAATGGTCAAGGGCAAGTAGTTGACCTCCCATCTTTTTGACTCACAGTCATTAGTTACAAAAGAAAAGCAGAACAAAACCCAGGTGGATGGAGGGGTGGATATGCAAGCAGCTTTCACACTAGGAATTCTGAAGCCTGAGGCAGAGCCCCAAAACTCAGATCATCAGGGGTACACTCTGTCCAGAGGGACACATGTTCAGAGTCTGCATCACCTAATATTACAAGCATCTTTATTGAGACTGATAGAAGTGAATTTCTCAGGTCAGAAAACAGAAGAGCTCTTTTAGCTGAGTTGTGATATTTAAAAGTCTCTCATTTTGAATTTCTTGCCTGGCCAATCAAAATGTCCTCCCGGAACAAATTGTTGGATAATGAAATGCATATACTGTAGCTTGAGAGCACTGTCCTATTTGCAGCACTGGCTTCAGCCCGAGGCACATCTCTGGCTGCTCCTTTCTATCTATAAGTTAAAGCAATGGCCTCGGCAAGCAGTACACTCTGTACAGCAGCTGCAACTCGTTATCGGCTTTGTCCAGAATAACAAACAGAACAAACACATTTTGCAAGGGCTTTTACCCCTCTTATGTAGAGAAGGAGGAATTAAGCAATCAGTGAAATGCTGATTGATCAGTTGTGCTGACTAAGAGAAGTCCAAGGCCACATTAGTACTATTAAGCCCTAAAAAACAAAGCAAAAAGAAAATGTTCTTAGAACTTTATTTAAACCAATATTTCTGTGATGTGAAGTACATTTCCCCCCAAGGGAAAAATGGGAAAATATTTGCGTTTCACTTAGCACACTTTACTCACCCAGATTTCTTTGTAATGTAATGATGGCTAAGTATTTTTGTAAAGATAATTCATGTTTTTTGGCAGATTTTGGTTGATCATGGAGTACCAGGGTTGTGTGAACCAAAGGTATGATGCAGAGCAGCTTTAGTAAACCATCCCATTCCTATGCCACCCCTTTGACTTCAGTGCCAACCGCTGGCCACATCTAGACCACTCTTTACCAGAAACTGTACCACCTTCAAAATTCCAACATCCTTTTTCCCTCCTCCCTTATTTTTTGATCTCACATACTCAAGTATTCCTAGTGTGACAATTCTTTGAGCATTCTTTCTTATCTAGCTTAAAATCTAGGGTCTATCATTATAATCATTCCTTTCTAGATAGCCTCAACTTCCACACCCCAATTTCTAATTGGCCTGGCAAAACTCAAACCTTTAGTGCCAAATCCTCCATCTCTATGCATGCGCCCTTGTATTTGAGAATGGCTGAAGAAAACCATGTGCATGGACATTCTGATGTCACTATAAATTCATGGTCACTGATCTCAAATGGGAACCCAAGACTATTGGCTTTCCTGCTGTGGTTCTCTAATGACAGCATGATCTTACTCTTCACAGAAATTAGTTTAAACTTTTCAACCTTCAATTGAAAAGTCTACATCTTACTTTATTTGAAAGTAGAAACCATCAAGGGTCATGCTCCCATTTTCACACTACCCAATCAGCAAACCTTCAGTAAGAGAAGATATATTTTCTATATCTCCTCCTACCCTCCTGTTAAAAGGGTGCAAATGTCCCCACTCCTATCAAAAACCAATCCTTCTTCATGCTCTTTAGATGCCGTCTTGTCTCTCTTTCTCAAAGTCTTCACTTTTTGGTTATACTCTTTCTCTCATGCAAATTTATCTCTTTTTCAGGTAGAGCAGGCTTATCAGCCTACAAATGTGTCCTGGTCACCTTTCATCAAAAAATAAAAAACATAAAAACAACAAACAAAACCCTTCTTGGCTCCACATTCTCATCCAGCTTCTATTCTTTTACTTAGCTGCTTTTCTTCTCATGCTTTTTTTTATTTTTTTTTTCTTTTGAGATGGACTCTCACTCTGTCGCTCAGGCTGGAGTGCAGTGGTCGGTTCTCAGCTCACTGCAAGCTCCGCTTCCCGGGTTTACGCCATTCTCCTGCCTCAGCCTCCCGAGTAGCTGGGACTACAGGTACCCGCCACCTCACCTGGCTAGTTTTTCTTTTTTGGATTTATTTAGTAGAGACGGGGTTTCACCGTGTTCGCCAGGATGGTCTCGATCTCCTGACCTCGTGATCTGCCCGTCTCGGCCTCCCAAAGTGCTGGGATTACAGGCTTGAGCCACCGCGCCCGGCTGTTTTGTCTATTTTTTAACATCCTAGTTACTCTCTGATCTACTTCAGTTTGACTTCTAACTCCATCACTTGAGTAAATTCGATACATGGTTTCAAGTATATTCTAGCCTTAGCCTCATCCACAGGGAAGGTTCTGGAGCGCAAGCAACATGGCAGAGTTGTTCATTCTTGAGGTAAAGGAGTTTGGCCTCTCATGCCTCTATAATGGATTAAAGAAACACTCCTCAATCGGAGTGAGTTCCTGGGAAAGGTTTTAGGTGTGAGCAATTAGCAACCATCACCCACAGTGGCTGGGAGAGGGGGGCACTAGCCCTGTAAATAGGATCTAGGTGGTAGACCTAGCCAACAGGTCTACCATAGTTGACTTCCTGTGTGGGCTTACCTTGCATGCACTGCATCTCTATACAGCAATTAATCTTTTTCATAACATTAATAAAATAATTTCACTTTCCATGTTAAAATCCTTCAGTGACTTCCTGTTGCACTATAAATGGCAAATCAATATCTTAACATGCCCTGCCAACACCTACAGGGTCTGGAGTCTGATTGCCTTTCAGATCTCTCCTGATAATCTTCCCTGCTTGGTTCAATATCCTTCTGTTTCACCAATCAGTTCCTGGAAGATATCATCAATTTCCAGCTCAAAGCCTTCACATATGATGTTCCTTCTGACTGGGGTGCTTTTCCTCCCACATGACCCATTTAATTAATATGAATCATTCACATCTCAGTTTCCTCGGACTGTTTTAAACACCCAATCTAAATTTTGTTCTCCACTATTATTTTCTAGCAAAACGGCCTACTTTATTCCTGCAGAGTTTGTAATCATACATTGTAATAAAATTTGTAATTATATATTGTGAGATTGATTACTAAGCTGTCTTAATATACTGAAAGCTCCAATTCATTTATATTTCTTTAGCATCTCCCATGAGGTATCATGAGGCTTGGGACCATGTCATTTCATTTCACCATTGCCTAATGGGGTATCTGGTATGTAATAAAAGATACTCAACTCGTTGAATGAATAAATAAATGCATAAATGATGAGTTAATTAGATACACAAAATTAGGAGGTCAAGAAAGAATCACTTCCCCCCTCCCGCAAGTTATTCCTTAACAATTCTCCTAGGGCTATCAGCTTTGGGACATGAGAGGTTTAATCAAATTTGTTTTCCTTTGGTGCTCTCTTCTGGGATCATAGGGCTTGATGGATATTCTCTCATTAACTCATACACATCCCTGCCATTTTTGTGGCACTGACTTGTGCAGTTTTTAGAGAAACTGGGAAATAGGAAGATTAATAGACCTGGCTGAGGATAGAATGAGGTTATGACAGAGCCAGGGATAGAGTGTGCTTCTACATACTGACTAGCTTAGCGTGCTGCACACTTGTTAGCAGTTAAAGAAAACATATTGGGAATCGGTCCATGTCAGTAGGTTTGTAAGCCTGGAAACTTCCTTCTGAAATGTATTACTGTAAATATTCTTCCTCTGCATGCAGCTCATTTGATGAGATACATCTTTAGGCCAAGAACTCTTCTTGATGATTAATCCAACTCAATTTTCTTATGAGAAAATGATGCACAGAAAGGTTAAATAACTCAGCCACTGTAATAGAATGAATTCATGTCAAACCTCAGCTCTGAGGCTTCTAGTTGACCTGTACAAACATGTAGCTGTTTTCCATCTTCATTTCAAGAATGTTTTATATATTTAATATTAAAACTCCTATTACTGCTTGTTGCTGAGCTTAACTCTTCATATAACATTTATATATGTAAATATTACTTGAAGTAGTTTTAAAGCCACAAATTATTTTCCACTGGATTTAATTTGAGTTCTCCTCATACTAGTTTGAGAGGGTAGCCATTCCTTGACAGTCTTTTTCTTCAGGCTTGAAATATAAATGCAGATAAAATTTGGAGAATTCTGCTGGTTAATTTAAACTGGGGTATGGCATTCTGAATTATAATATAACAGGTATGACAGGTATGTAAAAATGGTTGTTATATTTAGTCTTAAAACTTAAGATATATAGGGAATGTATTTACTGAGGAAATACATTGATTTTGAGAATTTGTTTATGGAGTTGAAGTGTCTAGTACATTTTTTTTTTCTCCTCATACTAATTCTAAGTCAGGTGGTCTGACAAGGCCTCTCATCCTATTAGTATTACAGTATGACCTGTCTCCTGAACTTTGAAGCCATTTCTTTTCTTAGAGGAGATAAGAAAATGTGTCTTATCTTAGGTCTGGAAGAAACACGGAATCCAGTATCAAGGTAGTGGAGTAGTTATTTTCCCAGACGTAGCACAGGTTTTTCCAAGTCTGAAGAAAAAGATTAATCTCCTTAAAACAGGACTTTGTTGACTTGGGTCTGGTCATGGCAATCCTGTTTCCAGCCATCCTGTGTATAAGCTCTAACAGTCAGAAGTTTGTTTGCTTTGATTTTGATGTGGCTCATCTTTTCTTAGCTGCTCATATTCAAGATTTGGAAAAGAAGGAACGGTGGTGAGCTGAGCAATTAATTGGATTCTGATAAGGAGTTCTTCAGAAATTTTATTATTCCTGAGTTTTAAACCTGTATAACTTTAATATAACTTTGGTACGAGCCTTTACATTTTTTCTCTGTGTTTTTGTAATTATATTGTGGCATTCTTATTGGGTGTGGTAGTAGCAATAACTTATAAATGTATGAATTTATACTTATAAATGTATGAATTATAGATTTATAATTTCATAGGTTTTTGAGGTTTAATTTCATAGATTTTAAGACTTACATTTTTTACATGATGCCTTATGTATTTATAGCATTTAATATTAATCTAAATTCATTTCAAGATATATTTTTTACCATGCTTTTATCTTTTATATGTTATTAGAAAATATTTGGTTTTCTAAAATATGTTAATGTGAGATTTCATAATTTTTACCTTGTCTTTGTAGTCACGTGTGTAGAGGATATTTACAATTTTATTCAAGTTAATTTGTTCAGTTTTGATCATCAGACCTTTTAGACAATATTGACTGGGAAAAAAGTGTAATTCTTTTTGTTCCCTTGAGAAATTGGTGTATCTAAAATGATTCCTAGGGTGTGGGTCAACTCCTATGAGATGAAAGATGGCATGGAGGTTTTTTATTTTGTGAAGTGCATTAATAGGTGATCACATTTCATCCTGGGAGAGCTGCTGGAGAGGAGTATCGATTTAGCCTGTTATGATTGAGTCTTTGGGGTCTTGAGCTTCTTAGATTTTTAGTTCTTTTTGTTATTCTTTATAGTTCAATCTCGAGAGTAGAAAATACACGTTTTTGTCCACTTCTAAGAATAAAACTGAAAGGCTTCTCAAGAGGGAGCTTTTGAGGGACAAGTCTGTGTTCCAGTCTTATTTTTATTCTCAGGATCTAGCACCATGCTTGGCATGTAAAAGGGCTTTAATAAGTGTTTATAGAAGGAACTGAAGAATTAATTATTACTTATGGACTATGAGAGGTCATGGTTGTTACTCTTTCTAATTTGTCGGTATTAAACAGACAGTGAAGATACTAATTTAGATCACACAATGTGAATGAAGCAAACAAAAGCCTAAAACGTTGGAAAAATGAAAATATTATATTTTTAACTTTGCACTGTAGTTGAGCAATGTAGAGCTATTTAATGATTTAAACCAGGAAGATATCAATGTGTGAAATAAGAGTATGTGGATAATATATTAATTGTATGATACAAACAAGATATACATACATAAAGTTCATTAAAAGAGTATGATTTCATATGGCTTTGAAGGATTGATAGGATATAGACAAATTGATAAAATTGATCTAACAAATACTTAACTTTAGATTTCTTCATCAGATAAAATATTGCATCATTTTATATTGGCTAAGTGATTTGCAGTCTATTTCAATTAATTATTATTTATAGTTTTTCTCTGTCAATGCCATTTAATGAAGAGAAAACTTCAGCAGACAGAAGTTATATGATCTTTGGCACTGTTGGCTGTGTGTTAAGCCACAGTAAGGTTCAGTTACATATTTTATTGTTTTATAATCACGCATTTCTCCTTTGATTCGTTTCTTATCTATACCCCTTCTTTCACATCCTAAATATTTTCTTTTGATAAATGTGTAGGGCAAGATGAGGAAAAGAAGAGAAAAATGTAGTCAGAGATTGGGAGTACTGAAACAATTTGGAATCCAGCCGGCTGCCATCACTGAGGTGGTAAAGAATACCATAATATAACTGGATGGCCCTGGTCCCTGCCAGGAGTCAGGCTGGACTTTCAGTGTTGAAGAGCCATCTTGGCCTGTTACTAGCCCTGCCCCACACCATTGTGTTTGCCTAAGAGCTGAGCCAAAGAATTTACATATGTATAAATCCCAAGGTCTGAAAATAGCAGTTAAAAAATGGTGCTAAATCAACATATGTGCTATTTTATTTTTTTGGTCAGTTAATATGATAAACTTTTATTTAAATGTAAACATTATTTTTAAAAGCACTTTCATTTTAAATAACTGATTTTCATTGAAATTAATTCTGGCTTCTAAGCAGAGTTAGCTGCAAAGACAATTTGTAAAAATGCAGAAAATTCAGAATTTAACCTGGGGTTAAAGTTTATTTTCATAATTGAGTCTGATATTTCAGTTCACTGTAATATTTCAATTTGTTTTAAATATTATCAAGACAAATATTGGGTTACCTTCACAATATTTTTTTTTCATTTTTCTTACCCAGTATATTAAAAGTGAACAAAAATAAAAGAGTTATATGGTCTAGTGGATGGCAGTTCTCTTGGTGTAGGATTCATAGGATGGTCATCAGAAGTGCTTTGATTTCCATACAAATAAAAACTGCATTCCTAAAAGACCCTTAGTTGAAGGTATTAATAATTTTCATTAGGTTTTAAGTCTTTTAACCTTGTATGAATAGAAAAGAAAAAATATGTTTAATAAGTCTTTTACTTAAAGTATTTTTATTTGTCATTTATTTAAAGGTTTATCAGTGAATCTGTTTACCTGGAAAATGTGCAATTCTATTTGCAAATTTGGAGCACTACATATATTTAAGAGAATCCTTAGTTTCTGTTGGGAGTGGCAAAATTTTGTAACTGGGCCTTCATATTCCTATGTTACAGCCCTGGTCCCTGAAAGTCCTACAGCTATCTTTGTTTCAAGTGTATATGTGTTATAATAAGATAAATGTTGATTAGTTAATCAAGTACTAATTAACCTTTTTTATTTATAGAAAAACAGACATTTATGGACAAGTAAATTTTTTGGGTCAAAATCTTTAATAATTGGAAGAATGCAGTTATTTTTAGCATAAATATTATTCTAATGGGAAAAGAATTTCTTTTTCTGAGTTACATATTTTTATGCCACTCAGAGTAACTAATACAGTACTAATAATACTTTTTCTATTGTGTACCTTTGTTTCTTTCATTTGTATTACATTTTATAATATGTCTAATCATCATTTCACAAAATTTCTATCATTACTGCTTGACCTCGACTTCTAATATGGCAATTAATTTTTATACACACATTTTTGAAATCGTGACATAGTTTTTAACTTCCTCATACCGAGTTCTTTGCTTTTTTAGTTTACAAGATGTTCAAGAATGCTCTTTTGAAATAACAATTCCCTAATGCAAGATAAATTAGCAACAATATTATATATTTTTCTTACTATCAACTGAGAATGATATTGATGAGGGCAAGTATAGGTTAAAAATAAATGACATCAAAAAACAATACCAGAATAAGACATTTAATTCTTCAACACTCAAAGGCATGTCAGGTATTAAAATCCAAGTAGGCGCTTTTGACTAATTGTTAGTAGTTTGTAGAATTCAAGGATTGGGGTTGGCTTCCTTTTGTCTTTCTTTCTCTTCTTCCTCCCCTTCTTCATCTCCTTCTTGTTCTTCTTTTTTTCCCCCTCTCCAGCCAGATCACTAATCTTCTCCAGAAAATTTTTAGCCTATATAAAATTAAAAAAAGGCACTCCTGCCCTATGACTCGACTTAGAAATCTACAAATCTGGAGGAAGAAGTAGCTCTGTGATCCATTCCTGGGGAACTGCAATAAAATTTTAGGGAAGATGGAACTTAATGTTTGTGAAAGCACTGGTCCGATTTCCAGGAGGGTGGAATACATCTTCCTGAATCACATTCCGCTGAAAATAGGAGGCCATGGAAGAAATCAGGTTTAATATAACAAATTTTCTATAAAAGGGGGTGGAGTAGGAATGTGCGTAGGTGAGCTGTTCTCTACGTCATTCCAGTGTAAATTGCTGCCCCTTACTTCACGAAGTCGGTAACTTCAAGACATGTTACACCACATGTTTCTCTGTGATCCTCAAATATGTTTAATTTAAAGAGGGTCCAGTACTGTCCTGGCACATGATCTGGATTGCCATAGATAACCATCTACCTCACAGCTAGGGTTGCTCTTTAGAATCTTGCAAAACCATGTTTACTCTTGACAAAAGTTAAGAAAACAAGCCCATCAGAGGTGTTTGTTCTGTTCAGCATGTTAGAAAATGGTTTTTTTGCAATGATAATCATTGTGCAAAGAAGGCTGATGATGAATTTTTTTTACCTTTCCTTAACAGTATTTTGCTATTTAGAATGAACATTGTCTAATGATTTAGTCATTTTATTTTGTAAAATTTATATTGTAGGCATATTTAGACCAAGTTATAAGAACATCCTTCAGCCAAGATTAAGTGTTGAGTTTGATTTGTGTAATTGTTAGTTTCTTTACTAGTTGTTGCATCATTTACAAAATTATTTCTATTTGAAATGCAGTAATTGTTCAGAACTTGCATTTCTATACTGATGTCTACTAACAGCTTTAGATCGAATATTAAATAACTCAAGAATAATGAGATGATCTTGGCTTACTTAGATATTTGATTTTTGTATCTATAAAACAAAGGAATTAGAAAATAATTTTGAAGATTTCATCCAGCTATATAAAACTATCTAGAGAGTACATTTACTAGGTTTTCAATTTTCTACAAAACAGCTTTCAGCAGAAAGTAATCCCATTTCCTGATATACAATGTCTGATACATAGAAACTACACAATACATAATCCCTGAATTGATTATTCTTTTAGAAATCCTAGATTTTATTTTTGAACAATAACAAAAATTTAATGGCATGAAATTACCCAGATTCCGTTCTGGAGTACATAAGTTCAAGCAAGAAGATGCAAGATAGAAACACGTAAGACATTCTTTGCTATTTTTAGCTAAGTCCAGCTGAATCAGTTAACTAGCTAGAAACGTGGCTCCCAGGTGAATTAGTTTTATTATTAGGTGGATTACTGAAAAATTAATAGCTTTATTTCCATATTACCTTATCATTTATTTAATTTAAAACATAATAAACCAGAGAAGTTGCGGTTACTTTCTTCTGTCTCATTGTTCGACTTTTACTGAAGTTATGTTTTACCGATTTTCAGGAAATGCAAACATTTCTGAGCATCAGAAATCCAGCCTTTGATACCTCCATACTCATGTATTCTTCCTATCAAATTGAATCTTAACCAGGTCACTCTTTCCAGTTCATTCCATGCTGTTGCCCCTGTTTTTTCCAGATATAGTTGACATGCTCCAAAAGGATGGACATTGACTAAGACTTGATTTCTGGTCTTGGCTTTGCAACTTATTAGCTGTGTGACCTTGAACAATCTACTTAATTCTCTGAGACTCATCATTATTGTTTATAAAATAGGGATAGCATTAGCTTATTTCATGGATTGCTTGTAAAATTAGCAAGGAAGGCATACCATTGCCTAGCTTGGGGATCAACACGTGGCAAGTACCTCAACTTTTAGGCAGGATCATACTTATCATCACTGGAGCCAATCAAACAGATTCATTTAAATATCTATTTTCACCTACTGGCATAGCAAGTGGTGTACATATTTATATATCTCTCTATATAGATGCAGATAATATGCTAATATATTGTGGTTATAACTTCCAATGTTTTAGTTTCTATTGTGGAGTCTTTTTTATTTATTACCCAAGAATAATAATTATTATTATCTTTTACTTTCAGGAAGATTGAAAAAACTTTGCTTAGGACTCCTATGTGACATGATTATAAATTTAATAGTCAGCTCATGGTCAAACTCCATGTTTAGAATTTTAATTTATTCAATATTTAGCTTTTTATGTGAACATTGAGTTTCTTTTCTTAAATCCCACTCTAAGTTCTGCTTTCTATATTTGGATTTTTAAATTACAGCTTAACATGACTAACTTTGGGCCTCTTGCTATATTTTATAATTGCTACATATGCTTTTTGACTCATTTCCATATAAATCAATCCTCTAAAACTTTTATTTATTTACAGCTTGTTTTTCTTTCTCTTTTTGGACTAACTTACACGTGACCTCCCTTTGGTTGCACTTTGTGTTTGGCTATGTCTTCAATTTTCCAAAGTCATTGAATTCTGATTCAACTTTCTAAGGCATTTCCCACTGTTCTTCTCATTTCACAAATACACAAGAAACTTGGTGAATTAATCCACTCTGTCCTTTTACATTTGCAATAACTCATTTATATACATTCTTTAGAAAATGTGTATGCACATAACATTGGCCTAGAATATATAATCCATGCTCTTGAATAAACATCTAACATGTCTACTTGGTCTGGTAGTAGTGTCTTTTTAAAGCAGAAATTAGCGCGACAAGATTTACTCTTTATAAATATGTGCTCCTTGTACTAACTTGTTCTCCTTAAGGTGTTTGTAAATGGGGTCTTATGAATGATAGCTTTTTTTGTTATTTTAGAATAAATCACATGTGCCCTGAGCTTTAATATGTGAAACCAATTTTACAAGGTCTCTTTTCCAGCTTCATTTTTCACCTTCTTTTGCATCACTCCAACCTTTATGTTATCAAATGTTAGATTGATAAGCATATTCATCATAATTGGTTCCTCACTTTCTATTCCTCAAAATGCCATTTGGATCCTAATGAATATGTTTTACTTGATTGGATTTCCAAGGACATCTGGTTATTTTAAACCCCTATCATCTAACAACCTGATATCTGTCTATTGTCATTATCAATCCTTGACATATTGGAAAGGTTTTCAAACAACTTTAAGTCTTAACTTAGAGGAATCCTCCTACCAGCTTGTCCTAGTTTCTGTGACAGGAGAAAGTGTGTGCCTTTTACGTGGATACAATCCACACCACTTTCCCTCAGAGATGCCTTCTTCATCCATATCTTTATGTGTGCTGTGTTCCTTGTTATGATACTAAGGCTAATAAAAATCACAGAACTGAACCTAATTACTTCTACCTTTTACATTCTATTTTCACACATTTCTGGTCAAACACAAAACAGTATAACTTTCTTCAGGGAGTTATTACACCTCCTTTTACTCTGAATTTGTTTGCTCTCCAGCCATACCCTACTCCTTGCTTTCATGTATCTCTTCAAAAATAGACTTTATAGAATTATTGATAGCCAAGATTTTTTTTCATGACTCCTAAGCATCCTTATTTCCTCTCATTCTTAACTGATGTAATTTTATTTGTTCCTGCTTAAATAATCATCACTGATCAGGCAGGAATTAAGCACATAGGAATCCATTCATTCAGTCATTTTTCCAGAAGCATCTCTTGCATGCTTGCTATGTTAGAGAGTTTTTGATAGATGCACCAACTTCTTAGAGTTGTTTCTGATTCATTACTTAGACACACTTCAAGAGGGCAGTTGGCAGTCTCTGTACCTTCGAAGAAGGAATTACTGACACCCTTACTTTCTCTTCGTTCCAAAACCTAAGACCTTTATTCTCTAAGACATCCTGTTTTCATGTTTTATTTTGTTTTGTTTTGTTTTGTTTTTCAATTTATAGCAGGTCTTCCCTTGCTTATGTCAGTGGACTGTCTAAATGAAGAGGATACTGGAAATCAGGATATACACAGGCTGTCAGTGTTTCTTTATGTTTCCTTTAAAGACATTTTCATAATGATTAATATAAATGAGTTAATGGAAACAAAAATGTAAACAGTAGTTGAAAAAAGAATAGTATCAATTGAAAACATACTGTGAAGTATTCAACTTCACCAGTGATTTAAAATAGAAATGAAAGCAAAATACTATTTTCTGCCTCAGAGCAAATAAAACCAAAGATAATACATAATGTTGGTGAGGACATATTTAAAGGGACACCCATATATTGCACTGGTATGTAGGTGAGTACAGCCTCTTTGGAGAGAAATCTGTAAATATTAATCAAAGATGGCAATATTGACATATATTGTAGCAGGAATAAAAGCAATGAATATGGAATGTTTTGTAGCCATTTCAAGTAGGGTTTTAAAAGAACTTTGTAATAACATCAAAATACATTTAACATAATATTACCTCCGAAAAGCATTATGCAAGTCAATGACAATTTTCAAAACTATGTTCTGAGCATTGATATAAATGCTAGAAGATAATACTTTAGTGTTAACAGATATTATGTTTGTGGGGTGGGTTATTATCTATTATTCCGTATTTCCATATTTCTTTAAATACCAAATGAAAGTAAATACAACTTAGTACTTGACAGTTTAATATTTTCAATACCAGGTATGTCAATAAGGAATTCATAAAATAAAGGGCCCTGAGGGATTTCACGGACTAAATGCTTCTATTTTTTAAAATGTATTAATAGAAAAGAAGACTAAATCTATAAAAAGTATTTTCATTTTATCAGCGAGTGACTTATAAGTTTAGAGAATCTTTGATGACCTGGCTCACAAAGAATATACTTCCAAGTGCACAGGGTCCCCAGCCTGATGTGTGTGCCTGCATTCATGCCTGTCACTCTGCTCAGCTCCGTGCAGACAGCTTATATGAAGCGGGACTGTGTACATGTGGTCAGAGAAGAAAATCACTCCCAACAGAAAAATGCTTGTTTTTAAAAATGCTTTGAAAAATAACCTGTCATAAAAGTGTAACATTTCCACTAAATTTTTTCATGCTTGACTTTAACATTGCCTACCAACTGACTGTTACAGTCTCAACTCCTTTGATTTGTCCTAATGTAAACTCCCTCACTAATGTGTAATATATTCTTTCCAGTTTGGTTATAGATTTCAGTCTAGCCTGAACACTCAAATATGAAACTAGCCACTATTTTATTTTTTGTCTGTTCCAATCTCCAAGATGATTGTGGGATTATAATGGATGGATTTTCCAAGTCTCTAATTCAGAATATTTAACCAAATTTTACAAAACTTCCGTCTTCTCCTCCTTCATTCTGATGACTAAAGACATGGACCATAATATGTATATACACACACCATAGTCTGCATCCGGGACCCTTTACTGACAAAAATGAAGCCCATTCAAACTCTCATGCCCACATTTCTGTCTAGACTTTAGAGTAGGAGAATTCTATCCTAGAATTGTTGACATTTCTCTGGAAAAACACGTTTAATTCATCATGCTTTGTGGTCAACTGTTATAAATGGTGATGAAATCTTTTCCTTGGTCAAGCTCAGGACTCCTCAGTACTTCCACTGTCATATTTGATTAAAACATAAGTGATGAAGGGAGGAAATCTGCTATAGTATTCATTGCATGGGTACCTTAGGGTAATAGGACTATGACTGATTTAAGTTTATTTTGCATCCTGAAAAGTTTCCATAATGAGGATTGAGTTTATATCCTTTTTTTAATTTAGGAAAGACAACCCTCACTACACACACACACACACACACACACACACACACACACACGTGCACAAATAAAAAGCCAAGAGGTGAGATCGAGGCGTAAACTGGTATTGGACTAAGCCAGTAAGTACTGCTTCTCAGTCCTCAGTTCTCTAGGTTGGGAGTTTTCCTTTTGCTATTTTCATTCTCTTCCAAATCATTTTTCAGTGATCTTTAACACAAATTTCACCTTTACTTCTTGTTCAAAATACTTCCATGACTATCATGAATACTATTGGTTGAACATTTTAAGGCATACAAAGTCTCCCGTGATATGGTACCTGTTCATTTTCCCATTCTGTACCCTGCATCTAGGCTTTTACAAAATATACCACCATGACTTCATGCCTCTATGCTATTGCTCATGCCATGGCATCCCTTCTGGGGTTTTCCCCCCTTTATCTACTTGGTGAACTTGCGTCCTTCAATATAACACAGCTCAACATAATTCTATGCTTAAACTTAACTGAATGTGCACAAGGAACTTGATCTTTCTTTCTTATTTTCCCCATTTTATTTTCCTGTTGCATTTGGGCAACTTTCATGGCACTAGTTATTTTATTAATTATTTGTATAAACTAGTATGAGCCTATTTTGTTTAGCTTTCTATCACCAAGAGCCGTGAAACACTTTGAAATCAAATAATGTTCATACGTGAATATATTAAGTAAGCGTGAAGATTTAAATAAAACTTTGTTCCTAAAAAAAATCCTTACCCCAACTCTAGCACTAATTCTGTGTGATTGAATTAGTCAATTCAATCATTTTATGTCATCTTTTCTGTTATGGGAAGCCCTAGGAATGAGTCTATTGCCTTTATTCCTTGGCCTGCTTTGCAAGGGTGTGAAAGAACAATGCTGCAGTACTTCCTGTTCTACATAGTCATGTGACTTAAGCAAGAGCATGTGCCAGCCAATGAGGTCCCTTGACGGCCTGGTTAAACATGAGACTGAACAATGAAGTGAATCACTTTTTATTCGTGTTGAAATATGAATGCTGAAGTTTTGAAAATTTTATATATAACATTTTAATAACTAAAAAAAAACTTGACTTAGGAATAGTGCTTATATTAAAATGAGTGTTTGTCATTTCATGAAGTTTTTACAAATTTAAGAGGCATAAGAGGGATATAATAGTCCACTTTGCTCTAGTTTTGTTTTACTTGATATTACTGATTGCTTTAGCTTTGAAACACAGAACAATGCTATAGTAAGAATGTAGTGTACTACTATATTAACCCAAAACATATTGTATATTTGTGGAGAAAAGTTTCTAACATTCTTTTTATAAATAGTAAAAATGCTACTTGTAGGATGCTCTCATTTTTACTTTTTGTAAAAAGAACCTTGTCTTTTTACTCCAGCAGAAAATGGCAAGGGTTCAGCTTTATTTGGGAATCTAAAATCTCTTATGAGGCATATTAGGTATCACATGTGACACAAGTAAAAGCCTATGACCCTCAGCATCTTGAAAGTTGCTACTCTTTAGGATAAGGTTGTCCATGATGTCTATGTCATTCCATTCAGCTGCATAAGCAATTCCTTTGATGGATGGCTGGTTTTCTACAACCCCAGCATTATTTTAGCTGGAGAAGGTAGTATTTGATGTGTTGCAATTTGTGCTACATGCCCATGGAACATCTCTGGACATTACCTCAGGAGGAGGGGTTAAGAGAAGGAGGAGCTGTGGCTGAAGACATTTAATGGCAGAATGAATGGAAATTCAAAGATCGCTGTGCAGTCAGCCTTAAACACTGACTGTACCCCCTCCCAGATTTCTTTTACATTAACTAAAAAAAGTCTTATCACACAATCTCATAAAATATATGTAATTTCATTTAATTTTAGTCACAAATCATCTTCAAAATGACGAGGATTTTGACAGCTTGCAAAGTGGTGAGGACAGTGAAGACTGGTTTTGGCTTTACCAATGTGACAGCACACCAAAAATGGAAATTTTCAAGACCTGGCATCAGGCTTCTTTCTGTCAAGGTAATACCCATATTGATTGTTTCTGATAAAATAGTATGGGGTAGAGTTTAGCTGTGAAGCAAAGGTGTCCCTTACAAAGCAAATACAGTTTTGAATATAGCTCCGAAGTACTAATGTATTAATATTTCCTTTACTATGGAACCTACTGAGTTAGCAAATGCTAGTTTTTATCTTATCTGAGTAAAATGACAGTAATTTTTACCCAACATAAAGAATGATGACAATTCCTGTGAACATGTAAAATGTAAGTTCACTGCTTGGAAAAGAAACATCTATTCTTTCACAGATAGCTTTCTGTGCCTAGATACTATTGCTTACAGTTTGGATTTTAAAAAATGGGGCTGCTCATATGTGTGTGAGCCACATTATGGTACATAGTGTGTTAAGCTCTGTTCTGTAAAAAGGGCTTACTGAAAAGTTCTCTTTTGAAATATCATTAAAAAAATTTTAAATATAATTAGAAAATATGTGGTTTTGATATTTGCAGGTCATCATGTAGACACTGCTTCAGCTTTTTCCTTTTCCTTCTGGCTGTTTTTTTGGACAGGCCAAATTTATTATTTTCATTTTGTAGAGTAATACATGGAGGCAGATAGAAGCTGATAATTCTGTCCCTCCAGAGGTATCTATAATTGAGGGGGCAAGCCCAGGAAAGAAACATTAATTGCCCTTCTTCCTGCCCCCCAGCATTGAATTATGAAATTCCTGTAGGAACCTCTGCTCCTTCCTATAACTTTATGAAGACGTTCATTATCAGAGAAACCTGAAATTACTCCATAGGAACTTTGCCAATGAAAATAATCTTTAGTGACTATAAGTTTAAGCAATCATATTATCTTTAGATATATTGCTTCTTTAGTAGTAAAAGCTGTAAAATTTGAAATAGAAAAAACAAAAGAAAACCTCTGTTGATGTGAAAATGGGATCTCATAGTTTGGAGTGTTGTGCTTATACTTTGTATGCTCATTGAGTTGACTAAGCTTCTATTGTTTCAGTTGCTCAAGTCAGGATTCAGTGGGCTTTTGGTTCTGACACCTGCAAGGCCAAGGAATACTCATAGATTCTTGTGGACACCAGGGATAGGAATGGGAAAGGAATGGGAGTAAAAGAAAAGGAAGAGAGATGGAGACAGGGAGAGGGGGAGGGGAGAAGTGTGAGGGATGGTGGGGGAGAGGGGAGGAGAGAGAGGGAGGGAGGGGGGGAGAGAGAGAGAGAGAGAGAGAGAGAGAGAGAGAGAGAGAGAGAAACAAGCTCAAGATCCCAGGAAAAAGGAGGAAATACATATAGTAGCCTTAGTGGTGTGTTAACAACGTCAGCCTTTAACATTGAGAAGATGCTAACAAGAGGGTAGGAAATTACCATTTTAAATTAACAAAACCAGAAAAGAAAATGTCTTTTATGTAGTTATATATTCAAATATATCCAAATTTACTCTTTTTAGATGGATATCATGTTTTAAAGAGAGTTGAAATCATTAGGATGTAGTTACATGTGGCCATAAAGGGCACTGAGAACAGTCACTAAAGGTTAGTGGCATTATGTCTAGTTATAGACATTTCCTTGAATTTAGTTTCATTATAGAAAAAGATGGGAAAGCCTAACTAACATCAAAGACATTGTAACTAGATGTAAACTATGAGAATTTATTGTTAGTAATACCTCAAGTGTACTCACGTATCAGCTCAGAGAAAATCAATAGTAATGAAAGTTATCCCCTATGATTATATGTGCCATCTAATACTTCAAAGTTAGGTGACTTGGAATATCTTCTTCTCACTCTATGAGAAGGTAGATATGTAGGTAAGGATAGGTGCATCTTCATCAGACACCAGAAACCGTGAAATTGAGTGAGTACTGACTTAAAATGGCGGAGATATGATTGAGATTAGAATCCAATTCTCCAAGATCACAATAAGTCCATACAACCACCACCACAATCACAACCACGACAAAATGGTCTAATTATGTGGATGGATTACTGTGAAAGCAGTTCTAGCTCGTGGTGACAGATCTGTTTCAAGGGTCTGTCACAGTGCACAGCTAAGAATGACAAATTTGTAGGAGGACTAAGCCATCATTTCATGGTGTAAAAGCCATTACTCACATTCAATCATTACTGGCCAGAGTTTTGGAGGAATGCCAAGCACAAAAAATAGAAGTTCTTGAACTTCACAATAGTGAATTAAAATTCCATAGAGCAGCCCAAGGGGACTTGTGTTATTATTCACTTATTTTAAATAGTCCTCTACCTACTTTTCTTCCTGCCTTCACTTTAAAAACTCAACTGTCTTAGAAAAATATAGCCAAATTTACTATTTTTAGATCGACATCATATTTTAAAGACAGTTAAAATCATTAGGATGTAGTTACATAATGGTCAGTGAAGGGCACTGAGAACAGTCACTTTAAAGGTTAGTAGCATTATGTCTAGTTATAGACGGTAAATGGATTGTGAAAGACACCCTGTGGTCACATCTATAATCATTGCCCTGTAAATTGGGTTGCTTTTTCGACGTATTTAGAGGTCGCTTTTCCTCTCTCTTTGATGACAGACAGAGAGGGTGGGTTTGGCAACAGCAATGACGCACTTATAATTTTATGTGGCCCTTCCCTGGGTATTTGTCCGTGGCTAATATTTATAGAGTGCCTTGTCAATTGACAGAGTTGCATTTTACTTACAGGAAAGAGGAAAGAATTTCAAGGTTCTCTGTATTTTAAAGAAAGTTGATATCAAGGGTGTAAATGATCAACAACCATAAAATTGTAAATACTAAGAAGTTTTAGAGACCATAATCTTTTTCCATTAGTATTGAAAAGGTTCAGCGCTCATTATTACAAGTTGCAACAGTATAGTGGGATATACCCTGGATGGGGCACAAAAAGATCTGGATTCTAACCCCTGTTACACATTTCCTAATGCTCTGATCTTGGACAAGTCACATGTTCTCTGAATCTAAGTTTTGTCATCTGTATAGTGGAAATGATGACTGATTTACTCAAAAAAGTATGTGATTGTCACACATGAACAATTTTTTAAAATCTTTAAAGTTTTAAATTTAAATCATTAAACTGAACGTTTTTAAGCAAAAACTGGATGTTTTTAAGCAAAAACTGGATATTTAAAAAAAATTCCATTCTATACAGTAGGAGGAGTTAGTGGAGGGTTATGTCAAAGAGTCCTTATGTTTTTCAAGTTGTTGCAATGACAAGGTATTTGATAAGAATTCTCAAATATTTATAATAATGATTTGTTCACCTTTGCCTTATATTAAACATCTCTAAGAAGATATTTCATATAATAAATCAGACTCAAGGAAAATGAAGCAAATAATCTTTTTTTTTTCAGTATGGCAAATTTAATTCCAAAAGGCAGAATAGACACCATAATAACCTATTTCATTCATTCATTCTTTTATTCATTAATTTATTCTTTAGTAAACATGAAACCTCTACCATGGGAGTATACAGGAAGAATGATAAATAGAAGTAAGTGGGAAGAGGATAGTCTCCGATTTCAAGAAACTTACAGACTTAAGAATTCTGAGTTCTCAAATCTGGGAAAGTCATCAAGACTAAATAGTTTTATTTTTACTTGTAAATGAATTTGGAAATCAAAGGTATTAAATTGTAAAGGTTAAGTTCCCTATGAATAGAAAAGTGTTCAATAAGTACTCCTTCTAACATTAATCCATTCATTTTTTAACAATGGTGACCTGTGTTATAATTAAGCTAGGAACCTAACAATCTAAGTGTCCTCTCTGATACTTCAGCTATGAATAAGCACTGGGAGTCATTATTTCTTTTGAAAGGCATTCATTTTGTAAGATTTTATATTCTGATTTTGACATAGAAGTATCTATTCAGTTCAGTCTTAAGGAGCTATTGTCATTTGATTAGAAATTGGCAACTATAAAAACTCCTACAATTAGAATCATTTACTTATATTGTAGTAGCTTTATAGATATTCACAGGAAATATAACTCATTATTATATTGGAGCTTCTGTACACATTAGATGTAAGAGTGGGGATAGGGTTATCACACACTTTTAAAAATAACTATTTTATTGGACTTTTACTACATATAGACACATTTTTAGGACTGGATTTCATCTATGGCAATCTACATTTTTGAAATATTAATTGGGTTCAGTCCCAAATAAGCTGTTGCAGAATTAGTTTGCCTGAGGGACAACTTTACATATTTTTGGCGTGCAATATTTCTCTAATTGGGAGATGGCCTTTCTTTTGAATATTTTTATTTTCTCCATTTTTTTATATCCCCAATTTTCTAAAATATAGATTCATTTATTTGTTACCAACAATGCCTCAAAATTATGTCCTTCTTGACATAAAACCCTTGAAAAAACTATAGGTTAAATGTCATAGACTAGGTTAAGTGAGTGAGATAGACACCTGAGATGCAAAATTTAAGGAGGCTGTCACTGTTAGTGTCATGGAGTGCCTCTTTGGGTGTTAGGCCCTAAGCACATCACTCAGTACCCCAGTCCCAGCTTTGGGTCAGAAGCTAAGCATTCTGGCTGTAGAACTGCCTAAGGGACTAGTACTAATCTTGACCTATGCTTTCCTCTCCCTCATTCCAATTTGCTCATGTCTAGCCAGACTTTCTGATGATCTAGAGGTGACATTAGGTCTTATTGCTATGGAAATGGAGACTATTCCTCTGCCTTTACATCTCTATTAGATTTTCTTCGTATTTCCAACTTGTTCCAAAAATTGAGGGGTGCTGTAGAAAGTTTTCAATATCTCTTATGCAATGGTCATGCTAGAATTTACTTCGAGCCTTCAGGAGGAGTTTGGTATGCTATACTGACTGCCCTTGATGTGACTCGTAGTTCCTGGGGCATTTGCAATGAACGGAGGCCCGAAGAAAGCTGCACGGGCCAAGGTCAAAGTTTGCGTTAGGCTCCTCAGCCCTAGGGATCTTTAGCTTCCATTTGATTTTCTTCATGTGATCTAAATGAGTTTAACTTATAAAAATATTTTCAAGGCTACTCTGTTTTCTTTTTATTTTTTTCAACTTGTTAAATGCTATACATTGATCTTTTAAATTTCACAGGGAGGTAATTGACTAATTTGAAGTTCTCGTAAATGAATCAGTAGGGTTGCTACATTACTAAAGAATTTTTCTAAGTTTCTTCTATAATGCAGAATGAAATATAAGACCATTTTAATTTATCACCATACAGTAAAAATTAGCTTATGATATGTAGGTTCCTCTAGGATTCTGAACAACTTGCCACATAGCAGATGCTCAGTAAGGCATATTAATAACCCTACACTTTATGAACATACTTTGTAATGAAGTTTTTATAAGTGCTATATTTCATTTACAATGAGAAATCTTATTAGAATAAAATGATTCATGAATCTAAATCTTTTGTTTATTAATATTCAAACATAAAATACTCAAGTAAATTAACCTTGTGATTTTGTCCCCCTAATGTTGGCTTATGTTTAACCAAAGACCGATGACTTAATATTAACTTAGAATGTTTGCAAGATTATTAACTTAGAATGTGGTAAGACCTAATTGATTACTGCTGTTACAGTGCTTCAAAATTTTGAAGTGTTAGACCTTGTAACTGCAGAGAAGTCTCATGAAATATTTCAAAGACAAATTGTGCTGAAATTCTAAATTTCAAATATCCGTATCTTAATAGTATAACTCCAACAATAAAAAAATAAGATTTCATTTACTTGATTGTAACTTTTTACCATATTATCTACACAATAATTACCCGAAATAAATTCTGGCTTTAGGCTTTCTACTTTCCAGCGCTTAGTTCAGATTTATTTTTTAAGAGGATGAGTACTGAGGCGTACTAATAGCTAAGAAACATCAGGTAAGCCAGAAGGCAAGTATGTTATATAGCTTTAGGCCTTGGTGAAAATGGAAAAAAAAACATGTGGGGCCTCTACTTTTTCTGATGTGCAAATAATTTACGTAGATAAATGATTCTACAGCAATACAGCAATCCCAGAGTAAATTATTTTCATTTTTACTACTAGCTTAAGGGGATTATTGACTTTATAATGGTGTTTTTTTTTTTTTTTTTTTTTCCAAACCTTTTATGAAATCTGTTGCTGAATTAGCTTAAGGCTTTACATCCAGAACATTTTAGTGGTGGAGTCTCTTATCCAGGAGAAGAAACATTTCTGTTCTTCCTATTTTACAGACATGTAAGTGCTGCAGTTAAAACAAGGACACATGGTTGCCTGTTTTTGTACATAAAACAAAATAAACATTAGCAAATCTGGTTAGAATTTTAATTAGGCTTCAAACAACAGATGGGTCTTTTTAATTTGAAGTTTTGTTATTGTACTTATATATCTGATGCCATAGTTGTTGTTTAACCTGGCTTCAGAATGTTCTAAGTCATTTCTTCTGCTGTTATTTTATTGCTTACTCATGAGCTCATTTACATACTGAACGTTATCGCAATACAACACAAATTTAATTTTTCCTTTCCTTTCTTTTTTTGAGAATAGGTTGTTTAAATCAAAGAATAAGTAAGGATTCTTGCTTTATATGGCTGTCAACAATTCTACAAATAGGACATTTTAGGGCAATGCTGTTTATAGTTGACATATTTCTTCCACTTCAACCTAAATATTGTCATGTGTTTGTAACATAACATGCTGTTTTTCAGTTTCAATGTGTTTCTTTCTCTTATAGTCCTGTAAGTTCCACATATACAAAAACCTAATGCAATTTTAGGCTGCAAGAAAAGTCTCATTTTGACTTGTTTTCCGTCTTGATATAAAAGACCCAAAGAAAACTGGTTCGAAGTAAAGGATCGATATCCTTAGAGTTAGTTCAGAATGCTGATGGGTTGGAAACAATACATGAACAATGAGTAGATGATTTTTAATAGCATAATACTGAATGCAAAGGAAAACCTAACAATAATGATAAACACTAGGCTGCTTCAAAAACTTTTATAGATTAAATTATAAATTATGTTTGAGTTTTGGCTGTTACTTCCTAAGACTAAGCCCTCTAAATCAGTTTAGCATAGCACCAGGGACACATGTTCAAACCCTTTTCAAGGGGAATGTAGCTGTGTGACTCTCATTAATAGATGTTGCATTATTCCTATTCTGGAAAAGACTTTGAAACATCTACCCTTTTAAACTGAATCTCAAACTGAGAGTATTAAAGTGAGAAATTGGAGTCACTTCTTTGTGGTCCCATAAAGTTAATCAATCATCTTACTAAGAAAGGAAAATATACCCATAAATGTAGGCTTACAGTGAATTTTAATTGTGAGGAAAATTTAAAACCCCTAAAAGAGATGAGATGTTTAGAGAAATTTCAGATCTTGAAGTATTCTCTTTGGTAATATCATTAGAAAATTGAAATATTGTATGACAATGGTGAAACAATAATACCAACATCCACAGCAGACAAACAAACAAATAGCCATTGAGAGTTTATTGGAATTTCTACTTATATGTAACCCCCCCTCACAAAAATGTATTTTCATTAAAAATGACTTATAACTTGTGAAAGAATCCTCAGACTTTACAAATATTAAGAATTGCAGCATTAAATTTAGTTTAGAATGCTCATTGTAAAAGTAATTTAAGAATGGGGACCGGGCGTGGTGGCTCACACCTGTAATTCCAGCACTTTGGGAAGCCAAAGCAGGCGGATCTCTTGAGGTCAGGTGTTTAAGACCAGCACAGCCAACATGGTGAAACCCCACCTCTACTACAAATACAAAATTAGCTGGGTGTGGTGGCACAAGTACCTGTAATCTCAGCTACTGGGGTGGCTGAAACAGGAGAATTGCTTGAACCTAGGAGGCAGAGGTTGCAGTGAGCCAAGATTGTGCCACTGCACTCCAGCTTGGGCGACAGAGAGATTTCATCTCAATCAATAAATAAAGAAATAAAAAATAAAAGTAATATAAGAATTGAGATCATATAGTTATTTTTGTAATTCAGTTTAATTTAGAAATAGGAGTACTAAATACAATTATAAAGTAAGATTAAACATGGAGCAATTACATATACACAGGAAAATTCAGTTTTAGTCCTAAATATTGTGTGTGAAAAAATCTACAGTGTTACGAATCTTCCTCCAATAAATTTGCAGACAAAAGAAACATTTAGTATTACTAGGCCGTAGAGACTAGTAATTTAATCTTTAATTTTTAAATTCATATGAAGTAACAAGAGAACACAATTTTTCACTACTTATTTTATAACCTGATTGACTCGCAGATTCACAATACCTGTAGGCTCCAGACCAAAAAATGCCAGACTGTTAGTGGAAACTAGCCTTAAGGCATTTTTCTTGATATCCATATTAGCTACAATCCCTGGCCTATTTCTTTGGGGTATGTTTACATGTTTTATGAATATAACTACATGGGTGGGAGAAGAAAAACATACAAACATAATTCCAAAAAGGTGGAGATAATGTTATTAATTGTAGCCACAATTTAAACATATTGGTTCAAAAATTTAAACATATTTGTGTGTTTTATGAGATTCAAACAAAATCCCATAAAAACATAAGATTTTTAGAAAGTACAGAAAAATCTCTCTTTCTCTCTGTATGAATTTTATTTTAGGCAGTTGCATGCTAAACTTGTGCTTAGTTGTTCAAATTAAGTGAATGTTCACATGCGGCCTCCACTCTTGAACATCAGGTAACTTGGAAGTAACATTAACTTTGGCATAAAGACTTTGATCATTTGGTTTAAGTACCTAGCATGAGTTAGGTTCTCTGTAAACAAATGCTGAGATGATGTTTGGGGAGCATGCTGTCTATTAGGGATCAGCCTCTGTGAAGCTTCAGAAAGTAGAACTGGACAGAGAACTAAACTGTAATGCAGTTTTGATAAAGCCATGACCAACTGGATAGGAAGCTGTTGCCCACCAGACTTCCCTGGACGGGACCTGAGCGTTTATATCTGGGCCTGACTCGGTCACTGGCCATGGGGTATTCCAGGAAGGTCATGGGGCAATGCAGCCCTCTACAGCTGAGACAGACCCTGAACAATTTGACAGCAGGAGATGGTTTGCTGACCTCACTCCTCACAGCAGGGCAGCAAGTCTTTCCATTATTAATATGAATAATTATCTATGTTATCTAGAAATTGAATCCTCTGTCACTGGGGAAAATGGAGGGGGGACGGAGAGGTAGATCTCCTTATTCATCACAGCATCTAGGGTTCTAACAATCTTCAAAGCTTGAGAACTCAAGGGCCTAGGATCAGTGCAAATTGTTCTCAAAACCTGCTGGTTCTCATCAGACTTTAATGACTCAAATAATTAATGACTTGACATTTCACTCTGACAATATACAGATTTATAGATAGGTAGTTCTTGGTTGACCTGGGCCTGTTGTGGCTTATCCATGGCAATTTTGAATTAAGGCTCTTATAATAAATTTAAATAGAGTTCATGCTTAAATTTCTTTTCTTCTTTTTTCTTTTTGAGACAGAGTCTCACTCTATCACCCAGTGCAGTGGCGGGATCTCGGCTCACTGCAAGCTCCGCCTCCCAGGTTCACACCATTCTCCTGCCTCAGCCTCCCGAGTAGCTGGGACTACAGGCGCCCACCACCTACCGCCTGGCTAATTTTTTTGGATTTTTTAGTAGAGACGGGGTTTCCCCGTGTTAGCCAGGATGGTCTCCATCTCCTGACCTCGTGATCCACCCGTCTCAGACTCCCAAAGTGTTGGGATTACTGGCGTGAGTCACCGCGTCAGGCCGCTTAAATTTCTTTTTATCCTCACTTAAGAAATTGGAAAGCAGAAATAAAAGTAAGCTTAGAAAAAGAAAAAGAGGTTATAAGTCAGACTGGATTCAGAAACTGCTGCTCCTCCAGTTGCTAGTAGAATGATCTTTACTTCTCTGAGGCTCAGTTAGCTCGTGTAAAATGGAGATTTCGATGTTACCTACATCTTTTTTTTGTGTGTGTGAAGATTAGATAAGAAAACCCACTAATGGCTTTAAAGATAGTATTCAGTACATTCATGTTAACTATTATTAAAGATGTCATAGGGAATTGATCAGGATGGAGTTCTTGATGACACAACATGCTCCCAAACCCTACTTTTTCAACATAGCTTCATAATTCTATTTGAAGTAAGATACATTTCCCAGAACAGTATAAATTTATTATTCAAATCCAAATTCTCAACTTATTTGTACAACTGCATATAGACTTTAATAAACATAGATAAGTATTTATGCAACCCAGTTTATGTCTTAATAGGTTATCAGTAAAGTAATGGCAGAAGGTAGAAATAGGATAGTGACAGGACAATCTACTTCTACCAGATATGCTTAAGAAATGTTAATGCTTTACTTTATCCAAATATCAGTATTACAGTTTTTATTAAGGGAGGCATTTTAACATTTGAACTCACACTAGAGAAAGCTTAAAGTATACATTATCTTTAGTTACTATTTCCAAAATTAATTATACTTACATTTATTGAATGCCAAAGATGTACCAGGATTATACATAGACCTCAACAACAAAAACAATAAAAATATAATAGATTTGGTATTTTTAATAGAGGGAGAAAATGGGATAATTATTAGTTATAACATAGTTGGGGAGTTGGTATATAAATGTAATGTTGTCAGCATGAAACCACATCAGTGAATTAAAACAAATTTATTGCTGACATACAGTAAAATTTGGCAAGCATTTTAGATGAAAAGTAAAGGAAGAAAAAGAGAATGCTTGGGTTATATATACTTAATGCAGCTTTATTCTTTTCCCTAGTGATGGAAGATTAGATTTCTACGTAACATAGATAATTAATATTAATGATAGAAACCTAAAATTCATGAGGAAACCTAAAGAATGACATTTAGAAATCACCTTTTAGGGTCTTCTTCTGAAGACATTACTTATATGACACCTGACTGGTAGATGAAAGCCTAAGGGTACCATTTGGGCAGTAATTGCCACCCAGCCTTAACTCATTCCTTTCTTTCATCTTCTATCTTTTAGCATGAACTATACCTGTGTGAAATATTTGTCTTTGCTTTCAAGAGGAGAAGATGAAAATTGGTAAAATAACCAGAAGTCAGTGAGCATCAAAGAATTATTTTGAAAACACCATAGTGTCAGCACTGTCACATGCTAATGTCACATAATGAAGTACGTTTCTATGCATTCACCAACTGTGTAGTGAGAATATTACTGTGTAGACAACAGTGGGGTATTTCAGTGGGGATACAACATGGAATTAGGCATTGTGCTTTCTAGATGCAACACTGAGAAGTTAGAATCTAGTATGGTAGAAAAATACCTTTAGCAATTAAAAGGTAACACACAACAGTATACACCAAACGCAGTCAGTGGAAGCACAAGAAAATCAGTGATTAATTCTGACTTAGTACATACCATGGGTACTAGGAAGCATTGCCAGGATATAAAAAGGCAACAAGGAAGACATTTATGCACAAAGAACTGACAAAGAGAGGTGGGGAATCTAAGGTATTCCATATAGAGAGCGGGCCAGATGAAAGGACTTTGAATGTGAATTGAGGAATTTGGGGATTAGTGTCATCCAATTAATGTTTAAGAAAACCTTGACTATACTTCATAGGATGGATAGAAGCAGGGAGAGATTGGAGGCAGCCAGAACAATTAGGAGGCAATAGTAGGTGATGATGGGATTTTTGTCTTGGGTGGTCATGCAATTTCGTATAGTGTGAAGTTAATTCTAAAAGCAAATAGGTGACTATTTATTAGTTATAGCCATTATCATTATTAGATACTATGTGATGAGGTAGAACTATTTTTAATTGGAGTATTATTTAAGTAACTAGCCTGTAGGACCAGGTGTGACTTGACAGTTGTAACTCCAAGATATACTGGGAAAATATGACAGAGAGAGATTGAGACTCCAAGAAACTTAATGTTTCAGGTTTTAAAATATTTGTAAGACTAACCACTGCTAGAAAAAACATTGCATTAGATATCTACATTTTAGATAACAATCCCACCAATAATAAGAAAAGTGAATTAAGAATTTGAAACATGGTTAAAATAAAAAATTCTATGCAGTGTAAGATGAAAAAATAAGTGTTTAATATTTTCAGCATTGAAAGAAATAATCAGGACGATGGGTGTGGGTAGGAGAGCATATGCTTGTATATTTTTTCTATTATAACTTTTCCTCTCTTATCAAAGTCGTTATTTAATCATTTAGAAATATTCTGCTAAATAGTCAGTAGATTATCTGACTAAAATAATTTCACTAAAGTGTGAACAAAGCTTAGTTACTTGTCTACTCTGTGCTAGCCACCGATATAGGCTGGAGGTGCAATAGTGAATGAAGCAGACCCAATCCTCTGCCCACATGAGGTTCACTTTCTAATGTGATGAAATAGATAATAAATAAATCACTAGATGGTATGTTAAAAGGTAATGAGTGCTATGAAGAAAGAGCAGACCAAGGAGAAAGAGGGCTGGGGAACATATTGTAATTTTAAATGAGGGCGTCAAGGTAGACCTCTCCGAGAAAATGACATCTAAGCCAAGAGGAAGGAATCTTTAAATTTTGGATTTTAAATTCAAAATTTGGCAAGCTTTTGTATTGAAATTTTTATTTTTATTGCTTAAAACATCAGTGGAAAAGAAAGGGCAAATTCTTGTGTTAAAGCTTAATCTCTCAAGGGAAAAATATTTATCTTTGCATTTCCACGTGTTTTAGTGATGCCTCAGTGATATCCTTACTGAAGTTTTTTCTGTTTTGTAATCCATTTCCTTATCTAGCCTTTTACTAAACGAGAAGACTGGAGACATTCATCCATTTATCTACAGAGCCTAGCAAGGTGCTTGACACTTGGTAGGAGTTCACTGTCTGAGACTTGAATGTCTAAATGCTCTTATTGGCATATACATTTTTATTAAACACATAGGGATCATGTCATACTAAGGTCCTTTATTTTATAGAACTCACATTTATATAATCCTTTGGTTACTTTTCCTGACATTCTACAAGAATATACACTTCTTTTCATTAAGATTTCCTTTGTATTTCCCCTTTTCAAAGTGTGAAGTGCTCTGGCAGTAGGCACTTAAATTATAATTTAATGTTATAATCTAATTCCTCGCCTGCAGACCTCTGTCAACTAGGACTGAGAATACTAAAATATCTTATGATGGTAACAAGGTGATTTCTTTTATACTCCTTGGAATGAAATAGCATTTGGGGAACTGTTAGTTAGAAGAAAGGATTCCAAATAATAGCTCTTTGTTCAGAGTTCGTCCATCAATTCATAGATAAGTCAACTGGTACTCATCATTTTAAATTCATCAGGGGCCAGTGTAGTTAAGAGGAATATAAAGAGTACTTTAGCAATAAACAGAGGCCTTGTTACAATATAATGTGTAGTAGGAAAGAGGATTGGAAGATCTATAAAAACTGCCCAAAGAACCAAAAATATAATTAAAGCAACAAAAAGACATATTGAACACAATCTCAGGGACTATTTCAGGCAATAGCAAATGTCTCTTCAAATATAGAGACGGAAAGTAAAATAGAAAACTAGTTTCATGAAGGGAGTGAGAAAAATCCCAAACAGAATTATAGGAATAGGCTCACAAGTGTTGATTTTCTTATGTTATTTTTTACCTTTCTTTAAAATGATTAGAAAGTGTCTAACCCAGATATCGGATAATTTGAAATTCTCAGATGAGAATAGAGACAAGCAAAATAAAAATATAAACCAAGGTAATATCTTAAGCAAGCATGGTTCAGAGTAGCATAGATAAACTGATACACAGAAAACAAGTGAAATTTACAATTTACGCCCAAATTTTGCCAACTAAATACAGTTGTTTTAGGTTCTATCAAAGTTACATCTTATCTAAAATTTTTTTCTTTTTCTTTTTGTTTTGTAAAAGCATGTAGGTTTACACATGATTTCCTCAAGAACTATAAAACAGTATTTCCAGTAGAAAATATATTTCGATGGTAAATTTTCATTACTTAGACCAAAGGTTTCACCTAATAAAACACATCAGAGTTACCTGGGGAGTTTTCCTAACAAACACACTTCTACTCAGACCCATTAGCAGAGATATTTGAATAGCTTATAATAATCTTTGGAAATACACCGAATACTATCACTCTTACTTTCTAAAATCTTCAACTTCTGTCTTGAATTATAATTAGACAAAAATTGGCAAATTAAAACAAAATTTAGAATCAGAATAGCATGTTATCAGAAGTGACATGTAAGTTGATTTCCTGGGTACAGAAGCAGAATTCAGACTTCTGTATAAGATCATCTCTTCTGTAGAAGTCTGGTCATCACTCATAGTAAATAAATAAATAATTGTGGTTTCCTTTGTGCTGAGTAATTCTAAAATATTTTTAAATTTAATAAAGACAAACTCCAACTATTTAAAGTGTCAAGCTTGAGATTTCAAACACTGGGTCGAAGGAGACAGATAAAACTTTAACTCAAAGATAATTTGATAAGTCAAGTAAAGGACAAGATATTTTTGGTTAATGTTGCCCAGGAACACACGTATATGCTCACTCACACATATACAAACACACATAAAATGTGCAGTACAGTACATTGTTCAATCTTTCTCAGAAATACAAACTTGAAATTCACATATTGTACCTCTGATTTTAAAAAGAAACTAATAAAATTATCTGTTGAGAGGAACATCTTAAACATATCCCATCAATTTTAATGGAAAACATTAACATAGTTTTGTGTGTAAATGTAAGTTAATATGTATACACACTCACACATAAACAAGATGTTGGAACATAGTATATTGGTTTAAAGGTAATCAAGACATTATTTTACATTGCAGAACACAATCATTGTAATAACAAGAGACTCGGGTGCTTCGGATCTAAAAGAGGCATCTTATTTCTACAGAGAATTATTATAGAAAAATAACGGGCTTTCTTCATTTTAACATTTGAAAAGTTTAGTGCATGTTATAAAGCAAAAGGAGCATAGAAACAAAGGTCTAGAAATCATTTATGGAGTTCCTGCTGCCTACTAAAGTGTGTGTGTGTGTGTGTGTGTGTTTGTATGTATGTGTATGTGTATGTGTAATGGGAGTGGAGGTGGGGTGGCAAGATTTAAAAGGATTAGGCACTTTGGTCTCAGTCCTAAAACTGTAAGGGAAGTAAAATGAAGAATTAGTATTTTTTTTTTTTTTGTCTTCGATGATTACACTTAAACCTTCCAGAAAGAATAGCCCAATGATCTTCCTTACTTCAGGAAATTCGACTCATGGCCAGACTTCTTTTCTCTATGTCCCTGTCCATCCCCTTGACTGCTGATTACTTTGAAGCAAATCTCAGATATCATACTATTTTATCCTTGAATATTATAGTGTATATCTTTTAAAGGCAATGACTAAAAATATAACTACAATCCTAAGATCAATCTTAAAAAATTATACTTCATATAATCAAATATCAATTTATGATTCTAATTTCCTCAATTATTTCAGATATGTTTTTCTTTATAGTTTAATTTTTAAAAATCACATTCTAATTAGCTTGTCCTATAGAGTTTCTTAGGGAGTCTATATTTTGTCTCCCAAGGTGTAGTTGAAAACATTTCTTTCTCCCCTGAATTTTATGGAAATTGAGAGTTAGATTTAAATGGTTTCAACAACAGAATTTAGGGTATTTATAACGAGTAAATGATGTCTGCTTCTTAGATGTTTTTCCAGTTGTTCCTCTTCTTAGCTAAGAATTTGGTAGACCCTGGCTCAAAGATTATTATGGCAAAGTTATCCAATTCTGAACGCCATAGTATAGAGAAGGAAGTAGACATGGATATAATTAACTCTAATAAAAAGCAAAATACAATATACTTCTAGAATGTTCCACAGTGCTTGGTTTTGTGTCAGTATTAAGAGAGTGATAAAGTTTCAGTTTCTTCATGAACATAATTCTGGCATGGAGAGGGCAACCCTTAGGACAACTCCATCAAACACAAGAGCTCTGCAGAACACAATTTGATAGATAATCTTGAAGATTCCTTCTGGCTCTAAATCTCAGAGTGATGATGAGCTGTATGGCACAATTCACAATGTTTTTGCAAACTCATGAACTTTCCTTAAAGCTGTTCTTGAGCAAAGCTAGAGAATGATAAAGGGGAAAAGATAGACATATAACATTTCAGCTAAAGTGAAGTATTTCTGGCTTGTCAACAACTCTACAAGTAAACTTAGAATAGACAATGTATCTGCATGCTTCAGTTCCTCTTCCAAGAAAACAAAACAAAACATCTGCCAGTTATAGGAGCCATATATCCGAAGAAAAGTGACAAGCAATAGGAAAGCAACTGGAAATCTGGGCACTGTGGTTTCATTAAATATACTATGCCTTTATTTAATATATCTGTGTATTTTACCTTTGGAATATTTTTGTGTGTTTTGTATTGTGTATTCTGCTAAGATTCATGCAACTGTTTCTTCAGGCACAGACAGCACACATTGTCCTGGAAGATGGAACTAAGATGAAAGGTTACTCCTTTGGCCATCCATCCTCTGTGGCTGGTGAAGTGGTTTTTAATACTGGCCTGGGAGGGTGAGTAATGCTTCTTTTCCAAGGCTTTATTCTTCCTCTATGTAGAGAAATAACCGGATGATCTCACTCGTGGTGGCAAGTTGAAATCACTGCATCATAATTAGACTTCATATTGTCCTGAAGTTGCACCGTGCCTTGTGCATAGCCTACTGCAGCCGTCCTTGAAAGAAAGTTAGACATGAATGTCCTGCTACTGTAAATGAAAGACAACATGGGCATGCTGGTGGTCCCCTGGATAAAGAGAACAAAATGAATTCTAGAAACTTAGATTGTGAGGACACAGGTTATGTGAGATTACCAAATGGTTTATCTAAGGGGAGGTATGGGTCTAATTAAGGTGAAAATTGGAGCAAGGAAAAGAATGGATAGTACATTCTAGTGTCATTTCATTAGGAAAGAATCAATTTTGCACATCTAATATGAAATACTATAAGGAGATAAGAAAGTCCTTGGGTATTTTATGTAATTTTGCACTCTAGTAAGAAAGTTGAAATAACAGATACATTTATTATCTTTAATCAATGAGAGAGCAGCTGTGTAGATCTAATATTTTCAGTAATTATCAACTATGACCTGCCTTAGTATTTAAGACCTGCTAACATGTACAGCAATGAAAATGAGAGTTGCTACAGAAATTAAGTGACTGGTTTTACCTAGTTAATAAATGTTTGTTCACCTGGGAATCAGGAGGCTAAAGTTCTAGTCTCAGTTCTAAGGATAACTATATAATATTGGGAACATCACTTAAGCTTTTTGAGTTCTAGTTTCTTCATATAAAAAGTGGGGGGCTGGATTAGATACTAATTTAAACTGGGGATTTAAACATGTCTTAAAAACATGACTAGATTGATTGAAGGGGTTTCCAATAGAGATTCAATCCAACTAGTATTCTATGAAATATTTGATAAATTCTTTAGAGAAATTTGAGTTAGCCTCATAAAGACAAGGGGGCATTAGGTTCACCGATACTAATTGACCAAACTTCCATTATATTATTAATTTATATTCTTTCTTAAAGTCTTGCCTCCCTGTGTGAAATGAAGAATATTAGATGGGTTTTTAAATAGTTCCACTGGTGAGAACATTAAATTACAGTGTATTGAAACCTGTTTGCAAAGTTTTGCTTCACCAGGCAATTATTTAAGCTTTTCGACAGCACTAATTACTAGCTGTGTTAATATACCTGCCAACAAACAACTGTTTAATATAGATCAGAATGATGGAGGGCACTAGAGTTTTCTTCTCTGTGATAGATTACAGGTAATAAATCTTGTCACATCACACAAGTCAAACAGGAGCTGATGGATTAATTTGCTCCCAACATTGTAGTTCTCTAAAACAAAGTATATTTATTCATTTACTGAAGAGTATTGTAAGCATATGTTTAAAGGGAACGGTCAGTTCTTTTATGGAAAGAAAGAAGAAAGAGAAGTAAAATCAAATTAATTAAAGTTCTTTTGATGTAGGAAAAGGCATTCATTTATAAGATTAGTCCATAGACCCTATATTTCCATTGAGAAATGCTGCTTTCATTCATTACGTGCCTCACTCAGTAAGGTGGTTGATAATTAAAGGGGTTATTTTGTTTTTCATCTTCAAGCAATGCATTTATATTGTGGGCAGGTCTTGGTTAAAAAATTATCAGTTCCTGACAGATAAGAGACAGCTGAGAAATTAACTGATGGAAGCTGTGGATAAACACCACAGCCTGGTCACCTTAGGGATTGCAGAGCTGGAAGAGTAAGTATGTTGTTGACAAAGTTAGTTCTGGTAGGCGCTAGTCTGGATGGTGTTAGAGAATTTATGTTGACTACTGCCTGTGTTAAACTTTATTGCTTTCAAAATCATTGATTCTGTCCCCCTGAGCACCTAAATTCACTTTCAGTTGTAATCCACAAAAAAGATTTGGCTTAACTCATTTTGCAGAAAGTGAACATGGAAGAGAGCAGAAAAAAAAAACCCTGAATTGCAATGTATTCCAGTGCATAGAAAAAGTGTAGATAGCTCCTGGTATTTATGGGAATAGTGTTTCTTCTTCTTAAGGCTGAGGCGGGAGAATGGCGTGAACCCGGGGGGCGGAGCTTGCAGTGAGCCGAGATCGCGCCACTGCACTCCAGCCTGGGCGACACAGTGAGACTCCGTCTCAAAAAAAAAAAAAAAAAAAAAGAATAAGAAATGTGTGTGTGTGTGCATATATACACATATGATATGTATATGCACACACATACACACACGATATATTTGTATTTTTCCTCTCACTCAAACTTTAAAATATAGCCCTCCTGCATTCCTCCCTAATTACATATCAGCATCTTTTAACTTAGAAGTCAGAAAGGCCTCAAGTCAGGTCTGTCAGATGAATTTTTTTTCTTAGCAGATAATAACTCCCAAACTTATATGGTTCTTTCTAAAATTAAAATATTTTAAAAATCAACTTTATTGAGTTATTCTTTCATATAAATTAACTTACTTATTTTAAATATTCATTGAATTTTAATAATCATATATACTCATGCAACCACCACTAACACAATCAGGATACTATTCAGTATCCTAAAAAATATCAAGAAAAGCTTTTCAATTTTTTGATGGTTACTATCTTGGTGAAACTGGCAGCCCTCAACAGTAAATATCAGTTTGTGCTCAATGATATCTGGTAGGCCAGGCCAGGGAAGTCTTTAGAGTATCTGCAAACTTTAAATAGAGCAGCAATATTTTAAAAATTAAGATGCTAGAAAGGGATTTTTAAAGGAATTTAAAAATATAAAGAAATTGAGGGGATAAAACTTATATGAAAATATACCTTGGTATTCATGAGTTGGTTTTTTTAAATATCAATTTATATCATGGTATAAATTTTTATATTCTGTCGTAAAATTTTCCTAGGTTTGCTAAAATCTAGAGACTTTCTTGTTGGATTCTTCTCATTTTCAAGGGTTACATAATTCAGAGCATGTATGCAGATTATAGCTTTGTAGTTACATACATTACTTGTTGATACTTTTTTGGCATGTTTACCCAGGTACCCAGAAGCTATTACTGACCCTGCCTACAAGGGACAGATTCTCACAATGGCCAACCCTATTATTGGGAATGGTGGAGCTCCTGATACTACTGCTCTGGATGAACTGGGACTTAGCAAATATTTGGAGTCTAATGGAATCAAGGTAGTACCAATGATGGTCATTTAAAAAGTCTCAATTTGAGGGAGTATAGTTAACTTATTCTTAAGAATTAGGATGGCCAAAGTTTCTTCCTCAATATGGTAGTACAAATCATTAAGCTCAAGTATTCAATCTTATTCCTAGGTATATGAGAATAATCTTTAACTTGACAGTATTTTGAGTTTCATTTCTTAGGGCACTTTGAATTTTAATGCATTGGATGAAACTTGGCTTAACTTGAAAAAAAATGTTGCTATAAGTTCAAATAACAACTGTGCTATAAAATAGTTGGGGAAGAATCACCTTTTAAAAGGAGTTTAGTAATCAATTCTGTATCAATTATTTGCTTTTTAAGCTTAATCTCTAGGGGATGATTTAAAGATAGCTTTTATGCCAGTCTAAAAGTAAACATATTAAGATTTCCTAAACAAGGTAACTTTGAATACCATCTTAGGAATATATATCATATGAGCAATTCAAAAATTTATATTCCAAATTCAATCCTATTTTTTCACCATTCCATTTTTGAATGACTTCAACTGATCATTTAACTTAGTTTTCACTATTTCTCACAATTTCCCATCAATTTTTTTCTCTCCCTTAAATGTAAATTAAAAATGATTTTGTTCATCATGTGCATTAAACCAGTAATTGTTAATTAAATTCTTGATTTTTTTTGCCATGCATGTCAGAAGGGGGACCTAGTTTAGCCTCAGGATTTACCAAGCCAGGTAAGCCTGCTCCCTCTCATAATGGTGAATGCAACAATTACGTATTTTAAAAAAAGGGCTTTTTTTTTTTTTTTTTTTTTTTTTTTTTGCCTCTTCTTGTTTTCAAAAATCCTAAGTCTCATGTCAGTGGATATCATAAAACTTAAAAACAAATGCAAATTGACTCACAAGAGTTAGATAATAATTTGTGATAACCTCTTTAAAATGACTGCCTGTCTTTCTAGGTTGCAGGTTTGCTGGTGCTGGATTATAGTAAAGACTACAACCATTGGCTGGCTACCAAGAGTTTAGGGCAATGGCTACAGGAAGAAAAGGTGAGAAATGTAATAGGGCATCCATCATCACCTAAGGAAGATTGAGAAGGTGCCTGTAGATTCAGAAGTGACAAGCAGACAGAGGAAGATCATGTAGTTTGGGATCTTTGCATTTCAGAGAGGGATTCCTTCTCTTACTATATAAAGGCTGAAATGTCTGGATTCCTCCTGAAGTGCTGATGAGCACGTATTTTCAGTTTATCCACTAGGTGGCACTCATACATGCTTGGTAGCATTTCACATTTGGGAGAAAGGGGGTAAGATAAAATTTTAGCATTTTCTCTTTTTAGCAATTGAGTCTTTTACTCTCCTTCACCGTTTTATCTAGAATGTAGTTATGGAACTTGCTTCATGGGTTCTAGTGTTCTAGTACCAGCTCTACTGTTAACTGGTTGTGTAACTTTGTGCAGGTCACATAATCATTCTATGCAATACTTGTGTCATCTCTAATTTTTTTTTTTTTTTTTTGAGACGGAGTCTGGCTCTGTCGCCCAGGCTGGAGTGCAGTCGCCGGATCTCAGCTCACTGCAAGCTCCGCCTCCCGGGTTCACACCATTCTCCTGCCTCAGCCTCTCGAGTAGCTGGGACTACAGGCGCCCGCCACCTCGCCCGGCTAGTTTTTTTGTATTTTTTTTAGTAGAGACGGGGTTTCACCGTGTTAGCCAGGATGGTCTCGATCTCCTGACCTCGTGATCCGCCCGTCTCGGCCTCCCAAAGTGCTGGGATTACAGGCTTGAGCCACCGCGCCCGGCCAATGTCATAAGCAGATTACCATCAAGTTTCGTTGGGCTTCAACATTATGACATGTAATTATATATAATTTCATTTGAAGTATTAATAATATCAGAAAAGGGTTATAAAACTTTATCTTACACTTTTAGTTTAAATATTGATTTCTTTCTTTTTTTTTTTTTTTTTTTGAGGCGGTCTTTCACTCTTGTTGCCCAGGCTGGAGTGCAATGGGGCAATCTCAGCTCACTGCAACCTCTGCCTCCTGGGTTCAAGTGATTCACCTGCTTCAGCTCCCCCAGCAGCTGGGAGTACAGGAGCCTGCCACCATGCCTGGCTAATTTTTTGTATTTCTAGTAGAGAGGGGGTTTCACCATGTCGGCCAGGCTGGTCTCGAACTCCTGACCTCAGGTGATCCACCGCCTTGGCCTCCCAAAGTGCGGGGATTACAGGCGTGAGCCACTGCGCCCAGCCGTAAATATTAATTTCTAATGAAATAACAGCATTTGCCTTGTTTGGATGTTAGAAGTATGGACTTGCGTCCATTAACTTCATCTCCTGTTTTGCTGTAGCTGCTTTTTGTTCAACTGCTGGGCCTGATATTGACAGAATTTTATTCTAAGAAAGTGCTGCCTCTCCAATGAGTGTCTATCTATGGGGTCTAAACATTGCTTCTTTCTGACAAATAAAAAAAAATCTCGATCCTGGCTTTTTAGATCTCATTCTTTCTAAATTTTAAAAGGGAGAAGAAGGCATCCATATCATATCCTGGGCCATCGTCATTTTCTTCTCAACTATTATCTGAATTTATCTTCCTTATACAGGCAGCTAATTTCTGTAATCGTCATTTGGGAGACACACTTTTCTCCCCCCAGCCCCCACAACCCAAGGTTTCCTTTTCTTTTTTGTTATTTGACCCTTGTTCTCATAGCTTTTCCATGTCAGAACTAATAGTTTTAGTGTAAGTCTAACCAATGGCTTGTAAGTTTGTTTTTTAAATGTGCTTTGGATCTTCTTCCATGATCACAGACATGTAGAGTAGAAAAGAATCCAAAATAATAACCAGTTCAACTCCTTCAATTTATAGGTGAGAACAAATACATTGCTTAAACATTTCTCAGATAATTAGTGGAAGAAAAAAAAAACTAAAACATGTTTTCATTTTTCTAACTTCTTTAAAAATTGTTGTTTTAATAAAAAGCCTCCAGGGGAATAGAGCCTGTTTTCTTGATTCCTAACTCATTACTCTTTTTTTATACTACATGTGTCTCTATCCAACCTAGTCAAAGAAACAAAACAAATGGTGGTCTTACGTGATGGACTAATAGGATGATCATGTTTTAGAACAACATGACTACTCAACATGGCCCTTCAGAAAAATGTGTTGAGGGCCTACTCTGTGCCAGGAACATTTGGTTCAAAACATAGATTTGCATATTATTGCTTATGAAGTTCACCAGTGTGATTTAACTTACTTAACATCCTGGGTTAAAAGCAACTGAAGTGTAGCAGAAGATTGATGTTCAGAATTTCTCATTTTTTACTCTGAGAAAGAACCTGGGTATTAAGAGTCCTATGCCTAACTGTAGCAACAATTTACTGTGTTCTGACAACACAGTCACCCTGGGTCAGAGAAAAGAAAGAGTGGAGAAATTATTTACTGCCCAAAAGATAGATGAGGCCAAGTTTGTAACTTGGAAACAATATGCTGGATTTAATTTCCTCCAATTTCACTGTCACTACAATTTTTTTCTTATAGGTTCCTGCAATTTATGGAGTGGACACAAGAATGCTGACTAAAATAATTCGGGATAAGGTATAATCATCATCTTTAGCCAAATCTATGTTTCTGTGTGTGTGTGTGTGTGTGTGTGTGTGTGTATGTATGTATGTATGTTTCCCTCAATGCCTAAGGGATCCATTAATATGTAAAGGAGTGAATCTGGCCAGCTTCTGCTATTTGGGTCTCTGTTATTTTGCTTTACTATTTTCAGTGTAATTTTCAAGACTGAATATTTGATTGGTATGTTTTTAACTAAATGGACTTGATATTCATTCACCTGGCAGTTTATTGAGTATCCACTATGTGTTTATTATACCAACAAGTCAAGGCATTTATAATTCAGCTCATGTGATAGAACTTTAGTGAAACAAGTGGAAAAGGTAACAAATTGCATGACAACGTTGCCTGAAATGAAAACCTACATGCTGAAAAATACACTCCAGGAAGTGTACAGCATTGTTACTATTATTTGTTTCGTCCTTGTGAAAGAGTTATCTGTTAAATTAATGCATTATCTTTCGTGAATGTGCCAAATAAGCCCTGCATGCGTTACTTCAATTATATAGTCTTTGTTGAGATCATATCAATGACCAAGGTGATAAAAGGGAAGGTTATCTTTTGCTTTCATGTCTGATTGCTACAACATCTGACCCCTTCTCTGAGAATATCTCATCACCATCTGCTTGTTGAGTTTATTATTATTTTACTTGAAATTTCCACATTCCAAATCAGAAAGAAACATTACTTCACTAATGTTAACTAAATTCCCCAAATGCAACTAAAGTTTTCTTGCTAAATATAATTACATAAAAATAAAAAGATAAATGATACAATTTGAAACTACGCATGTGGGCTGAGTGCAGTGGCTCACGCCTGTAATCCCAGCACTTTGGGAGGCTGAGGCAAACGGATCACTTGAGGTCAGGAGTTCGAGACCAGCCTGACCAACATGGTGAAACCCATCTCTACTAAATATACAAAAATTAGCCAGGTATAGTGGCACATACCTGTAATCCCAGCTACTCAGGAGGCTGAGGCAGAAGAATCACTTGAACCCAGGAGGCAGAGGTTGCAAGGAGCTGAGATCATGCCACTGCACTCCAACCCGGGCAACAAGAGCCTGTCTCAAAAAAAAAAAAAAAAAAAAAAAAAGTACATATGGGAAAAGGAATCTTCAAAAAAATCTTTTGTAGATTTCTTGTTAGGATACAGGCTCTCTGTAAACAGAAGGAAAAACAGCTTTGAAAATAAAAAACATGTCCAAATACCCATGACGAGAAGGAAGACAGCGAGCGTTTACGCCATCATTCTATCCCACCTCTGATTTTATTCACTCTACCATGATTTTCCTGAGAATAGGTGTTAGTGAAATTATATATCCCAGGGAGATTCTTGTGTTCTCTCAGCCTAATGATGTGTGTGAGCAGTAAACAATGACGAGACTATAAAGGTGGGAAAGGAATACAGTTGAAAAAATCAATTCAGATGGCAGAATTGGCAGGTTGAATAAAATATAGTCAGGCCTAATGATTCAGGAAAACTTTACAAGACCATACTTGTCTTTCACGTGATATGTTAGGTTAAAATGAGCCCTCCTTTTATCATAGGCAGTTAGGTTTTCAAAATTGGCTGAATAGATTGGCACAGACAAAATAGTATTGCCTCATAATTGTTTATCAGTGATGGTGGTTCGTATTAAAATGTATATTATGGCTTTCACTTCTATTAATCTTAGTTTGAAAAATAAGATCGTATTTCATTCAGAATGTTTTAAGAAAAGGGGAAGGATAACTGAAAACCAAATTTCAAAATTAGGGATCCATAAATATAGACAAGAGATTATGTGACTTGGATTCTAAAAGTAAATACAGGCCACCTTGAAATTTAGTAATTTACTATGGAAGTGAAAGGTGTTTTTGAGGTAATGTTCCCAGACTTAGAGGCAGCACTCTGAATTTAATAATAGCACTGAAATAACCATCATGCTTGCATGACACATAGGTACTTTCTACTCTCACTTACCCCCAAGTGACTTCTCTCCCAAGAAATACATTTAAAAGGGAAATGAAGGCTTCCTTCTATTTCCTTCAATGCAATAATTTCGTCAGGGAAGGGCAAATCAATTAATTATTTTGAATTTTTACCCCTCAATAAAATCTTGACTACTAAATATAGCATATCATTTTTCTAAAAGCAGACTTACTAACAAATAAGTAAATCTCAAGATATAGCTGAAAAAAAGATGACATTGTCATGTTCAAGCTAGCAAGAGTAGTTTGCGAAAACTTTACAAAGGGTTGAACATTCTTTAAATTCAAGCCCTTGGGAACACTTGGACATGAACATATCTAAAATAGTGAATATTTTCGTTGCAAATTCTAGAAGTTTATGACTTATGTTGCATTTCCTCTTTGTGAATTAATATTACTATCACAATAAATGAATTCTCATTCTTTTTATTTTTTTGGTATTTTTAGATTCCTTATTGTCTCAATAGATTTTTTTTTGTCCACTTCTCTCATGAAATGTCTTTAGGTCATAGACACCGAGGAGTGTAAGTTTACTAAATATCCCAATTTGCATCAGCCCAGAGCCTGGAGACCTGAATTCTGATGCCTTTTGACTTTGCCTACATCAGGCAATGGTGTCAGCCCTAGAAGAACTAATTATATTTCCAAGAGTATTTCCCAAAATGCATGTGCAAATTACTTAATCTTTTCAGTTTGAGAAGACGAAGATCTTCCACTGATGATTATGAGTAGTTATAAAGACATCTAAATCTTGGAGCAGCTGTTTAAAGTCCCTTTGAGTTTATCTTGTCAACACCTTCATCGTTGCTTCCTTTTAACTAAACTTTTTAATTTGATAGGGTACCATGCTTGGGAAGATTGAATTTGAAGGTCAGCCTGTGGATTTTGTGGATCCAAATAAACAGAATTTGATTGCTGAGGTTTCAACCAAGGTGAGGGGCTTTCCTTTATATTTTTAAGTTTTATTTGATCCTGTTTAGACCTTTCTTGAAATATCAAAATCTTCATTTAGGCAGAATTTATCTTCCAGAAGCACCAGTGTTGAGGGAAAAAAGGGATCTCATAGTGGCTAAAATACACGTTACAAAATCAGTGCATTTAAAGCTGGTAAGTTTTATTTACAGGCTTACATGGGAAACTTCATGCCCCGATTTAGAGGATTTTTACTATTATTTTAGTGTTCCCTCCACCCTTTCTGATTCTTCAGCTTAGGATTTTAACAATGTCAAATAAAGGGAGCACTGAATTGCCAAAGATAGGTACAGTGATGATGAGGAGTCAGAGCTAGTAACCTGCCAGAGAGCCAAGAGAATTTTACAGAAGTCAGGTACAGTAATCAGAGTCTGGGGCATTTTGTGCAGGAAAAATATTTATTCATACACTAAAGATTTATTGTGTTATAGCTTTGTTTCAAAATTGATGTTCATAATGATGACTGAGTCACCCTAAAGTGAAATTCCTTTAGTATACATTTATAAAAAGGTACAGAATACATTTTAGAAAGAAGTTCATTGGTTTTGATCGAAACCAATGTTTCGAATGTAGGTGTGAGTGAGTTTCTTGAGCTGCAGTCTCTGTCCTTGGGGAACATAGAGCCTTGTGGAACAAGCAAGCAAGTAAATCACCATGTGCAGAATCCTGTGATAAATGCTGTCCTTGGAGTGTGCATAGCATGCTGCAAGGGCATGCATGGGGCAGCATTGAAACGGGATAGGTGGATCAGAGAAGGCTCTGTGGAAGAGTGAGCCTCGTTCCGAGACACAAAGAGCAGATAGTAACAGTTGGGTCGATGGAGAAGCAGAAGAACTTTGTTTCAGGCAGAAGGAATGGTTTGCCAAGAGGCATAGAGGTACAGAATAACATAGTATGTTTGAAGAGTTACGCACAGTTTGGGATGGCTGAACAAACGGGTTCACACCTATTGGTTTACACACTTGGGCAAGGATGAGTGGAGATGGACTGAATGAAGCTAGGTCTAGAAGGTTTCATATCATTGGCTAATCAGCACTTCCAGAAACTATTGCCAACTCATTCAGTGTCATTTTGAAGCAAAGTAAAACTGAATAAAAGAGCAAGCAACTAGAAGGTTATTGTAACTTATTGGAACAAAACTCATGAGACCCTGAACCGAGCAGTAATAGCAAGAACAGATATAGCAACCTAGGCGGCTTATACAAATGGGAGAAGGAGGCACTGAATGTGGCCAGGTAAAAGATCATCCTATTTTCTCCCCTAAGGATTTCAACTAGTTTGGTTGAGCATAGAGATTATGTCATTCGATATCTGAGATGTTTATGGGATACTGCTATGACTTTTTTTTTAAAGAAAAGTTTTTGATCCACTTTGAAACTTAAAGGAAGAATTGCTACCTTCTGTTTTTACTACATACAATGGGAGATAAAAATAGAGCTTCTCTTTCCAAGGACTATGTATTTGGTTACCACGGGGCTTTACATGTGGAGAATTTAGCCCTGTGGAAGCCTGTGTGGCATCATTGTTATTGGCTGGTTCTGCCTTGGGGTTTATTTATACCATAGCAGAGATGGCTGCAAACTTCTGTTCCATCACCAGTGTGGCAATGGAGTCTCTCAGAGAAACTCTACTTTATCCAAGTAGAAAGTGAGTGTTATTTCAACAAAGGCGATTGAAATTCTTTGACAGGAAGGAATAGAAAAAGTACATGTGGACACAAAGTTTGATTTTAAATAGGTTTATTCACTACAACATTTTATTCCTAGATATAGCAAACATACACTTTTTTGCCTATGATATTTCATAATCATCATGGTCTATTCAATGTGGTAGCTCTGGTCTTTGAGGAAAATAATAACAACCAAGTTTTTTTGAACACTCAGTTAATTTTCATAAAAACTCCATGTCATAGATGAAGAAATAAGCTTAGCAAGTAAGTCTATATAAAATCAAATGTAACTTGCCCAAATTTAGCATCAATTTGAATTCAAGTGACTCCAGAGTCTCTGTGGCTAACCTCATGCTATTTTTCTTTGCATTTTGATGGGGGTTTGATGGAAAAGCCTTAAAAAGCTCAATTTCTAGATTTCTGCTGCATGAATTCAAGAAACCTCTTCAAGACTCCCTGTGAACCTATTTTCTATTTGGCCTGCATCTTACAAGGTCTGAATATGTTTGCTTCTCTACCTACGAACCTTTTCTCATGCTTTCTTCTTCCCCTTCTTGTCTGAAGAAGTCAGTTTCAAGAGTCAGCTCATTGTTCCTGTGTGAAGCTTCCATGACTCAGCTAACCTTTGGATTCCATGTCATTTAATAAATAGCTTCAGTATAACCAGGATCATATTGAATTTAACTCTCTGGAAAGATTGTCTCTCTCACTTGTCTTGGTTGGCTTTTTGAGAGGAGAGGCCATGGTTTACTTACTTGAATCCCCAGCACTGCCCATAGTACCTTTCACATAGTACCTGGTCAACAAATAGTGAATAGATAAAGGAATATACAAAGCCAGTAAATGGTAGTTAGAGTTGGTGGTAAAGAAATTGCACATTCTTATTTTCCTTCAAATCCTTTAATCAGTGTTTCTTATGGTTCTATGATCTCCATTATTCATATAATAAAATTATCATTATTAATAACTATGTCTTATTAATAAAAAATAGGCATGATCTGTTGAGTACTTATTATCTGCTAGGTTTCTTCTAAATGCTTTACACTGATTAACTTATTCCATCTTCAGAGCAATTATATGAGATGGATATTATTAGGAACTCATTTACTGATGAAGAAACTGGGGTGTAGAGAGATTAAATACCTTCCTCAGTGTGAATGGCCACAGGATTTATATGTAGGAAGCCTTGGTCTAGTGTCTACCTTTCAGAAAACATCATCTCATACTGCCTTTCAACATACTACAAATAATGGTTATACTACTAACAGTTATACTATTAGTAACCATCATTATACTACCATGTAATCATATTCAAATAAGTTTACATTGTTTCACTCCCACCTTTTACATATGCAGAGTAAGGATTCGATAATTTTAAATCAGAAATGGTAAAATATGTGAATATGTGAATATGCTGGAAACAGACTCTTCTTGTATGGGTATCCTACCCCCTCCTGTGACCAAACTTTGTCACTGAGGGTCTTTAGAAAGGATGTTCCCATGCCCTTCCTGACACCTGTTCATCTGGGAAAATATTCATGCTGTGATATAGCACCAATCAGAAGGAGTATAGAGAACATTTCGTAAGGAAGAGTTCCAGTGTGAGAGTTTTTAAAGGCTTTAAAAAAAAAGTTATTCAAAGAGTCAAATAGTCTGATCAGTAACATGTAAGACTCAGAGGAAACACACATTGATATTATCTGGTATTCAGGCTCCTGTCACATGAAAATGAGGGACAAAGGTTTGGGGTTCCTATAAATTAGTACTGAGTTGTGATGTCCATGTCGGGCAGGGATGTGCATTCGAAACGTGTTGTTAAAGAAAATGAATTTTAAGTTAGATATGTAATTACTTATATGTATGGAATTTGATCATGGTGTTTGCAATATTCACTTCTGATTTTTAACTTTAAAATTGGTCCTATTCATATGACTTCCCTTTGTTTTACATATTTCCCTGTGAAATGATTTAGTTTGAAACATAGCATGATAGAGGGTGATGATAGATGATAGAATGTTAGAATTGAGAACTGCCTTGGTGGTTTAGTCTACCATTTCCTAAATTGGAAAACAGTGGTGTGGAGCAGTTCATCTGAAAAAATTCTGTGGTCAAGGAAGGTTGAAAAATGCTGCATAATATATTCCTCTCTTGTAAGTCCAAACACAAATCCATATATGCAAGTATTCATGAGGTCTTGTGTAAATTCTGTTATTCTTATGGATAGTATTTAATGTATTTGTGTAGAGACCAGCAAAAATGAGCATATCTGTGTTTTTATCTATGTCAAATCAAGGGAGATGCTGCAATGGTGAAAGCTGGCTCTGTTGTTTCTTAATGCCAGTGCAATTAAATAATGTTACTATAGCTATGATAAAATGTGCATTTGTATCAGGAGATTACATATATTTTGTGAGTTTTGTTTGGCTACATGCCTTGGAAATGTTGATAACTTCATTCATTGTCTTGTAATTACAATTTTCTGTAGCTACAACTAGATGGTAATATTACTTTATTTCACAGCAGAAGCCTAAGGTTAAGAATAGATCTAAACTTTTTCAAATTATTTGGTGAGAAAGAATACCTGTGGCATTCAATTCAGCAATAACTCCCCCAGATCATGAAAGGATGGGGGTATGTTTTTTCCTTCAGAATAGTCAGTGGGAGGAAAAAAACACATATAGTTTATATATTTTTTCCTCAACTACAGTCTAAGGATTATAATTTCACATTCTATCTAGACTTAATGGAGAGGTAGATATTTCAGTCAAAATAAACTGTTCTTTCCAATATTCAGTTTGCACTTTTCATCTGAAATTTTTCACAAATGATGAAATCATCCTAAATTCACAGTGTGCTAGCTAACAACTCTCAAAGCAGGAACCAGTGTGTGTGCCCAGCCTTCTAGGCTTTCTCTCTATTTCTATTATTTCTCCTTTTATGACTTTGGGGAGCTGCTTCTTGGGTTAATGCCTGTGAAAATAGATCTGCCTCCCAGCCGTGCTTTAGACATAGATAATGATTATGATATGCTCTGGGGTCTTTTCATGAAATCTACCATTTAAATGCAAACAATTGCACAGCAACCTAAAGGAACTGGTGGTCTATACCTGCCTAGCAATTCCTGTGACTCTCATACTGATTTTATCCGTTAGGCCCCACTGAACAAGCCTAATGTACAGTAATTCAGCTTTACCCCATTCAATCTTTAGTGCAAGTTGAGGATCAAGTGGTATTTAAAGCACAATGTATCTATTGCCGCATCTGTCTAGTGCTGAATCAGGCAATAATACTTAAAAATTTCATTGCTAGTAGTTGTTAATGAGGCAAAACATGGGAAAGATGGTTAACTATGGACGCAACCAGTTTCTTAGAGATCATTGTTATTACTGTAATCAACAGTTTATATAAAACAGTAAAGTCTTTTTTTCCTCATAAAAAAGATACAGTCTGTGGCACTTGCTGTGCCTTTCTTACAAATTGTTTGTTAACTGCCAGTCACTCCCTAGTAGTTAACAGTCAATCTGTTACCAATCTAAGTGCAAAGCATTGTCAGATGTGTTTATGGTTTTGATCTGTTGCCCATAGCTGGGACTTCCCTCTCATTCTCTGGTTTTTAAAATGGCAGGATGTCAAGGTGTACGGCAAAGGAAACCCCACAAAAGTGGTAGCTGTAGACTGTGGGATTAAAAACAATGTAATCCGCCTGCTAGTAAAGGTAAGTAATTTGTTCATCTCAAAGGTGAGGGTTTGCCATATTGACCATTAGTGTTCAGCCAATTTCCTCTGTCACAGAGGAACTTAGGCATTCTTTCAGAATGTCAGGGGTCTACACTCTTCTTGTTGCTTTTGATTTACAAAATAACAGATTTATCCCTGTTCAAATTAAAGATATAGACTGCTATGGTTTTTCTTAAAAAAAAAAAAAAAACCTCAAGGGCCACTAAAACGTGGAAGAAAATGATGACTTTTCTTGTCATTAATTGACTGACAGTCTAAGATGCATCATGTTCACTTTCTTTGTGATATAGAGATGACCAAAAAGCTAGAGCCTGTCTGATAGCATCTTCTTTGGGCCTACATTTATTATGCACCACATGTTTGTAGGAATCATGCCCTGACACAGTGTGAACTGTCAGTGCTTTTATATCAACTGTTAGACAACCAGTTAAAATTAAATCTTAACAATTCTCAAGGAGAACTTAACCATCATAATAATGTTTCTTAAACAAAGTTTGGTTAGGATTTTTCCTTCTCCTCACTCCTCTCTCAGTCTGTCTCTATCTACACATCTCCCCTCCATACACACACATACACACACACACACACATTTGCATAACACCAAATTAGCATGCATATTGGGAGATTCTTCATTGTACCTCCTTATTAGAAAATATCAGCAATATTCAAATCATGATTTCAAATTCTTTTCAATTTTATTAACAAACATTTGCATGGATAGCATGCATGGTAGCAGATGCTGTGGATGACCTTAGACAGGTCACTCTAAGGTCACTCTAAGACCTTAGACAGGTCACTCTAAGGTCACTCTAAGACCTTAGACAGGTCACTCTAAGAGTGAAATGGTATCTCACTCTCAAGTTACCATTTTAATTCATGTTGCCCATCTTCCAATTTCTAATATCTATATCTCTTTGCCTGATGGCTGGAGCCTACTGGCAGGCAGTAAATGGCATAGAATTAATGATCTCTGGAGTAGCCCCCAACCAAAACTCAGAAAGAGCCAGTGTTTAACTACCGTGGCTCCTTTGTCCCATGGATAGACAGTCTCTAAGGTAACTATTCCACATGGGCTCTCAGAGTGCCCTAGTGGGCTTAAACTTCACTTATCCCTAGTGGTAACTGCTTGCTAATGCATACTTTATTGGGGTGTTTCATGATGTCACTTCCTCTCTGATTAGAAGGAAGTACCTTCCAAATAAGCTTTTATTCTCTCAAATCCTTGTTTCGGGAAATGCTTCATGGGAAACCCTCAAAGACACCTTCCTATGTGCTTTTATATTAAAACAAATTTCTAATTTTCCATTCAAATATAAATTTTACAGATAATGAGAAAACCCTAGGAAAGAAGGCTGGTTAAAATTTGATAAGACAAAAAGGCAAGACTGAAAAAGTTCTGATGTGGGCCAACTTAACATTTTCAGAAAATGGATTTGTACTTTTTTGCAATTGGTAGTGTGAAGGTAACCTACTCTCCTGTCAGTCCAATCATGGCATTTATAGGCACTGAAACTTCTCTTGAGTGCAGGACGGTGCATTATCTATTTTTTCAGGATCAAAACTTTTAATGGTGATTGTTTTCCCTTTTTTCCTTTCTTTCTTTCTTTTTTTTTTTTTTTTTCCGAGACAGGGTCTCACTTTGTTGTCCAGCCTAGAGTGCAATGGTGTGATCTTGGCTCGCTGGGACCTGTGACTCCTGGGCTCAGGTGATCCTTCCATCTCAGTTTTCTGGGTAGCTGGGACCATACCTGGCTAATTTTTGTTTTATCTTTTTTGGTAGAGATAGGGTTTTTGCCCTGCTTCCCAGGCTAGTCTCGACCTCCTGGGCTCAAGCAATTCCCTCATACCTTGAGCTTCCCTATGTGCTAGGATCACCAGCATGAGCCACCAAGCCCGGCCCCAAAGAAATTTTTGCACAGCATTGTTTGAAATGTTTACAAATTTTTCCTTCTCTTTAAGGAATGGTTAGTCAAGAGAAAGTCTAACAAAATTATACTTTGGCAAAGAAACATGTTATTAAATTCATCATTCTTGTGTCTCTTTTCCAGCGAGGAGCTGAAGTGCACTTAGTTCCTTGGAATCACGATTTCACCAAGATGGAGTATGATGGGATTTTGATCGCAGGAGGACCGGGGAACCCAGCTCTTGCAGAACCACTAATTCAGAATGTCAGAAAGGTGCAGTGAACCTGGAATTAATGTGTATCTGTGTGGGTGGTGGGGGCTTCCGCTCTGTACCCTGAAAGGGCTGTGATACATTTTATTTATTTAGGCATTTTTCAATGCTGGTATTTGTGACTTCTGAGGCAGTGTCAGTAGAGGCATTCTATAGGGGAACCAATGAGGAGAGAATATCAGAGAAAATAGGGTTTTTCTTCAGGCAAAGTAACTTTGGGATCATGTCCTTGAGTTAAAAGAACTGGAGTCCAATGGCCAAATGTATTTTGCCCTACAGTTGTGAACTGGCAACTCATGGTTCCTCATCATGACCTTGGGACCCATAAGACCTGCAGGTCTCTAAAGAAATATTAAATCAGATTTAGTTTAGTCTGAATGTAAAGTACATCTTATTGAATTCTAATGCTACGTTTGTCAATCATGTCCTTTTTTATATTCCCCTTTAATTCAGTTACTATTCTCTTTACCTTCTTAAGAAAAAAGGATACCTTGTTTTTATTCATTCAGAAGCAACATTTTTTGGAACTGTACTAATTAGTTAATAAAAATTCTCCCTGATTTAGATTTTGGAGAGTGATCGCAAGGAGCCATTGTTTGGAATAAGTACAGGAAACTTAATAACAGGATTGGCTGCTGGTGCCAAAACCTACAAGATGTCCATGGCCAACAGGTGAGGTAGTTTCACTTTTGCTTATAGTAAACCAGTTCTGACATACTAAGTACAAAGAACTTAGAAAACTTACCTGCCATTTCTTTAGAGTACATAAATAGCCATACCTTACGTGGTTGACAGTTGACTACCTGATACCACTTTTATTGCATTTTTGGAAAGCAGGCTTCTCTAATGATAACCTTGCTATAATTTAAAGTTATTTTCCTTCCCTTGGCATAAATTGAGGTTATAATACTCAATCAAATGATACTTCAAGGGAAATTGTTCTGATTTTAAGCCTGACTTCAGAACATTGTAACATTTTCAGAAGGTAAGTGTGACTTTAGAACCGAGAAATCTTTAGATCCTCTCCGTTTCTCATTTTTTTTTTGCCTCAAACAATATTAATTTATTAAACATCAGGCTTTTCCCCACGGTCCACCCTCTACATAAAGTACAATTCAGGTCTAAGCAGTCCTCTATTTGTTATCACCCAATAACTCTCTGGCTTTAAAATTATTGTAGTTCTCTTAAAATAAGTCACTCGTATTTCTTAGTTTCTGTTAAGCTGGTGAACAACCCTTTTTGTTATGAGCGCAATGTCCCCTTTTCTAAAACTGATTATAGAATTTAATAGACCTGTGTATTTAACACTCAACAAAGCTTCCTGAATTGATTTTTGTTGGGAAAATTATTGGGATTAACAATCTGTGACTTTTCTCACAGACTGATTTTCACTAAGCAATTGAAATTTTAAATTTTAATAGGCTTTACTTTTTCACTACTTTATAAGGAATACGTTTATATTATCCTCTTCACTTTTCCTTTTCCCTATTGTTTTTCTCCTTTTCTTTCCAGAGGGCAGAATCAGCCTGTTCTGAATATCACAAACAGACAGGCTTTCATTACTGCTCAGAATCATGGCTATGCCTTGGACAACGCCCTCCCTGCTGGCTGGAAACCACTTTTTGTGAATGTCAACGATCAAACAAATGAGGTAAATGATGTCAATAAACCTGTTCAGTTGGTGATGAGAAATGCAGGGTTTTTAAAAATAATTGATACATAAGCATAGTATATATTTATGAGATACATGTGATATTTTGATACATGCATATCATATGTAATCAAATCAGACTAGGATGACCATCACCTCAAACATTTTTTTAATTTAGTTGTACTGAGGACATTTAAAATCTTCTCTTCTAGCTGTTTTGAAATGTGCAATAAATTATTCACTCAGAATATTCACCCAGAATTTTTAAGTACACTGTGATGCAAATACCTTTCCACTGTTTGTTGGTGATTTGGTTGAGTGTTGAAAAACAGTTATAGGTTTTCTCCCATAGCCCTCTGTGTTTTAAAAAGTCATTTCTCTCTCTTATTCTCTCATCAGTTGACTTGTTAAGATTCACTATTTGAGTCATTAATCAACAACTATCTTATACGTTCAATGTTAGTGGGCTGTTGATCCAAATCTGTTTGAGCCCAGTCTAGGTGGGTCTCTGGGACTTACTTGGGACTGGTGTAGTCTTTAAGAAGACCCTTGGAAAAGTAATTTAGGACCTGGGGATAAGATGAGGACTTGGGTTTATTCTGAATAGAACCCAGAAGGGTCCCAAAGGCTATAGACCAAATTTGTTATTTATTTATTTTAAAGGAAAATACTTTCAGTTGAGTCTTCATTGACCCATTTTCCATACTTATCAAAATGGTCAGATATGTAAGTCCTTAAGATATCAGGCCATGTTACTTAATAGTACTGTTAGTTACAAAAATTTTATTAAGTATCTAACTCAGTTTTTAAATTTGAGCTTTATTGTCCCCTGAATGATACATAGCCACACTTGACGTTCACTATTACAGAAGGAATTTCTTCCCATTTCTTATTTCTTTAGGGGATTATGCATGAGAGCAAACCCTTCTTCGCTGTGCAGTTCCACCCAGAGGTCACCCCAGGGCCAACAGACACTGAGGTATGTTAGAAAGATGAGGCCTATTATGTATGTAAAAAAAAAAAAATGTGGAAATTCAAAAAAACCAAAATAATCACCCCAGATGATCTTGAGCAGAACATTCTCAAGAAGAGTGCTTTGGTAACACACATTTTGTATTAAAATCTCCCCATGAATGTCACAGAGGAAATTTTTATCTTTTTTAAAATTTAAAGTGGGAAAGCCCTTAAGAAACCCGAAGCGATGCTATTTTTATTTAAACCCATTATCATTCTAATATATTTAGTTCTGAAATTTACAATTGTTGTACTATGCAAATGAATTCCCTATTGCTCTCTCTCGGTCTCATGACTGAAATGAAATTTTAATCCCCCATCTGTGACTTCACCAAAATCCCTATGGCAACTGGTTGTTTAGCCACTAAGGGAGAATAAACAGCAGCAGGAGAAGGAGGGGAAGGGGTGTTCAGGGGAGAGAGGCCATGCATGCACATACATAGATAATTCAGACAGCTTCAGAAAAGAACCACAAAGAATGCTTAGAGGAGTTTTGTATTTAATCTAAATATTTTCACTTTTTTTGTGTGAGCTATTAGTTCATTTTTCAAGCACATCTTTCCAAATAAATTCTTCGGGTGACTTCCAGAAAAATCTGAAGTCTATTATGACTTCCCCACACCCAGGGACCTCCAGTAGCAAATCTTCATTGTCAGAACTCTCAGAAATGACTTCTAGGTAAAATGGGGAAGAGAATAAGAGCTTTCTTTCTGCAAGCTCTGCTCTACTCTCTCATGTCTGAATTGCCTTTTTAGATATCTGTATTTTGTTCTTGTTTTAATATTATTAGGAAATACTGATTCTTAATAGCCAAAATCAGTATTATATTACCAACCCATGATGAAACTCATAAATCAAATTTAGTTATGCGTATCATCTAACACATGCTAAGTAGTTTTTTAATTTAAAATTTAAATTAGCATATATTAGTACTTTGGATTAGGAACATTGCAATTAAGATATGTAATAATGTCCGCTATCACATAATTCTTCTTTTTTGTCTTTCCAATAATTGCAAAATGAATATTCTTTGCTGTAATTTGTCATATCTAGTGAAACAACAGAAGTAAATCCTTTGGCAAAGTTTAAGAATAATCTCAGAAATTGTTTCTTAGAGCTGATGGAAATTTAAATTTAAATTAGTATTTCTAATTTTCTATATCTTAAGTGATATAGCTTCAATTGTTATATCCACCTAGAATTTGATTTAGAAGAAGCAAATGATATACAAGTTGCCGTAAACTTAGCATTCTCAGAAGGCATCTGATATGTTTATTGCTTGTTGGAAACTTCTTTTTTATAACACTGGAGGTGAACAGAAGTGTTTATTCGATTAAATTCTTATACTAGTAAGATATGTAGCTATTGACAAAAAAGCAAAAAAATACATATGCTATACTAAAAATTATTTGTTGCTTATCTGAAATTCAAATTTAACTGGGCATCTTGTGTTTTATCTGGTGAACTTAAGAATTTTGAAGCTTCTAACTAGTTAGTTATATTTTCTTCTAGTACCTGTTTGATTCCTTTTTCTCACTGATGAAGAAAGGAAAAGGTACCACCATTACGTCAGTCTTACCAAAGCCAGCACTAGTTGCATCTCGAGTTGAGGTCAGTATGTGGGCTTGTCTTTGGTTTATGAATTTTGGATTGTCCCTATCATGTGATGATTTTTAAAAATTGAATGATATAAGGTACACTAGTGTTTAATAAAAGATGACTGAAAGATTGTAATAGTCTGTCATTTTGTAACTAATTATTTGGTTTCTTCTTGATGTTTTGTGGAACTTTCATGGTTTAAGTTAAAATAATGTCTTTTCTAAAGTTTACTTCTTCCAGAGTAGTTGTAATAACATAACAAAGAATAGAGTTTAGTTTAGAATTTATTTCCCATTATCCACAAAGCCATAGCTCTATGTAAACATGAGATACATTTCAGACTACAGAAGCATTATAGATGATAGAGTTCTTTTTGTTTCAACCAGAATACCTGTTATTCAAGGATTAACACTTGAATCCTTAAGTTGAATATGTATATTAGTGTGATAAGGTTTTTACCCATTTCCTTTGTAAACTGTACACTTACATCATTATTTAAAATTTAGAAGGATGTATGTGTATTTGAAAAAATACCACACATAGATGTATTTATATATATGTACATATTTTTGGATATTTATATATGTTTAATAAAATGTAAACCTCTTCCAAAAATTTTTTACTTAAGTGAAAAACCTTAATAAACTTTGGAAATCACATTGAAATTAGAGATGTTTTAAATTATTAGTCTTTTTCCCTATCTATTACAAATTTTTCATAACATTAGACCTTAAATGACCACATAAACTCAGACAATGTGGTTTGTCTTCTCCACTCTTGAAAATGCCTTATTTTCCCCATTTTAGCAGTAATAACAATGTCGTTTTCTTATTGCTTATAGGTTTCCAAAGTCCTTATCCTAGGATCAGGAGGTCTGTCCATTGGTCAGGCTGGAGAATTTGATTACTCAGGATCTCAAGCTGTAAAAGCCATGAAGGTGAGAGAATATGATCTTCGTTAGAATTAATATGCTTCCTTTAATGAGTCTAATTAGTATTTTGTAATTTAGATTTATGACACTACCTCTTTTCAAAGTTGCTGTAATTGTTTTCCTTAACTGTGCCTTTATAAATCTTGTATTAAAGAAGCTTGATCACGAGCAAGAATTTCAACTTTCTCAAATGTGCTCATCTGTAAATTGAGGTTAGATTAATCTCCAAAGTTATTTAGGTTACTGCCTACTTATAGTGAAAATATATATAAAGCCACATTTATTGATGCTGTTTATTTCTTTTGAGGCAGTGAGCTTTTCAAATATACTTGTCTTTTATGTGAAAGAGAAATTTTGGACATCTTTCTTGCTTTAAAATCCTTCAAGTGCTCTACAGGATGCTGTGGGCATCTCTGTGGTTGAAATGGGAAACTCTGGTTGGAGGAGCAAGGGCAACAGTACATTTTGTTCAGGTTTTAGAAATTATTATCTGTCACTAGGGGACACAGTTCTCCCATCAGTGCCTGGGAAATGGGATGATATGGCAACACTTTCAAGTAGAAAAGAGGATTTGATATACAGGTGTGGAAGGACATCCTCCCTGTTTCTTTAAATCCTCTGGAGATCTCCCAACACTTAGTGTAGTAAAATAAAACTTCAGAAAAATTCTATTGTATATTTAAGGTATTTCTCTTGAGGAGTTCAGTTGGTAACCCTCATCGTGCTAATCAGGCCATTCAGAGGCAATGTGAGCTCTTGGTGACATTGCCTCAGGCTTTGCAGTGTAAAGCCATTCACCAGAGACCAGGCTAGTAGAGGGCAGCATAGAATGGCAGCAGAAGACTGGGACAGCAAACATGGGACAAACAGTTGGCCAAAGGTTTTCTTTTTGTTAATATTCTATAGTCAAAGATTTTCACCTGATGGGTGTCTGTTGAAGGGGTAGAACACAGTCTCAATGACTTTACTCTTTTTCTCATTTGTTTTCTTTTTTTTTTTTTTTAATACTCTCCTCCATTCACGTACATGCACACTCACATATTTTTTGGAATACATTTTCAAAATGATGTTTCACTTCTTTGTATTATGCTTTAATTTCTCATTAGATAATTGGAGACTGTCCAGTGGTTTACATTAGTTAGAACACAATCTAAGTGTATTCAGAGTTTAGAATACATTTAACTAGTATACAGTTTTTATTCTATTTGGGAGTTTTACAAATAATTAGAATTTTTATAGTTTGTATTTTAATGTGTTTTACATCAACTGGGTAAAGTTATACATTTTTAACTAAAGAACAGGAATTATTAGATCATATTGTGATCACTTAGAAAGTTAATAACTAGAGATGAATTTTTAAACTAAAAATATTATAATTGGCGCATATATAGTAACAAGAATTAGAAAAATAAAACAAAATGATTTAAAATTAAGATGGCTTGAAATAGGTTTTAAAATAAATGAACACTCATGTGTATGTATAGGATCTTTTCCTGTATAATTTGACTTATAAAAAAATCACCATATTCATTGTATAGCACATTCAGAAAAATACTTAAATATACTAACATTTGTCACTTTTCTTTAGTAGTGAGGCTTTCTATAACTTCTGTTGCTGACGTGTTGTCAGTTGGGACTCAATTATTAAAATTCATCCCATATTATAAAAGCATTTGCTTATCTGTTTGTATCTTCCTGACATTTTATTAATAATATTACTCTTAAAATCTTGAGAGATGACTCATATTGAGGAAAGAACATAGGATTTGAATCATAACACTTGAATTAGAGCCCTAATATTGCCACTTATTAGCTATATGACCTTTAGCAAGCCATTTAACCTTACTGAATCTCAGTTTCTTCATCCAAAAGGTTGAAATCTCTTTCATAGTCTTGGTATAAAAATCAAATACATTACTAGAAGTACATTACAAGCATTAAGTTACTATTTGAATTTAAAGCAGCATAAAATATATTTAATGTTTTATTCAGATCCTCCCCAAAGATATGTAGGGTTTTCAATAATAATTTCTATACCTTTATCTGAATATGTTGTTGACATTTAAGGAGAACTTAAAATTGATCTGCTAATGTATGAAATAATTAGAACCATCTGGCTGTATTGTATAATAATTATTTTGCTAAGTGTCACCCTCATACTGGTTTATAATGCAATTATCCTTAGTAGGCTACAAAAAGAAGTATTTTGAAGGTCTCTCCTGATGTAAGGAATAAGATTGAGCTATGAATACCTTCATATAGATATATGCATACATACACACACACAGACACACACACAGACACACACATGCATGCATGCACATACATAGTTTTATTTCTTTTGCCATATGGTTTTTAAAATATAATATGTACAAACAGTTGTATAATGTTCTTTGTTAGAGCACTACAGCAAGCATGAAAATCTGGAAAATAAATGGAAACCAGCAGAAGGCTCTCAGTGCTTCCAGCAAGAAGGGAGCATATTATTCTGCATTTTAAATGTACATTCAATGTTCTTCTTAGACAAATAAATAGAAGGGGTAGCGGCTTTATTTAACTTTTATTTTAGGTTTGGGGGTAACATGTGAAGGTGAAATAAGATCCTTTTTGAATAAGCAAATATTGAGGGAATTCATTACCACCAGGCTTGCCTTACAAAAGATCTTGAAAGGAACACTAAGTATAGAAAGGAAAGACCGCTACCAGCTGATACAAAAATGCACTTAGACACACAGACCAGTGTCACTATAAAGCAACCACACAAACAAACCAACATAATAACCAGCTAATAGCACAATGGCAGGATCAAATCCACATATCAATACTAACCTTGAATATAAACTGGCTAAATGCCCCCACTTAAAAGGAATGGAGTGGCAAGCTGGATATAGAAGCAAAACCCAATGGTATGCTGTCTTCAAGATACCCATCTCACATGTAGTGACACCCCTATGCTCAAAATAAAGGGATAGAGGAAAATCTACCAAGCAAATGGAAAACAGAAAAAAAAAACCAAAAAAACAAAACAAAGGATACAATCCTAATTTCAGAAAAAACAGATTTCAAATGAACAAAGATTTAAAAAAAGACAAAGAAGGGCATTACATAATGGTAATGGGTTCAATTCAAGAAGATCTAACTATCCTAAATATATTTGCACCCAACACAGGAGTACCCAGTTTTATAAAGCAAGTTCTTAGAGACCTGCAAAGAGACTTAGACTCCCACACATTAATAGTGGGAGACATCAACACTCCACTGTATTAGACAGAACATTGAGGCAGAAATTTAACAAAGATATTCAGGACCTAAATTTGACATTGGACCAAATGGATCTGATAGACCTTTGTAAGAACTCTCCACCCCAAAACAGAATATACATTCTTCTCATCACCACATGACACATACTCTAAATTGTAAGCAGCTTTCATATTGCCTCTAGTTCTATTTTACATTTACTAATTTAAAATTTTTGGAATATGTTATTCTTTTAAGGTTGATTGAACTACAGAGTTCAGTAATATTTGTGGATCTCTAGACAAATTGTATAGAAATGGTCTCCAGCTTTGCCAACAGTGGCAAAGATCACCTCGTGGTGATCTTCATGAGGCAGTCAATTCTTTTGTATAGTTTCATTTTCAAGAATGTCTTCATTTCTTTCACCAAATGGTTGTCTTCCTTTAACTTCTATTTACATGTCATATTATGGATCTGTACAGCCCACAGATAACCTAAAAGCTTAGTTACCCCATGTTTCTTTATTTAAGTGTTGCCATTCTCTTCTTTAGAACATACATTCATGTACTGGATTCTTTTGCTTCTTTCAGGAAGAAAATGTCAAAACTGTTCTGATGAACCCAAACATTGCATCAGTCCAGACCAATGAGGTGGGCTTAAAGCAAGCCGATACTGTCTACTTTCTTCCCATCACCCCTCAGTTTGTCACAGAGGTCATCAAGGCAGAACGGCCAGATGGGTTAATTCTGGGCATGGGTGGCCAAACAGCTCTGAACTGTGGTGAGTTCTTATAAGCTTAATTGCAGAGTTTTGACATATGCACTGCTGTGTAACATATTTTATTTGAACTCATCTAACAATTGTGCTTTGTGTGTTCATAAAACCTTTCCTCTAATGTGTGAGGAAGCAGTTAGCAAACAGCCACTTAAAATAGTCATATGATGAATATTACTAGTTAATTTCACAAAATAGCTGAGAGACAAAGAAACCTTTCACTTTAATGCTCCAGAGTAGCCAGTAGGTTTCTTAACTTTCTCTACTCTATCCCAGGATATTGTTTTTCTCTGTTGCTATTGAGGTGTTGAGAACTATTATGAATGAAAAATGAGAATTAACATTAGTTAAGTGCTCTTAGGTATCAGCCCTGTAGCATTTGCCTCTCAAACATGTTTTCATAATAACATATATCAGTCTTTCTACTGCTACTACATACATCTTCTGAGTCTACTGCTTTGTTCTCTTTAACATTCTTCAGATACCATCTCACACCAGTTAGAACGCGATCATTAAAAAGTCAGGAAACAACAGGTGCTGGAGAGGATGTGGAGAAATAGGAACACTTTTACACTGTTGGTGGGACTGTAAACTAGTTCAACCATTGTGGAAGACAGTGTGGCGATTCCTCAAGGATCTAAAACTAGAAATACCATTTGACCCAGCCATCCCATTACTGGGTATATACCCAAAGGATTATAAATCATGCTGCTATAAAGACACATGCACACATATGTTTACTGCGGCACTATTCACAATAGCAAAGACTTGGAACCAACCCAGATGTCCATCAATGACAGACTGGATTAAGAAAATGTGGCACATATACACCATGGAATACTATGCAGCCATAAAAAAGGATGAGTCCACGTCCTTTGTAAGGACATGTATGCAGCTGGAAACCATCATTCTCAGCAAACTATCGCGAGAACAGGAAACCAAACACTGCATGTTCTCACTCATAGGTGGGAATTGATCAATGAGAATACTTGGACATGGGAAGAGGAACATCACACACTGGGGCCTGTTGTGGGGTGGGGGGACGGGGGAAGGATAGCATTATGAGATATACCTAATGTGAATGACGAGTTAATGGGTGCAGCACACCAACATGGCACATGTATACATATGTAACGAACCTGCACGTTGTGCACATGCACCCTAGAACATAAAGTATAATAATCAAAAAAATTCTTCAAATCTTTGGAACTAGATCATGAATAAGAATCTCTTTACCTAGTTTGGGTAAGCAATTGGTTATATAATTTGTATGTCAAAAAAAAAAAAAAAGAGATAGGCAAAATTAGATGGCTAGATAGTGAAAACACAAACCATTTTGATGATAATTTTTTAACCCAGGTAGGTACTCATATATTTAGGATTTTTTAAATTATAGAATCTCATTATAGAAAGGGACTTTAGGAGGAAAGGGAATATATTGAAATCTTAAGACTCAGTATAATATTATGACATTTATTAATAAGGATAAAAATGATTTTCAGAAGATGGTAATATAAGTAATAGTAGCATCAGTAACATATTTTGTCAGACTATCTTCAGAATTTTTATTTCAATTTTTTTCCCTAAGTGCAATTCTATTGTAGACAGTGGTAACTTCTTGGATTTTAAGATAAAAAAAAAATAGTTGTATAGTTGTATTCAGTTGTCTGCTAAAAAAGGCATAAAATTTTGAGATTTTAAAAACTAATCCTATTTGGTTCTTGTTTAGGAGTGGAACTATTCAAGAGAGGTGTGCTCAAGGAATACGGTGTGAAAGTCCTGGGAACTTCAGTTGAGTCCATTATGGCCACGGAGGACAGGCAGCTGTTTTCAGATAAACTAAATGAGATCAATGAAAAGATTGCTCCAAGTTTTGCAGTGGAATCGGTAAGGATTCTTTGCTTTGGAGAAACGAGGGCATTATTTGTCTTGGGTTGTAGGGAGAATGATTTTTCATGCCTAATAATAATAGTTAAGATGATTATAGTTGTATGCATTTTCTTCTAGAAAAGTGTTAATAGTTTAGAAATATCGTATATTAATTACAGCACTCAATGCTGAAATGATAGGTATTAACATTTTACTTTATGAAAAGAAAAACCTAAGTCCAGAGATGAAGTGGTTTATCAAGGCTTGAAGTGCCAATGAATCTCCGATCTCCTGAACCGAAACTCAGAACCATATCAACTTGCAATACCAAAGCAAGTTTTACCTTGTTTCTGGGATCAGTCACACATTTTGCATGTGTGAATGCCCTGCAAATGGGAAATTGGCTTTAAATTTTTTTTGAAATAAAATAAACATTTTAGAATAAAACGGATCCAGTTAGTAAAATGACTGGAAAACCTGTAGTTTCGATATTTAAGAAAGATAGATTTACTTTTCTATTATTTATTTCCATTGCCTCTTATGCCTGTCAATAAGCTATTACCAATTATCAGGGAAAAGAATCAACTGACTTTATATCTGTTTTTGCCCCTGACTTTATTTTTGACTTCAGGCTTATAGTTGGTGAAGTGAGGGTGCTAAGGGCAGTGTTAAATGCAACTTCTCCATGGTAGAAACAGGCACGACCTTAGGAATAAAGCAGGTACTGCTGGGACAACTAAAAATGGGCTCTGTATGTTTCAGAAAACAATGCTACCAAGTATCTTTTGTGTTACAAACTTGTCAATCAAATAATCCCAGGATAACTCTGCTGCACAATTTGGGAAGCTCTTGCCATACATTTATTCTTTCATTGCCAGATTTAATTATGTCCTTGCTTCCCCAGGATAAGAAACAGGCATATGGGAAAGGTGTAATTACATTCCCATTGGTAGTGTAATAATATTCCATGACAGAAAAATATAGCCACCATATGTTGTATTCTGTAAGTTAAAAAAAGAATTCCAAGCTTCTGGGACTATTCTCAGACTGAGCCTGAAAATGAAAAATCTCTTTATACACAGTGTTCCTAATGGTTTATTGCGGTAACATCAAGTTAGCTTCAGCAGCAGAGAACCTGGTTTCATTAAGACAGAGACTTTTAAGCTACATGTAAAAATCCAACCATTCAATATGACTCCCATTCTCAAATGAATGATGATTATTTCTGCTTTGACCATGGTTCTGTTTCAATAGGACAGGACAAAATTTACCACAAAAGTATATTTCTTAAAAGCTATATATATATATATATATATATATGTATATGTGTGTGTGTATATGTGTGTGTGTGTATATATATATCTCCTCTCTTCTAGAATTTTACTTAACATTTGAATAACGGCATTTGCTTTTCATATGTGAGGGAATAATAGAACATTTCCATACTCACTCTCCCCAGATAAGTTGGTTTACCTGATTGCCAGACTCCCTTGGTGTGGTCTATTCTGCCAGTGTGCTCAGCTTTTAAAATGTTGAGTCCTTGTTCTTGTTGACAGATTGAGGACGCACTGAAGGCAGCAGACACCATTGGCTACCCAGTGATGATCCGTTCCGCCTATGCGCTGGGTGGGTTAGGCTCAGGCATCTGTCCTAACAGAGAGACTTTGATGGACCTCAGCACAAAGGTGTGTATTTTTGTAGACAATATTCTTACCAACCAAAAAAACTGACTTGATATATCTTTTCAACTAGAGAGAGTTATGTAGATGAGAAATTACATTTTCTTTACTATTAAATCATGATCATGTTCTCCAAAAGTGTCTTCCAAAAGATGATACTTTTTTTTTTTTTTTGAGACGGAGTCTCGCTCTGTCTCCCAGGCTGGAGTGCAGTGGCACGATCTCAGCTCACTGCAAGCTCCGCCTCCCGGGTTCATGCCATTCTCCTCCCTCAGCCTCCCAAGTAGCTGGCACTACAGGCGCCCGCCACCACACCTGGCTATTTTTTTGTATTGTTAGTAGAGATAGTAGAGATGGGGTTTCACCGTTTTAGCCAGGATGGTCTCGATCTTCTGACCTCGTGATCTGCCTGCCTCGACCTCCCAACGTGCTGGGATTACAGGCATGAGCCACCGCACCCGGCCAAGATGACACTTTTGAGAGAGTAGTGCAGTGCAACTGTTCATGCCAGGATGCAATGATAAACCACATGGTTCCAGGTAAACCAGTGGTCACTTCACCTCAAATTCCACCTTTATAGTACAATCTATCGACTTCAGTAAGATGAACTTAATTCAACTCCTTCTTCCTTTGTTTCACAATCTACTCCCAAATATTTAAAATGCTAAAATATGTTTTAGTGGTTAAGGAAAAATAGGACATAATGTCTCATTTTTAATTTTTTTTTGAAATAATGTGGCTGGCATGGATGACATCCAGAAAGTGAAACAAAGCCCATTGAGTAGTTTGACTTTACTCAAAATTAAGGTGTCTAAAATATACATGGTATAAACCTCTCAGTACAGTAAATGACTGAACTCCACCAACTGCCATATATTCATAAAAACATGAGAGATTTGAGGGTTTATAATTTATTTTCTTTTTCTTTTTTTTTTTTTTTTTTTTTTTTTGAGACGGAGTCTCGCTCTGTCGCCCAGGCTGGAGTGCAGTGGCCGGATCTCGCCTCACTGCAAGCTCCGCCTCCCGAGTTTACGCCATTCTCCTGCCTCAGCCTCCCGAGCAGCTGGGACTACAGGCGCCTCGCCCTGCTAGTTTTTTGTATTTTTTAGTAGAGACGGGGTTTCACCATGTTAGCCAGGATAGTCTCGATCTCCTGACCTTGTGATCCGCCCATCTCGGCCTCCCAAAGTGCTGGGATTACAGGCTTGAGCCACCGCGCCCGGCTATAATTTATTTTCTATCACAATCACTTTAACATATTAGGAACTACTTCTTTTTTTGCATATTAGAGGAAAACCCTTGAGAAAAGTAAGATATGCTACAAAAACTAAATTAGAGACTAACACAGAAAAATATGCTCCAGGAAAACAGAGACTTTCATCTATACTCTATTTCCACAAAACAGAACAGTGCGTGGAAATACCAGGAGCTCAATAATACCTTTGAAGAATGAGTACATGTGCAGCCAAGAAACCTGTGTAACCTACATGGCAGTCATAGAAGTGAATTTGACAGAATTACTGTGAGGGCTATTTTGGGGATTATTTAGGAAATAGCTCAAGGACAGCTTATTGCTTTATCTTTACTTACTTTTTGAACTGAAGTGAAATGAGACCCTTGAATTGTTGACATCGAATTTTGAAAACAGGTAAGTACAATTCAGCATATTTAAATAACTACAATGGCAGACTTACATATAAATAACTTGGGTTTCATTTTTCTAAAGTTGTGAAAATTACACAAAGGGAAACATACCTAACATAAATGTTTCTTGTTTCCATCCTGGACATATGAATCATGTATTTAAAGCAAAAACATGCTTTTGAGGATGAAAAGCTTATTTCCTCTAGCATGTTAGATGCTCCAAATATTTTCAATATTAACAACTTCATAACTGCCAATAGTGGCAATGCATACTTTTTCTCTATTATTTTTTTTTACTCTATAAAAAAACCAATCTGAATACTGAACTTTTCATGTAAGAAAGTTTATAATGAAGAGAATTTTGGAATGAGATAGTTTTCAAGTATTTACGTTGTGCTCAAATAATCAATAGTCCTTTAAATGGTTTTTCTTGTTGGAAAAAAACCCTCACTCTTCCCTTGAGAATAATTAGTTGTATCATTATGTCCTAAACAATCCCCTTATTCTCTTGGGGTTATAGTTAGCACCATTAAAAGCTGCATTAACTTACCCAGGTCCCTAAGTTAACTTTTTGTATAAAATCAAAGACTTTAAAACATAAAAATAAAAACAAGCTGAGAAAACAGGTGAAGATAATTTCAATTTTCCCTGTATCTAAATACCCGTTTCACTTCTTTATAATGCAAAATACTTTTCCAAATTTATACCCTTTGTTTCCTAGATTTCTTCTTTTAGCAGGCAACCGGAATGACAAATTAATCATTATTAAATTGTTAACATTGGCTACTGATTTTTCTAACCACTTTGACAACCTCATCGTGGGCAGCTGTGGGGACAAATGTGTCACATTTTCAGTTGCACGTGCTGGAGCCTGTAGTGATGACTGAAGTTAAAAAAATCATATTAAGGCACATTACAGAAAAACTTACATTGTTATTATTTTAATGCCTATTAATAATTTCAAAAAATTCAAACAACTTTCCCTTTCACTGCCATTCCACATCAAATATATTATAAGACAATGAGACATTTCTCTCCTGGATTATCAGCCACTGCATGTCCTAAGGTCAGAGATTACCACTTTCCTATTTTGGGTTCAGTATTCTACCCATTGTGGGTGTGCCATAAATATGAAACGATAATTATGCTAATTCATGTATGCTAATTCATATCTGTCTAATCAGGCATACATGATATATGACTCAGAGTATTTAAGCATTTAGGCAGTGATTAACCATAATAATAGTCCCATATGATTCTTCTAATTCTCAAGTTTTACATGCCATCTTGGCTAACTGTTTACAACCATCATCATCTCCTTTCTCCTCCTCATCAACAGCAACTAACTTTTATTGTGTGTGTCACTGCACAAAGCACCCTCAGCTATTTTAGAGAGAGCTAGAGTCTTTAGACTTATTTTTCCATATTTATTCACACTTATCACATTTTCTGGTTTCACAGAAGCCTAGCTGCTGAAATAATTTCATTTCCCTCTGCCTGATTGCTCAATTATTTTCTCTTTTTCCTAAATTAGTTTGATTTAATGTCATATCAGCACTTTGAATGGCAAGCCTCAATAATGTAAATCAAGCATATTCACTGCAGGATGCTATTCCTAGTACCTCACTGATTTTCTGACACATTGTGCCTTCTGTGCAGGAGAGAATGGAGATGGGGTTTGAGAGTTCAGTGCTGACCAGGATTTATGCCAGGATATTTTGCCAAATATCCTTGTTGAAGCCAGAGATTTTTCTTACTCTTTGATATCTTTTGTCACTAATTTCTAGGCCTTTGCTATGACCAACCAAATTCTGGTGGAGAAGTCAGTGACAGGTTGGAAAGAAATAGAATATGAAGTGGTTCGAGATGCTGATGACAACTGTGTCACTGTCTGTAACATGGAAAATGTTGACGCCATGGGTGTTCACACAGGTAGGCAAAGCATATTCAAGAACTATAGCAATGCTTTCAGCTCATTTTAGCAATGTCTTTGATGGCCATGGCAGTCTTTATAAAGTTGTTGTCTTTAAATTACTATTTCTAGTAGACAGACTAGTGATAACATTTTGGACAAGTATAGTATTTTACAGTATTGAAAATATTCTCACATTTAATTTGATCTTTACACAAACCCTGTGAAGTAAGGAAGATATTATTATACTGATTTAATTGAGGAAAAGCCAAAGCAATATGGTAGAAATAAGATCCATAAAACCTGATGTTGAAAAATAAGAAGGGAAGTTGAGAAGGTTTAAAGCAGACTGAGATGTTAGTCACCCAGTAAATGAGAAAATAGGCACAATAATAGAAATAAGTTTTTCAGGGAAGTACGCTAGTTAGATAAGAGGGCAAAGATGATAACTTAGGATTCAAAAGTGCTAAATTTGAGGTGTGAGCAGAACTGTCAAAAAAGGGAGTTGAGAATGTGGAGATGGAATTTAAGAAATAAAATAGAAATAAAGAAATTGATACAAAGACATTGGAAACTGTTGGCATAAAGGGGATAATTGAAGTCATAGGCATAGACAAAGTATTCAAGGGCATAGGTATAGAAAGAGGAGAGAATAGGGTTGAACTTTGAACTCTGGGAAACATTTAGATTTGTAGGGCAGGGGAAAGAGGAAGTATTACTGTTGAAGATAGAAGGGGAGAATAAAGAGTTAAGAGGAAAATCAGGGTAGAACTGTAACAACTAAGCCAATGCAAGAACTATTTTATCAAAGAGCTTTGTTTTTGGCAGTTTCAAATGCTATGCAAGACCAAGGCTGATTAACTAATTTGGCTCTTTTGGATGTCCAAGAGAACAATTTCATTGCAAAGTCAGTTCTGGGAGCTCTGTTGAAAGGAATTATATGGTATCGAGTGGTAAGCAGAATTGGCAAACTTTCAAGAAGCTCATTTATGTAAAGAATGAGAGAGAAGCTTTGTATGGTCCTCTGACAACGTTGGGAGAAGACTTCTGGAGGCAATGAAGATCTGACCGTGTTTGAAGGCAGAAGGGATGGAGACTAAGATTGCAGATATAAGGGGCTATGATGAGAGAAGTGAGGATGGAAAGGGATGAGATACAGAAAGCCAACTGATGAGCCAGTCTGAGTGATAATATTCTATGAAAGGAAGAACTTGAGAAATAATTTGAGATGAACAGCAGGGAAGTTGAAGTCATTCTAGTAAGTAGATGATTGAAGCCTTGATAGCTACTTATTAGATAGATGAACTTGGGAAAAGTTAGAGAGGTTTCTAAAAGTACTGTATCAGAATAACACGGGGAAACAGGAATTGGGGGAATACTTGATTTCACATATATATCCCAACAAAACCTCAGACTGTTCTGTGTCTTACATCATGCAAGTAGAGGTTAAGTCGCTGAAGTTGGCTGTTTCAATATGCCACCAAGTAATGAGTGATTCTTGGATATACAGGTGACTCAGTTGTTGTGGCTCCTGCCCAGACACTCTCCAATGCTGAGTTTCAGATGTTGAGACGTACTTCAATCAATGTGGTTCGCCACTTGGGCATTGTGGGTGAATGCAACATTCAGTTTGCCCTTCATCCTACCTCAATGGAATACTGCATCATTGAAGTGAATGCCAGACTGTCCCGAAGCTCTGCTCTGGCCTCAAAAGCCACTGGGTAAGACCAGAATAATTGACCATGAGTTTTCAGATTCTTTGCAGACAGAAATGAAAAATTGACAGATAGTGGAAGACTGTGCTGCATTTACAAACTATGTTCCCCTTTTCTGTATGTTAGCTCCAAATCCTTTATAGGACCCTGAGGACATGATTATTAATGAGCTTGTTGCCAGATTGAGGTAAATGATACTGCTAGCTGGCTTTGTTTGCTAGCTAATCATAAATGAATCAAAATCTAGGTGGCCAAAGCAAGCTGTGAAAAATCTGCTTCTTAATTGCACTTTGCAGATGTTGTTAAAAGTGCAGATTAATCCTTAATTTTAGTTTTCAACTGTTTTCTTCAGGTATATAGCCCTATAGCAAATAGTTGACAGAAAATATAGTTCACTTGATTCAAGCATGCAATACACATTACTTTTATTTTATCAAAACTCCACAAGACTGAACAGTGTAGAATTTTTTCACAAGTAAATGTTACAACCAAACAAATCTGCTGTCTATGTAACAGCCACTAGCAGGCATGATTGGAGGGAAAGTTAATCAAAACCTTTTGTTTCTAATAATATATTTAGCATCTTACACTTAAATTATGGCATTTAAATGAACAAAATATTTACTTCTTTAGATTTTTTTACGTAGTTCCACAGCACTGCATGGAGTGGCGAAAGGCATGTTGCCCTCTGTGTAGCAGTCACAATTCTGCATTCTCATTTGGTTCTTCTATTGACCACGTGATTTGGGGCACATCACTCATTGTCTTTATCACTTTCCTCATTTGTTAGATGGAAGTTGTACTAAAGAACTCATTTTTAATTCTATAGTTCTATGAATTTTTTTTTTCAAACAAAATAACCCAAACTGACATTCTGGATAAAGACAGCCAAGTTCTCAAAGTGTTAGTTTTGTAAGGAGTCCAAAGTTCAAAGGCTACGATTGAGGTAAATGATATAGCTAGCTGGCTTTGTTTGCTGGCTAATCACAAACGAATCAAAATCTAGGTGGACAAAGCAGGCTGTGAAAAATCTGCTTCTTAATTACACTTTGCAGATATTGTTAAAAGTGCAGATTAATCCTTAATTTTAGTCTTCAACTGTTTTCTGATTGAGGTAAATGATATTGCTATCATTTATAATTTGGAGACAGAGCAAGGACCCAAACTTGAAATGCCTGCTCCCTTGTACTAGCTAACTCACTGTCTTCTTAGGTACAGATATGTATATATTTTCTCAAAAAATATTTTGCAGATTCTCATCTTAGTGGAGGTTAAACACAAATGGAGGTTAAACTTTATTTATCAACAAAGCTATTGATTTTAGGTTGAAGAGGTGAAGGTTGAGATTTGTAGCAATGCATGTAGAGTAAATTCTCCTGTGACCTGTGCTTCTATACTTTGTATCATGACTGTTATTTTTCCGCAAGTGGCTACTAAATATTGATGCAGAACAGAGAGTCAAGTGTCTTATACCCTGAAGTAGAATAATACCAGAAATTTTAAGAAAGACCAATTTATGTTTTGTTCTGTTTTCAATAATTGCTCAAATAAAAAAAAAAAAATTGTCTTCTTTTCATAGCTACCCATTGGCATTCATTGCTGCAAAGATTGCCCTAGGAATCCCACTTCCAGAAATTAAGAACGTTGTATCTGGGAAGACATCGGCCTGCTTTGAACCTAGCCTGGATTACATGGTCACCAAGATTCCCCGCTGGGATCTTGACCGTTTTCATGGAACATCTAGCCGAATTGGTAGCTCTATGAAAAGTGTAGGAGAGGTGAGTCCTTGGTTTATTAATCTATTTTCTTCTTGTTCTCAGTTATTTTGTCAAATTTGTGACACCATTGACAGTGTTAAAGTTGCCTGGATACTGTCAACACATGGACAGTGTTAAAGGTGCAATTGACAGTGTTAAAGTTGCCTGAATATTAGCATACTAATATGCCAACAGTCTTTATTTGACTGTTAACGTATTACATATGTTACATGGCCATTTTGCTGGATTTGAAGGCCTTCCTGTTCAAAAGGTGAGACCATATGTCTGGGTATATAATATAGATACATATATGAAAACACATTCATATATATATAACTGAGTTGTAATATATTTTGTAAACAAATCCAGAAAGTAATATAGAATATAATATATTAAAAAAGTCCACTGAACTGAGTTTAAGAATTCAACTTTAGTCCATTCATGCAAACTGTGGCTTTAACTTCCTGAGACCTCATTTCCCACATCTATAAAAGAATAGGCTGGACTAGATCATCTCTCAGGGTCCTTCTAGCTCTAAAATTCTAAATTGATATGAGCATAGTGGATTATTAAGCCCCATTTAATTATACTAAAAAGTTCTAAGCTTTTAACATCTTTAGAAGATTTTTTAGAATGTGCTGTGTTACACTATTTGAAATTGAAGTTAGCCTTTGATTATTGCATCTTCAAAGATGCAGTATTCTTCTGTGTGGGAGGAAAGAAAGGAATTCATAACTTTGCGAGATTCACTCCCTTGCCTCCTTCCACCAAGTCCTAATCATTTTATGCATCCAGAAGGTTTGGGATAGTGGAGAAAACGTGAACCTCGGAACCAGCTGGACTTGGATATTACTCTTGGCATTGCCACTTATTAGCTACAGACTCTCAGGCAAGACACTGAGTTTCAGGATCCATACCTACAAAATAGAAATAATAATACCTACCTTGCAGGATTCTTATAATACCCCCCTTAATAAATGTAATCCATCATTATTGTTATTATTAAATTAGTATTCATAAATGTTGCATAGAGGTAGAGGTTTTAAGTGCGGAAGTATGAACAAATCTCAGTCTTTCTCTATCATTTGTCTATCTACTATTTATCTTAGTTTATCTGTATCTCATCTCTGTTTCTGTTGTGGCCAGTGTGGGAGCTTTTAGTCTATGTATCTAAGCTGGTTAGAGTACAGAGTAAAAGGCTTATGACATATCATTCCATATTGTTCTTTATTTGTCCCATAACACAGATGATAGGCTAAACCCAGGCCAGCCATTTCAGAAATGCTTGTCACTAATCACAGAAAATATAGATTAAATCTGTCACCAATACAGGGAAAAAGAAAAAGAAATGTTTTACTGGTCAATCATATTCACACATGAAAGGCAGAATTATTACATTTTGTCTTCCTTAATTTGTAAGATACTAATGAAAGATTTTAAAATAATTTTGTTGTCAAACAAAAAATAAAAGGTCAGGTGGAGTTTTGTTGTCTAACACCTTACATTTAGTTCAAAAAGTGAGCAAACATTTCCTGAATTCTTACTACATGCAAGACACTGAGGATAAAGAAAGAATAGATTATAGGTAATTGAGATACATTGTCTGCAATTGGTAAATTCAGAATATCTAAACTAACACAAATATATGATGAATTATTAATCTCTGGTAAATATTAAAAGATAGTATTTATATATAGGTGCTATGAGAATATAGTAGAATAGGGTTGAGGAAGCCCATTACAGTCATTCCACTGAAAAATGTGAAATAGTCACTCAAGGAAGGTGCATTTTAATAGTTTAGGGCAAATGTGGTGGGAGGATGACTTGAGCCCAGGGGGTCCAGCCTATAGTGAGCTCTATGGTGCCACTACACTCCAGCCTGGGTAACAGAGTGAGAACCTGTTTCAAAAAGCAAAAATATATCTAGAGAGTATTGAAAAGCACAATTTTTGAGCAAACATTTATAGTTATATATTCCTTTATTATATAAGTATCTTTTTTTAATGGATCCCATGTATCATTATATAGAGTTGCTTAAGAATAATAAAAATATATGGAGAGTTACTTATAGAACTAATTTTAGCCAAATTTTAAATATGTAATACCTCAAATTTTCTTAAATATACCCAAAATATTTCCTTAATTTTACAGAACCATAAAATGTCTGATTTCTGGCAGTCTTTTCCATGCCCAGGCTAGACAATCTATAAACATATTGTCTAACTCTTCAAGATACCACTATGACTTGCAAATTGCATATCTGAATTGCGTTAACAGGTTGTTTATTCCTGCTCTTGTGAATTTTCCCTTATTTCTAATTAAATTTGGAACAGTGTGAAAAGGTTATCTGTTTGGCTTTAGTGATCACTGAATATGTATCTTGTCACATAATTGACATGAAGATTTCCTAAACTGACATTAGTGGTAATGTGAGTCTATTTGAGGAATCACAAAAGTTTACCGAAGATAGCATTATGACTGCTATTATTTTAAATTGGAGACCAAAAATGCATAGCAATCTATTATTCTATGAAAAGATTCAAAGACAATATTTATCCAGTGAAAATAACTGGGTAGGTTGCAAGATCAATTTAAGTTTAGTTCTGACATGCAACTTGTCCAAACTAAATCACCACATAAATTTTCTAATTGATTAGTGTAAGATGAGCTGTAAAGATTGCGGAAAGACACATTGAATTTGTCATAGGAAGTTTAGTCTCCTCCTATGTTCAAAATCATAATCATCAGTATTTGTTATGACTCTCAAGGTTCTATTAATATTAATGCTTAGCTATAAGGAAAGCCAACCTGTCTTGAATACTGACTGATACTCATTTACAAATAGTTCTGTTTTTGTGTTAATATATTTCTGGTTTCTCTTTATTTGCCTTCCATTCTAAAGAACATTTGCATAAAGCAAGATCTTACTAAGAAAAGGTCTCTATCTTCAACTTTGAATTTCTTATTTTAATACTATGGTCCAGAGCAGATACAGGTGATTTCCTCATCAATCTCAGCAAATACAGCTGAACTCCCTGAGTGGTAAAAGACTGACCTAATGAAGATGCATTATACCAAAACCGTGGAGAAAGTGAACAAGGAAGAAAAAAAGGATCACCTTTTTTTGAGAGGCTTTGTGATATATTTTTTGTTCTTGTCTTATGAAACATATTTTACATCCAGTTCAGTTACAAATTAAATAAGCTCTTTCTTTCAGTATGAGATCTTAAATATGTGTTACAGGTCATGGCTATTGGTCGTACCTTTGAGGAGAGTTTCCAGAAAGCTTTACGGATGTGCCACCCATCTATAGAAGGTTTCACTCCCCGTCTCCCAATGAACAAGGAATGGCCATCTAACTTAGATGTTAGAAAAGAGTTGTCTGAACCAAGCAGCACCCGTATCTATGCCATTGCCAAGGTAAGATGTTACAAGGGGCCCAGAGCTACTAGTTGTTTTTCCAGAATGTAGTCAGTCTGGACATGAAAATAAAACTGAATCACAAAGTGGTTTTAAATCAGGGATTTTTGGAAAAATTTTAATTCTTTTATATTATTAAACTGGAAATGTCTATAGATTTCATTAGAGTCTTCTACAATTAATTATAAATTATCATTTTTTATTTGACTTTAAGCCTGGATTTAAGGGCACGTTGCAGTTTTAAAGGATGATTAAATAGATAAAATGTCCCCCTTTTTAAGTATACTTAGTAGTATTACTCTTAAATAGATTTGGCAATGTTGACTTGTCCTTTCCTATTAACTTTATTACACGTTCCTTGAATGTGTAAAGTTGTATTGTAGAAAGGAAGGTGCATACAATAATGTCCCTTAGTATGTGCTACTTGAGTCTAGAATAATCTTAATTTATTTGCTTCTCTTTCTGTGTTTAAAAAACAGCAACAGACTATAAAGGGCCCCATGATTATAGGGTTTTCCATGTAATTATTTTATTGGTCTTACTTTCAGGAAAAAAGGCTCTACATTTCTCACTTCCCTCCACTACTTGCTTCTCATGTAAATTAAATGCCATGTTGATCTCCTTTCATATTTACTGTGCTTAGAGTTTTGAAGTTTCAGCTCATCTGATTTTATAAAAGGTGACTTGGGCAGCTGGAATCTGTCTGGTCAGAAATCCCTGAAAGGCTTTTTGACATTTAAAGAAGCACAAGCATTAATCCTCCAACAGTATCAAACTGCACTGGTTCTACAAAGCTCCACTGACCATTGTGTGTGTGTGTGTGTGTGTGTGTGTGTATGTCAGTATGTGTGTGCGTGCATGTGGAATGAGTAGATGAAAACATGAACTTTCTCTTTAAAGGGATTCCCATCTTTGTAATTTGCCTGTGGAGAAACAGAAAAATGCTGTTAGTGATTTTCAACTGATCGCAACTTTTATGTCCATATTTTGAGTCCTTAAGAGACCAGAAGGAGAGGAAGGGATATTTCCTTCATTGCCTCCAATGCATATTCTCCTCACTCTTATGGTTTCTAAATGGAAAATATTTAAACCCTACTGAAATTCTGGGAGTTGCTATTATCTCTTGATGGGCATTTTCCCATGTTGAGTTTCAAGGTAATTAGAATTTTTCTCTGGTGCTGGTGGGTGGCATAGCAGTGATAAGAAGTTATTTTAGAAAACCATTTCACCTTCATCATTTATTGCCCCTATTTCAGTCTTTTACTTAAGAAGCAGCTCATGACATTTATATGTGTGTGTGTTTGTGTGTGTGTGTGTGTGTGTGTGTGTGTGTACATATGCATATAATTTTTTCTCAAAGGACAGTAAATAGATTTTTTCCTTAAGTCTAGCAATCATGTTTCTGCCACTTTGAAGGAGATGAAAAAGGAAAGCATTTCCAAGTTCCCAGCTAATCTGTAAAACTCAAGCAAATCTCTCATTCTTTTCTAACAGACTTATAAAGGATGAGAATCTGGGAAAAATGTGTGGAGGTTCTTTCGTTCACAGGGTACCCTATGTATGAACAAGAAGTACAGGGTCTGCGTATAAATTATGATCTGTTCAAGTGCTGGGAGAAGGAACTGATTTCTGTTTGTTAGAGGTCATCATTACTGTTCATTTCCACAGCAACCAGGAACTTGGTGATTTTGACAAAGAGTGTAAGGACCGTGGAGGGCTGAAGGGGAAGAAGAATGAAGGGAGTGTGTAAATCTTTGCTTGCTTTCATGATTCTTAGAAAAGAGCAACTTGCTCTGAGGTCTGATTTTTACAGCAGTCTTATTTCAGGATGACTGGATCATCACCTCTTTTGATTTGGGCAGAATGCAGGGCATTATTTTTGATTTTGGGAACATTAAAGTAACCTTAAACTTGTTTGGGGTCATTATAGACTTCATTACAGCGGAGTTATATAGCAAAGCTGCAGTGCTTGGAGATGAGGTCTTAGGACTGGCAGGCTCTTGCTTGCTGTTAGAAATCATGGATTTTTTTTTATCCAGTCTATCATTGATGGGCATCTGGGTTGGTTCTAAGTCTTTGCTATCACGAATAGTGCTGTAATAAACATATGTGTGTATTTGTTTCTATAGTAGAATGATTTATAATCCTTTGGGTATATACCCAGTAATGGGATTGCTGGGTCAAATGGTATTTCTGGTTCTAGATCCTTGAGGAATTGCCACACAGTCTTTCACAATGGTTGAACTAATTTACACTCCCACCAGCAGTGTAAAAGTATTCCTATTTCTCAACATCCTCTCCAGTATCTGTTGTTTACTGAGTTTTTAATGATTGCCATTCTCACTGGCATTACATGGTATCTCATTGTGGTTTTGATTTGCATTTCTCTAATGACCAGTGATGATGAACTTTTAAATGTGGCACATATACACCATGGAATACTATGCAGCCATACAAAGGATGAGTTCATGTCCTTTACAGGGACATGGATGAAGCTGGAAACCATCATTCACAGCAAATTAACACAGGAACAGAAAACCAAACACTGCATGTTCTCACTCATAAGTGGGAGTGGAACAATGAGAACATATGAGCACAGGAGGGGAACATCACACACTGGGGCCTGTTGGCAAGTGTGGAGGTAGGGGAGGGATAGCATTAGGAGAAATACCTAATGTAGATGACGGGTTGATGGGTGCAGTAAACCATCATGGCACATGTAAACCTATGTAACAAACCTGCACCTCCTGCACATGTATCCCAGATCTCTCTCTCTCTCTCTCTCTCTCTATATATATATATATATATATATATATATATGTTCATGAAAGAAATCATGAATTTGACTGTAGTTGTCCTTTCCTTCCTTCCAGTGAAATGACTACAGGATTCTAGGCCCTCCCTCACTGTATGTGCTTGTGTGAAAATCTCCTTTGATCTGTTAAAAGTTTCAGTAACTTAAGGTTCTCTCTACCTCACAGTGTTGATGGCCAACAGCTAATTGTGCCTTTAATCGCTTAGAAAGTAAGACGGAATGTTAAGTCTTTGGGAACCTGACTGTAATTACAGGGAGAATTAAACAAAAGAAACATCAATTGACTTAGGAAATGAACATGGCTTTGAGTATTTCTGTTAAATGTCATCTTACTCTAGTCAACAAAATTATGAGCCATGCCATAGCTCAACAATTATAATCATGGTCTCTCTGATACTACAATTATGTAAAAGCTGTAAGAAAAGTAAGCTCCCTGGGCTGAAATATAATGGCAGAGTTACTAGTTACATAATATTAATGGATCTTAAAAACGCAGTGTGCTATTCTAAAATATGTTTTCCTGGAATATTTTCTGATTTTTTTCGCTGGGTATATGTACATATACACATACATACATACAAGAATAAAAATAGACATCTTTTAGTACAAAGATTTTGGTTTTGAGAGTTTATCTCTTCTTTCAGTTGAAATTTCTACTCAGCGTAATGACCCATAGTTGTAGTTTTACTTTTGAGAAATTGCTAAAGTGAGCTTGAGGAAGAGGCTGAGCTGCCTATCAGAACAGAAGTTATTACTACATTGTTTTGGAATATATTAGGATTTTAAAAAATGCCTGCCTTAGCACAAAAATCACGGTGACTGATTCAAAACAATTTTTTTGTTTGAAGCCATCCGTGAGGAAATATTCTGGAAGAATAATGCCAAGCCAGATCTGACCCATAAATTCTCACTGACTGTTGTATGTTTGTGTGAATGTGGAGTGAGGTGATAAAATTATGCTATCTCCTACAGGGTAACTATCAACAATACAAGTTAAGTGATCATTATAGTAATTCTAGATTTTCTTACCAATTTGGCTTAACTGTAGTTTCAAGAGACTTTTTAGTTCCAAAGAGATGTACCAAATTTAGGGTATAATGGGTAACATGATCAAATAAAGAGGAGCGAGTCAAAACCTGTGAGGAGATTTTTCTGAGAACACACCGCTCTGATAACTCAAGGCAGGCACCTCCTCTGTATACCATTTGTGGATACAGTTGGCACCATCTTTATGTTTATTGGAAGGAATGTCAATGATGTCAGTTTCATGTTTCGTAACTCAGTCTGTAGTCTCAGGCTCTCTAAATAACACACAGAGGCATGACTGCTATGTGTTTTCAACCAAATAAGACATTTAGAAAAATGTTTGCCAAAGAAAGTATCTCTTCTCCTCTTGGCAGGCCATTGATGACAACATGTCCCTTGATGAGATTGAGAAGCTCACATACATTGACAAGTGGTTTTTGTATAAGATGCGTGACATTTTAAACATGGAAAAGACACTGAAAGGGCTCAACAGGTAAGGCAGTGTTGCTCTCATTCATGCCAGACACCTTCAGTGCAATTTTTGAAGAGTATTCTTCCTACTCTTAAGCATTTGGTCAACATTGTGATTCAATGAGGTAGATAGTGCCAATGTTGGAAAATAGTACCTGCAGCCAGGAAACAAATGGCAGGTTTTTTTTTTTTTTAGATGTTTATCTTTAGAAATGTATCCATTAATCTTTTTAATCATCTTCTATTCCCACCCTTGTCGTCAGACATACTAAGAAGGTCTCTTGAATGCACAAAATTGGTATACATTTATGAACGAGTATTATTTAATTATGAAATACTTTCTAGATTTAAATTTTATTAATCAATTAAATGAATATTTCTGTTTTCTAAAAATTTTCTTCTACATTCTGAAGTCTGTTTTCCCCTTTTAATATCAATCTATACATTGCTGTATATTGAGGAGAAAATGTATTCCTTTTGCGTTCTACTATTTTTAAATTAGGACATTCAGTTCAGCATACAAATAAGCCACATTGAGGTTTCTCTCAACAGACGCTTTACTTCTGACTAATTTACATTTTTACCTCCATCAGGGCCAATTATTTTTAAACTTCACTTTATGTTGAGAATATTTTGATAATGTAGGTGCCTTAAAATCTGCTTTTAAATTTTTCATGGGAAAACTGTTTGCTGGGGCACCTTAGGCTGATGAAATCATGGATCAGTTTTAAACATCTATCTTCGATAAGAGGAGCATTTATTAGCAGATTAAGAAAGACAATATAGTCCTCTTGAACTTCTTCCCTCTAAAAGCACTCTGAAATACACTACTATTGAAAAGCCATCTCACCTGCAAACTAGGGATGTGCTTAGAGAAGGAAAAATTTTGTTTGTATAAAAATTGTTCTCAAATGATTTGACAAAATGTAGATACTTTAATCACTTTAAAATATCTTTGAGGACAGTGGAAGATCTCAAAACCTGGATTGCTCAACTATTCAGCAATTGCAACATATAATTGGGTTGCTGTATTTGCCTGATCAATATGTGGACAAACTGGGCAATAAAGCACTTGCTTTTCTTCTTGAGAAAAATTAGGTTCTTTTTCATCTATTTAATTATTGCCCATGTCAAATGCTTGGTTTTGAAAACTGAGGAATTCTACCTGACGAAGATGAAACTAGCTATTGTTGCTTGTAAATCATCCTTTCTAGTCATCACATAAAATGAACAGTAGATAGCACATAAGTTAGGAATTGAGCCTATACATTTATCTTATAATTTTGCTGACTTAAGTTTTCTTTCTTGGTTTATGATGCCAGCAGAACTTCTGTCTTGAATTATAGTCTCTTCTACTGTTCTCAGTTGCAAGCAACTGAGTTCAAATGCTTATGAAACCACTCCAGTTAAGCCACATGGGGGTGCTAGAAACTTACAGTATGCCAGTCAGAGCAGTGGAAAAGACCTGGGGTGGAAAATAACAGATGTTGTGATTTAAATTTCCACTTGATATACGTTCTGATTTTTGGACAAATTCAATGTTTTAATTGAATAGTTTTCGTTACGACCAGAAGGCAGGTTGCGATTCTAACTAAGCATAAATAAGGGTATATTGATAGTGAAAAAGGTCCTTGGAGGATTAAAACAACACACTGTTACAGATCACTTACAATATTTTTCTGACTTCCACATTCTGTTGCATTTATTTGCCTGCAATTTGACATTTTCAATCTTCATTTTTCTGGCATAAATATATTTGTAAATAGAGATATTTTCTATTGTTCATAGTGATCTACATTTAAAACTCTATGAAAAGCTTTATATCATTTCAAAAATTAAAAAAAAAACCATATACTTAAAACCATCTCTACTGTATAAATTTGTTTTTGATCCAGGGAGGTTGAAGTGTCTATTATATAGCAAAAGCTGAAGTAAACCTGGAGTGGACCTCACAGATGATCCGTGGCATTAGCAAACCTAAACCCTGAGCTCATTATCTGAGTGTCACTTTATGGTTTAATTCCTTTCTTTTTGAAGTGTCATTGATTCACACATAGCAATTTGATAATGATTGTTATTTAGTGGTATTAGATAAATAACAAGAATAGATGGCCACTAAAGCTACCTGTCTCAATCATTTTGTGGCACATAGGGGTCTGAAGTTGAAAGGATATGACAGCTGATGGAATGTTAAGTATGTAGGTCTTGATTTCCTTGCCGTATTTTAATTATACTCACCATTAGTCTGGGTCATAAGTGCTCTGCTTTTTCTCAGCCCCTCAATATCCAGGGAGGCTTAGTCATCAAGGTATGTACTGCTCCAACAGTAATAAGAGCTCCCTATTAATGATCTACAGCTGACTTACATATTGCCAGTTTGGAGAAGGGCTGAGAAGATTAGTTGTTCTTTTTCATTTGTATTTATTTATGGTTTACTTTGAAGATCTCAACTGCTTCTGTGTTAGAATAGCTGTCTTTAGCTGTAGGCCTAGGAGCTAGCGATTTATTTGTTGTGTGTTGAGAGAACTCAAGAATTCTCCTGCCTCATCATTCATTTCTGGTGCCAATGTGCTGCACTCCCTTTGTACTTTTCATATAGATCCTTGGGAAGACAGGCAGTGGGCATCTCACTTGGGAAAAGAGAAGTAACTTAAGAGAAAAGTAAGAATGCTAGACGTGGGTTTTCTGGTTCCATCCTTGTGCACTGGAAGGAGCAGACTACAGAACCAGAGAGATTGGTGCGCAGTCCTCCCCACTATAGAATCAGAAGTACATTACCTCTTTCGTTTCTCCAGCTTCATGTTCTTTCTCTTAATCTCTGCTTCTAGTTTTTTTTGTTAAGCTTAATTGATATAAGTATAAATGACATCTGACATATTGTGAGGGCCCAAGAAAATTTTTCTTTTCTCCTGAAAATAAAAAGTACTATTTGTTATAATAAAGGTAACTTTATGATTTTAGATATGTATTATGTATTATGATTTTAGATATGTAGATATGATAGATATTTAAAGATTCGTTTTCAGACTCACAATTTTCATTTGCTTATATATTTTGCAATGTATCATTTCTTAATTTCCTTTATGATGCATCACTTATTTTAATATCAGACCTATTTTTTAAAGGAAGCAATTAATGATAGCTACTGATGCAAATGCTATTCTTATCAAAAGATAAATAGCACTCCTTTATGCTAATGAATAAAAATTCCTACTCTACAGTTGTTAATCAAGCTCAAATTCTAAAGTCTGGTAAACACATTTAGTAGCAGAGGATGAGCATATTGCTAAATTGATGGTCAGTCTCTGACTTGTGTTTACATATAGTCATCTGAAATGAACTTCAGAATTTGAGTCCAAAATAGAATATACCCACACATGGACATAGGGAGGGGAACATCAGACACCGGGGCCTGTCGGGGGTTGGGGGTCTAGGGGAGGGATAGCATTAGGAGAAATACCTAATGTAGATGACGGGTTGATGGGTGCAGCAAACCACCATGTCACGTGTATACCTATGTAACAAGCCTGCACGTTCTGTACATGTATCCCAAAACTTAAAATATAATAATATAAAAAAAGAAATATAAAAACAAGAACATAGGTTTTTATGTTTGAAATGTAAACAATAAATGTACTTATTTAAGCAGTAACTTCAAACAATATATTTTAAAATAAAATACAAGGGAAAATAGTAAAAATGAATATACTCACATATTTAGTATATATAAATATTCACAGATTGAGATGGGGAAAACAAAAGAATGATTGTAACTAGGTAGGCATCATGGAAATAACTGATGAGTTTTCTATGCCTGTGAGATAGTAGAAATCACAATGAGAAATCCCCTCCTTGAAGGGGAGAGATAAACATGATTCATGCTGATGATGATTTGTGAAGTCTCATCTTTCTGCAGCGTGATGAGACAAGAGGGATAGGTATATTAGGCCATTCTTGCATTGCTATAAAGAAATATCTGAGACTGGGTAGTTTATGAAGAGGTTTAATCAGCTCACGGTTCTGTAAACTTTACAGGAAGCATGGTGCTAGCATCTGCTTGGCTTCTAGGGAGGCCTCAGAAATCTTACATTCATCGTGGAAGGCAAAAGGAAAGCAGCTGTGTCCTATGGAAAAAGCAGGAGCCAGCCAGAGAGAGAGAGTCGGTGGGGGAGATGCCACATACTTTTATATAACCAGATTATGCAAGAATTCACTCACTATTGCCAGGAGAGCACCAAGGGGATGGTGCTAAATCATTCATGAGAAATCTGCTCCCATAATCCAGTCACCTCCCACCAGTCCCCATCTCCAACACTGGGGATTAAATATCAATCTGAGATTTGGGGCGGGGACAAACATAAAATCTATAACAGGTATCAGAATAATCAACTCAGCATCCTAGCTTTGAGCGCTGGCCCCCTCAGAACTCAGTATGCTGTCTTTAATACCCGAATATAGTAGCAATGGCAACCCTCGCAAGACTTCTGAAGCAATATCTATTCTTACCAGCTTAGGTAATAACCATTATTTAGACAGCTTTAGCCAAAAAAAAATCTCTTTCCCACTTACGCTCACTGACTTTCTCCTTTTCCACTTAAACTGCTTATTGCTACCCAAGGGTATGCTAGGGAAGCTGACTGTTGTAGGCAGTTCCCCAGATTTATAGGCTGGTGTAGTAGCATTCACTGACCTAGGGTGATAACATATTTACAGTGGATTTCTTTAGGATTTGAGAAGTTTCTTTTTACTCAATGTGATATAAATTGTATCATGTAGGATTCGAATACTTGTTTTGTGTATGCTTTGGAATTTAGATGTTTAATGGTCACCAAAGGTCTTTTAACTTCACATTGTCAGATCACCCTGCAAGGAGTTTGAGGAAAGTTAAGTCTATATAAATTTTTAGTGGAACCACAACATGTGCATAATCTCTGTCCATTAACCTTCACTGTTAAGCTACTCAGATTTTAGTCTAATTTTCCCATACTCACTCTCCCACTGCCAACTCTTTCACTCATTGTGCCCTTCCCATGTAGCATTTTAATAAATACTAAAAGAAAAATATCTTTGATCTGTTAGAAATTATAAAAATCTCACCTCTAGTTCTTTTTTTCCATTAGTGCATAGATTCAGTTTTGGTCATATAAAGATCTCCTGCCTGGAGAGAGGAAGTGCAGCTATGATAAATCAAATAAAGATGTCAAATGTCTTCACCAACTAGGTTCTTCTAATATAGCTAATTCCCTACTGTAACCAAACAATGAATTTATAACTCTTAATACTGAAACTTGAATTTTGATTTAATAATTCTGAATGCCTTCCAAGTAAAGATAATAATCACCAAATTTTTGGACTACATATTAAACACTGTTCTAAGCACATTAGTTTGTTTAATTCCTAACACAACATTAAGAAATCCGTGATCATCCTAATTTTATTGATAGTAAACTGAGGCACTGAGAGATTCAGCAGTTTCCTCTACATCACGTACTAATAAGTATCAGAATTGGGATCAAGCCTAGGCAGGACTCCAGAGCCCGGGATACTTACTATTTAACCCCTTGTATTTGATATCTAAGTACATACTTATATATTTTTAACTTTTTTTATTAAAAAGAAAACATTGTTTTTATGTACAATGTTGCTATTTATGTGAGCAATGTTGTAGATGATGCTTAAAAAGAATACTTACTTACATGTAAGTATATACTTACATACTTACATATCAAATACAATATATTTGTATTTCTATATACAATAGATGACTGCTTAAAAATAATACTTATATATGTATATGCTTATATACTTACATATGAAATATATGGTATGTAAAAATGCATGTAAATATATTAAATACATGTAAACATAAGCATATATATACACACAGGAACAGGTTTGCTTAGGGGTATAGAAACAGATTTGTTTCTAAAAAACAGATTTGTTTAGGGGTGTAGATGACGTCTAGAGGAAATAAGAAATAAGACAACCTAAAACAGACACCTTCAGTATAGAAACAGTAGCCAATAAAGGGGTAATAGTCCTATCATGGTAGAACCAGCATATATAATGAAGGTTTCTACTATATTATTAATAAATAAGCACAGGTACAAACATCCTTCCGTTGGACCCCTCTTGCTATAAGTATGTAAGGAATTCAACTATAATAGAGCCTGTGAGAAAGAACTATTTCAGGACTTTACACCCCAAAGTTATTATTTATAATACCAATCTGGATTGGCAATTTTATACTGAAAGACAATCATGATACTTTAAAAAAAAGACACATGAACAGGCAAGAAAAAAAAAGTAAGAGTACTAATTACCAGCTTTAAGCATCTGCTTCTCCCTCTGGCTGCAACTCTTTTTAAATTTTTTATTTCCTTATTTTTTTCGGGGGGGTTCTTTAGCTATTTCTGACTGACATATCCAGCTTGGGGATTTTATTATACCTGCCTAAATTGTATAATTTTGTTCTTTTACTGGTTAAAACTAAGCTGAATTAAGTTTTGAATCCTTGCTTCAAGTGATGAGCTTAAAGAAGACGGCCAGCCTCTGCTTGTGCTATATACTATGTTAAATTATCAAAGTGAAGGTTTTCCACCATTTATGATGATTGTTTGTCCTTGTGCATTCCATTCATTTTGGGCAATCTTCCTGGAATGGTCCATTTTGCTCTCTTGTTTTTATGTACAATGCTGCTATTTATGTTAGCAATGTTGTAGATGACTACTTAAAAAACATCTATTTTCATTCATTTCACATGTTCAAAAGTAGGAGATATAACCATTGTGATACAATTTATACCATATAAGTATTGGAAGCTAAGATTTGTATTTGTTTCCCTATTGTTGACATAAACTTTCCTATGGATTTATTTACAAATTATCCAGATATTGCTTTTGTGTAATATTCCATAGGTTTCATGTTTTTGGTTTTTTTTTTTTGCTATCCTCACTCTAATAACTTTAGTATTCTCTTTCCTCTTTACCGCTTATAGTCAATGTAGTTAAAGAAAAAAGAGTAAAGTGCGCTTTTGAAGGGTCCTATTTCCATCCGAAATCACTACGTTCAGTGTGATAAACTATGTCCATTGGTGAGTGGTGAAAAATCATAGGTGTGCCTATTGCTTAGGAAAACAATCTAGGACAACCCTGGTGAGTTCCACTTGGGCATTCAAGTGCTAAATTGAGCTCAATAAAGTTGGCCATTTCCCTGCAGCCACAAACTTCTGGCAGATATAATAATGCAGGTGTCACCTTAGCTGGAACACTCCCTTTGAATGTCCTCTCCTACACATGCTAGCTTCTATTGACTTTTTATTTAACTTGCTCACGAGGCATGGCAAAAATCGGGCAAGAACGTTTTGTGCTTATGCTTGATTGAAGCTTCTGGGGGAGAAGTGTCACCTAAGAGTTGTTAGAACTTAGATATAAGGAACAGAAGGGTCAGCACTTTCTGATGACAATGTATATTTTCTGGTAGAAAAAAAAATCAACAATTTTCATCTTAAACTACTAAATATACAAGTAATTTAAAGAAAGATAATATAACATATAATTACATTATAATGTTTGTGGTACTTTACTGTGACCTATTTTTGTGGTAGCATCTATTATTTTGGATATAGAAATGAGAATGGAGATGATTGAACACTTTAATGGAACCCATTAATTTGACTTGCAGAAAATGGTCTTATGTCTTCTCATGTTACTACTAACTCATACGATAGTCTAAGCCTCAGTTTCACCTAGTAAAAACAAAACAAAAGGAAACAACAAAAACTCCCTTCTTATTTTACTGGTCAGTCATGCAGCTAGCTGAATATATACTATATGTAAAGTAATAAACTTTAAAGAAAAACAATCTTACCAGTTACTACATATTACCATTCTATGCTTTCAGTCTTCATACTGCAAGCCATTTATATAATAAACCTCTTCAGGAGTGCTAAAAATTGGGGCGTACATATACAAGTACTTATTTATTTGTAAGAGAAGAGTATTACCATGGGAAATTTTATAACTCTGTGAACTAATGCCAAAAATACATTTTATTTTTAATTTGCTTTTATGTTCCATGTAATAAAAGGATATTTTAGGTGATGTCATAGGTTTGATAAGACTCCATTAATTTTTAAAGTAATAATTTATTGAGATAGATAAAACATTTTACCTCAAATATTTAATGTTCTGAGAGTCTTCATTTGTTATTTAAATAGTGTTTTCATAGTTTTGGCAAATAATTGTGCATTTTTGAATGTGTGAGAGAGTACTTACGAGTCTGGCATGGACAAGATAAATGTTTTGCTTAAAAGGTTTTCAGAGTAATATTCAGATGACTCATAAAGTGCCTATTATGTTTCTGTATATTAATTATTGTATGTTTGATAGTTCATAAGAGTATAGAACTTAAAAATTTTAAGTTGATTTAAAATAACACATACTCAGAATATGTGTGTATATATCTATAGTCAATAATTAATACATTATTCCTATGTTAATGTCTCTGAACTAAGCATCATGGGATATATATTTACTTGATGCCATTTATTTTTATTAGGAACTGTTATTAGACAGTTCTTCTATTCAGTCATTAAGTACTGGGTACCTACTATGTGTAAGGTTTTGTGCTAGTTCCAAAGCCATTTGTTGATGAATAATCACTAGTTATTAGACCAAATGGTATTTGTTCTTCTATTCAGTCACTATTTATTGAGTACCTACTATGTGCTAGTTCCAAAGCCATTTGTTGATGAATAATCACTAGTCATTGAGCCTATAATATAGGTTTATAACCTATGCAAATAGCTATACATAAACAGGACACATTAATGGACATGTGAGAAGCAGAAATATGAATTCATGAAAGTTTAGTGGAGGTTAGAAACAAAAGCTCTGAGCTAACTTACACATGTTATCTCATACAAGTCTCAATGTATAGTTTTTAGAAGGTATGTGTCTCTATCCCATATTTTATGAAAGAAATGATGACTCAGAATGTTCAAGTAAATTCTCCAAAGTTTTAGAGGTAGTACATGTTGGAGCCAGATTTTAAGATCAGAAATTTCTCAATCCAAGGACAATATTCTTTCCTTCAATATATCCCACTGTCATAGGAGGCAAAGGAAGAGAGAATTTAAAATAAATGAAATAGGAAGACAGTTTCAAGAGGATTGCATGGTTTAGAGAGAGAAGAGAGAAACAGAATTAAGTCCTCGTTTGATGTTGGGTAGGTAGGAGTGGAAGCTAGACTATCAGGACCAAATATATAGTGAGAAAGAAGAAGTAGGTAAAGGTATGAATTCTACTCAGGAACTGACAATTTGTGTTTGCTCTTTATCTTATTTATGCTATTTTTCATAACAGTGAAAATCTGACTATGAGGAAATTAAGATAATATAAGAAGAAAAATTAAATTGGATATTAGCTACCTGTTTGTTCATTGGGTGAAACAGTGGGTGCCACACAGTCTTACTTCATTGTTCTGTAAATATTGCATATATACTAACATCATCCCCCAATTAAGTTGTAATTTTCATTAGGGAAAGTACCCAATACCATAATATCTTAATATACTTTTATTATAGGTCTTTCTTAGCAAGAAATTTTGTTAATTTGTATGAGTGCAGAATAGAGTTCACTGTGGCATAAGGTATAAGTCATAATTTCTGAAACAGATACAAATGGTTTCCAAATCATTATTTACCATATATTTTCTTGGGAATTGATATATGGTGTTTTGTATAAACATCAAAAATATTTGTATGATAATATAACAAATATTCTTGGTAGAAAGTGAAAATCATCATTTCTTCGTGATGGGAAAGGAGGGAGAATTGTAGTGGAGCAAAATGCAGATGATTCCTGGTTGTTCAAAGGGATTGAATTCACAAAATTCACAAAATTATTAATTAGAAAATACATAGCCCAATATATAAACTGACTGTGTTGGGAAATATTGTAGACAAACATCTCTAGGTTTTAATTTTTTAAAGTAGTTATGTATCTACTAATTAGCTAGGATGGCTCTGAATAAACTGTTTTTTAATAAAAGTAGATTTATCTAATTGTTTTATATTGTCAAAGATTATATACATGTAGGCATTATAAGTATATTGTGAAATCTCTAATTCTTGGTGAGAACTAACCAGTGTTTGTGTACTCTTGATCTTCAAAAATTATCCACGTTTTCAAATTTTTGCATTTTCTGAGAAGTTTTTGTGAGAAATATTCACAGACATTTTCAACTATATGAAAGGATATTATTTTATTAACCAGTGAAGAAGGTTAAGACAAAAATAAATACTTATTTAAAATACAGATATCTACTGTATTTCTCTGGTGATGTTAAAGTACATTTCTATTATAATAAAGGTGAAAAATATCACTATCCTATTTTTCTGGATGGTGAAACTGAATCACACGAGGTATCTGTCATACTTTATGTCTCACCAGTCAGAGGAAAGCAAGGAATCTAGCCCAGGGCTCCCACTTTCAGTTTTAGTCACTAACCCTTTTCAAAAGCTTCTTTTTCAAGATATGACTTTTAAATCAGACAGCTGGAGATCAGTTCCTCCTTAGCTGTCAAGTTGTGAGCTGCCTGCATTGTTGACCCCACTTACAGGGGAAACATTGTGAGGAATTTGCCCTTTTCCAAAACTCTTGGGGGAAAACCCAGGAAGTCTGGCAGGGAGAAAGCCCCAGCAAGTCACCTTTGAAAAATGTAAACAGGATTTTCAAGGGTACAAAGACCCAGGATGAGAATTTTCTTTTTAAGTTTTACTTTATTTGTAATAAAAGATTGCATATATTTATACACAATATATGTCTATAGATAGATTTTCTTTAAAATACAAGTACCTTGTCTTCCATGTTTAGGCAGGTATGAGTAAAACAACTCTTGAGCATAGAATGGAAATTAAATTTACACAAAATAGGCTGCCAGAGCTATAATTACAGAAGCTGGATAATTAGTTGCTGACCCCAGAATTTCTTCACCTGGTAATTTATACTTGAGATGCCTTTATGGGGCATAAAACCTTCGAGTCTGACCTTCAGATAGTCACCCATTTCGTACCCAAAGAGTATAAGGCAGCGACCACGCCTCCCGACAGTGGAGTAAATGCCTGAGAGCGCTCTCTCTCCAGAAGATCAATTTTGATTTGCAGGGAGTCAAAAGTGTGGTGGCCCTTACCACCTCAAGGTGTGAGTACAGAAATACTCCACAGGAGAGGAAAGAAAACAAAGAGAGCTGAGGTGCTGGGCCAAATGTAGGTGACTTGCTAGTTTTGCTCTGCTAAACTTCTTCTGCTTCTTCTCTTCTTCCTCTTCCTCTTTCTCCTCCCTGTTGGTCTGTTTCTTTCCCTTCTTCCTTTTCCTCCAGCAATTGCATCTATTAAGCACTTATAACCTTCTTGGTGTTGTGCTGAATACGTACCACATTTATTATTTTATCTGACTGATGAGTCTTTTTCTCAGGATGGTGGAGTATGACTGCAGGTTTTGGGCAAAGGTATTTGCCTTTCTGAGGTTGAAGTAGGCATTTTGACACTATTTGCCTATATAACTATACTGATGATAATGTAATGGCCATCACAGCAATATCCACCTGGCAGTATCAAATTGCAGCTACTTCTTCTACCCCTCCCCTTCTACCCACTCTTCAGCTGATAAATTGATGAGTATACAGTTGTAGTGTCAAGTGGATAATTTTTGCTTTCATGGATATTAATGTGCATTTTATATGTTTTCTTATAAAAAAACCCCTGATAATAAAGATATCTGCTTTCCATGTAGGTAGTAAGCCTCATATCAACATAGATTGAATATGACATGTCACTGGGAATTTAATTCTAGAATTTTCCCACATCCTCCTAAAAAAAACTTCTCCTTTTCCTCCTTTCTAAAAATGGCTTACATTTTTTCCTTCAAGAACTAGAAAAATGTAGTCAAAAATTATTCTTATATATCTTACATTTTTCTAGGAAAAAAATATGCAGTAGTTATTAGTAGATAGGCTTCTGTTAAGTTTTTGGGAGGCCAAAACAGGCGGATCACGAGGTCAGGAGTTTGAGACCAGCCTGGCCAACATAGTGAAACCCTGTCTCTACTAAAAATACAAAAATTAGCTGGGCATGGTGGCGGGTGCCTGTAGTCCCAGCCACTTGGGAGGCTGAGGCAGGAGAATCGACTGAACTGGGGAGGTGGAGGTTGCAGTGAGCTGAGATCATACCACTGCCCTCCAACCTGGGCAACAGAACGAGATTCTATCTCAAAAAAAAAAAAAAAAAGTTATTTATTTTAACAAGGCTCTACGTACTTCTTTCTAGAAGTCAAAGAAAGCTATATTCAAAGTTATATTTATGTATTTGTTGCTTGGTACAACCTACGTGATGTTTGGAAAATTGCTCTGTGGAAACATGATGATTTAAACAAAGATGATAGAGATGTTTTAAAATATAGGACTTTCAAATAAATGTATTTGCAATAACAAATTATAAAACATCAAAGAGTGCCCATTCAATCCCTATTTTCTATGAGGCCTTATAAAGTGTTTCTTTTTATCTGTTAGATTTAAATTCTGTACACATAAAAATCTTATATTCAGGGGAAAATCAAGAGTTTTGCTTACTGAATACATCTTTATTTTGGGTAAGGCATACATTGAATAGATTTAAAATTATAAATAAATGTATTCATCAGAAATAACAGAAACAATATTTCATAGTATGGACTTAACCCTTTAGTCCAATTGGCTCAAGCAAAAGCTATTTGATTGGTATCAGCATGCTTTTTTTGAATATAACAGAACACTTTCTTATCTATGAATTGACATAACTTACTGCTTTGGTTAGGCGGTTTCCATTTGTTTTTCATCTTGGTAAAGACGAAAGGTAAAATTCAAATTTGGTAAAATCAAGGGCAGAGAGAGAGTCACTGCATCTTAAATTAAGAACCATGGCCCGGGGGCGGTGGTTCACGCCTGTAATCCAGCACTTTGGGAGGCCAAGGCGGGTGGATCCTGAGGTCAGGAGATTGAGACCATCCTGGCTAACGCGGTGAAACCCCATCTCTACTAAATACACACACACACAAAAAAAAATTAGCCAGGCATGGTGGCGGGCGCCTGTAGTCCCAGCTACTGGGGAGGTTGAGACGGGAGAATGGCATGAACCCAGGAGGCGGAGCTTGCAGTGAGCAGAGATCGCGCCACTGCACTTCAGCCTGGGCAACAGAGCGAGACTCTGTCTCAAAAAAAAAACAAAAACAAAAACAAAAAACCATGAAAAAACAAAATGTGGTTTATTAAGGCTCAAAAATTGCAATTAGCCCACATTAAGCTTTTTTTTCATCATCATTCCTTGTATTCATAGAGCATAATTATGACATTATATTCAATACTAAATGAGTGGCTTTACCAGATTAAAAGTAATATCATGATATTTCTGGATTATTAGGGTCATTAAAGATTAGCAAAAAAGAAGATGAAATTCAGAAAATTAAAACTTGCCTATTTAAAGATGTCTACTTTATCAGTTTCTCATAAGGTTTCCTTCTTAATGTTGATTTTGCTGTTATTATTACTAGCCTTTAAGGTGAAATATAGTTTTACGTATGCCATTTTTTGAAAACGATTACTTGTAACATTTTAGCCTTATTGTGATAGAATCTGGGTCCACTTAGCACTATTAGATAATTTTCTTGATGCCATATTTTCATGTGAACATTGGATCTAGGTATTATTTGCTCTGTACAAGAAATTTAAAGATTCAGGTCTTCTTAAATTCCTTCAAAGACCTCATTCCTGTATAGAAACAGCCGTGGTACTCAAAAATTAAGACAAAATAGTAGTGTCTACCCAATTGCCTGGGTTTTTATACTTTGCTTTTCTAAATGCCCCTCCTATTTTTGAAAATTGTCTTTTGCATTTCTCTTAAGGAAATACATAGTAACTTGTCTCTCTGAATGAAGAGAGGTGGCAAATAATTTCTCCACTGATAGCATTATTGTGATTGTGGCATGGTCTTGAACCTATGAAATGCCAAAAATAATAAGTGAAGCAGTAAAAAACTCAAGAGAGAGGCTAGTGAGGGTTTGTGAGGCAGAGAACATATATCTTACTCAATTCTCTTATTAAAGCAGATGTCATTACTGAACATCAGGCTTAGTTTTTTTCTGCCATTTTGGAGTGTTTGTTTTTTTCCTTTTTAAAGAGGATAATAATAAAATTGCAAACCCATCCCATAATTGTAGGCCAGGTGGAGTGCTCATTTTCACATTAGAGCTTGTGCAATCTGGAGGGGAAATTTGGTTTAGTATTACTTGTGAGTTGGTGGATCAGATAAAAGCCAGTCAAGTGGAAGAGAGGACTGTGTGAAGTGCGCCGGCTCCTCTGATAATTAGAATGCTGCAGGCGTTCCTCCAGTCAGCTAATAGATTTCCCCAGCTCCTCTGTGCCAGGTGAAAATTTCCTCATTAAGGGGAATTTATTCCATTTCCTTTTATCATTTATTATTGAAGACTAAGTGTGAGTGGAGGAAGTTTCAGAGATGACAGGGAGGAATTTTAAACAACAACAACAACAATATCTACATTGGAAGTCTTAGAGAGCGAAGAGAAAGACTTGTATTGTTTGTAAACCAGAGAACACACCAGAGACTTCTTGCTGTAGAAGCCGAACCATGCTGTCTCACCATTTGAAGATTATGGCAGAGTGTGTAAAAGTCTGATGGTCTGGGTTTAAGACCTTTTTTTCCCCTTCTAAAATTTCAAACTGTCATTTTGTGCTGCTAAGTAGAAAGAAACTGAAGATTATGAAAAGGCCGGCATCACAGCCATTTGGTGTGTTGTTTTATTGTATAGATTCTATTATGCAATGATGAAAGTCTAACCTTTTGTAAAGTTTGCCCTTGAACTCTCAAAGCAAAGCAAACTGGCAAGGGAAAGAAAAGTTGTGTATATAATAGCATATTTTAGAGGACATTGTTCTGAAATACAGATTTAATGTGTACATGTTCAAAAGAGTAAAAATAAACATAAAATACTAGTACATACAAACACATATAAAATAACAGAAGGATAATTTATTATGCATATTTTAAAATTGTGTGCTTTTGTGCAATATGCTTTCTTCAGCTGATCACATTTCTAGCTGGGCATAAAGCTGTCTTGATTTACAACATAATATAAACGGAGTATTCCCTATTGAGGTTTCAAAAAGCAGTGTTGAATTAGAAATTCAGTATTTATATTTCCTTTAGTAATTACTCTGTTTTGAGTTTGTTTCAAATTAAGGTTTTTATTTTTCCTTCAGAAAAATAAAAATGTTATAGCCTTGTTTCAAAAATAAGCTTTTACCTAGTTTAATTTAAAAAACAAAACCAAAAACCCACTGTGATAGAAATTCTTTTTGGCAAAGAAAATGGAGGGAGCACAATGTGGGCAGATAAAGATGAGGAGCATCTATCTGAGTCTCCACATTATTAAATGAGCTTTATGTTTGCTTAAGATTATTCATCTTGTATCTGACTCTGAGGAGATTTTACCTGATCTAAATCACTGCCCCACAACTAATGAATTGTGTCTTTGAACTGTCTTTTCTTTTTCTTTGATTATAATGGGACACAAAATAAAATTTTGTATCAGAACAAGCTGGGACTAAAGTGAATTTTCTTCTGTGTGTAATGACATATCAGCCAGCCTGGTGTTACACAGAAGAGAGAAAACAGAGGAGAGGAAAGGTGAGGACAATACAGAGAATTGACCGGCTTCCTGTCTTGGCCTTAGGAGTACCTTGTGGAATTAGGCCGCACAGACTGTGGGAAGGGATCTAACTTGTCTGTGCCTCTCTAATGGCCGTGGTGGGTCAGGATCAACAATGATTTCTCAGTGAGGAGGATTGCTAAGTACTTTGCACTATTTCATGATCATGTCTAAAGAGCAGAAATAACCAGAGAGACCATGAATACTATAGAAATTATATCACTTTGAACATCCAATGATCACACATACCCAATATCTGTATTCAAATTAAGGCAGATGAACATGAATGTACTAATATACAATTTCAATTTAATAATTCTAATTTTCAAGACATTTTAAAATATCGTATTATGTTATTGATCTAGTTATTTGAAAATTGGGCAGACGTTAAAGCAGTTTTTGGCTCGCCAAGAAAATGTCCTAAGAATCAACTAGTGAGATTAAAATATGCAATGTGCAGGTCTAGCTTGGTACATCTGTTTCAAAATTCCCACCTGGTATGATTTAAGGGGATGGCTATGTAGAAAGTTTTCACTCCCATTCTGAAGTATCATTCACAATCATTATTTTGTGTTACTGTTATTCTTCTCAGACTTTTCCTTTAAATTATGAAAACTCTCTGGTGTGGGAAATGCTACGGACTGGGGAGCAGTAACAATTGAGTTAGTCTGATTTACAGATGACTTTTTTTCCGTCACCAGAGCTGAGTACAAAATTAACTCACTTCACTTTTTAATGCACAAGGCCAATTCTTATCAATCAAAATTTTCTTTCTTCTTTCTCGTTGTCCCTTCTTTCTTATTATTTTTATTTCTTTGCTGGTAAGTGTGTCCAGTTTTATTTAGTAGGTATAGGAGGAAGACTTTGTATATTTTCTAGAGATATCTACATATAATCTGTTAGACTCTTGTGGTGAAAAAGAACAAGATAAATTATGTGTATTCCAGAAATGAAAATACTACATTCCTGCATGAAAATACTGCATTGCTGAATGTAGATGAAACAAATGCAAATTTATTGCATCCCTAATAGAAATGTGAAGAATCTAAATTTTTCTTATTTAATACCATTACTTGTAATTTTCATTTTAAACAACATAGCGACCTTTGAAGGACTGACTGGTATTCCATGTAAGAAGGAATGCAAACAAATAATTAAAGACCCCCTAAAAATTATCACAACAAACAAATAGAAAAACCTGACTGAAAAAGCTAAAGATAACTACATGACTTCTGGTTATCTTAGCACTTGAAGAACCTGCACTTGTGGTGCTGCTGTGTTCGCCCATGGTCACAATTATAGATGTGATGGTTCTTTTCAAGGCATGTGTCTTACGTGTATCTGGATGACTGTTCTTCAGAGTTAGGATTTTAGTCATTTAAGTAAAAGTGGTTATTGTTCTAACTTAGAAAAATAGCTTATTTGTCAAGCACTTCCACTGAAACGCTGAGTGCATACTTGCACATAAACAAATGAGTAATTGGTTTGGGAGCATATTCTTGGCAAGGGAAGTAGAAACATACGTTTCTAAAACAAATAGCAACAATAACAAAAAAAAGGAAATCTTTCCTCTACTTTTAAAATTAATTTCTCTCTCTCTTTTTTTTCCCCGAAACTAAAAGTAACCACAAACTTTGGTTTTTCTAAGGCTCTCTGAAGCTCAAAAGTCCCCTCTTGGGTAAAGCCTTTCCAGACTTCCCCACTGGAAGCTGGGGGCCCCTGCCATAAGCCACGGCATCAACTTGTGCACACTTCTCTCATGGCACCTCTCATGATGTAGACATATCAATGGCTATTCGTGCTTCCTAACATCCTCTGACCTCCTAAATGTAAGAATACAATATTTCATCTTCCATCATTAATATAGGCAGCACAGGTCTGATACAGAGCACATATTCACTAAATGTTAAAGCACTAATGAAAGAATGATAATGAATGTGGCTCTACCCTCACCATCCACTTTCCTGTACACTCTTTCCAACTACAAATCCTCAGTATGTTTCCCTTACGTGCCATGTCCACTGTTGCTCTCAAACAATAGCCAATACTATTGCCATTGTCTATTGTACATCTATCAACTCTTTTATCTATATATAGTTGAACTTTCTTTTTTCTTTTTCTTTTGAGGTGGAGTCTCACTCCATTGTCTGGGTTGCAGTGCAGTGGCGTGATCTCAGCTCACTGCAACCCCCACCTCCTGGGTTCAAGTGATTCTTTTGCCTCAGCCTTTCAAGTAGCTGGGATTAACAGACACCTGCCACTATGCCCAGCTAATTTTTTGTATTTTTAGTAGGGATGGGGTTTTACCATGTTGGCCAGGCTGGTCTCAAACTCCTGACCTTGTGATTTGCCCGCCTCGGCCTCCCAAAGTGCTGGGATTACAGGTGTGAGCCACCGCCCCCGGCCAAATTGAACTTTCTTTAAAGATCTGTTCTCATCCCTCCACCGCCATAGTATTTCTCAAGTACAGTCTTTCACACTATTATCTTTCTCTGGGCTCACGTAGCACCACGTAGCTTATCCCTCCATAAAGTGTTTTGAATCACTATCATTTCATTGTCTCAAATATTGCTTCCATATCTTATCGGGCAGCACTGTTCAGCAGAAATTTCTGTGATGATGAAATATTCTATAATCTGCACTTTCTGACACTGGAGCCACTGACCATGTGTGGCTATTGAGCACTTGAAACCTGGCTTTGGTGACTGTAGATCTAAATTTTTAGTTGTAAAAGATTTAATTAACTTTTCAATTTAAATAACCACATGTGGCTAGGGGCTGCTATGTTGGATGGCACAGTTCCAAAGCACAGGGCTTGGCACACATACTAAGTCAGCAATAATACTTAATATTGGATCGCATTCAAGAATTTAACAGGAAAATGCATTGCTCTGAGAGAATGCTTAACAAATACTTGGGAAAACTAAATTCAAAATAAGAATAAAAAGAGAAGAAATTAAATTCAATGGGAGATTTAACACACTGATTTGAGACAGAAGGGAGTTTAGGTGCAATAGGAAAAGCAAATTGACTAGGAAGAACTGTAGCTGCAAAAATTTAAACTAATACTGACATTGGAAAGTCAGAGAAATAGCCATTATATACGCCAGCTTGATTTTTCTTCTCCAAACTCACAATATGAATTAATTAAAGCAGATTAATGATTAGAATGAACAAAATGCAATAGATTTAATCCAATTACATTTTATTAACAGCATTTCATGAAAATGTTTTCTTAATGCAAGTTAGTTCTTCTGGCAATACACTATTTTAATTTCATTGTATTGACTATCAAACTATTATAATTGAATTGTATTGTATTAACTATTACATGAAATAGCTGGCCCACAGGTATCTGGTTAAAGATGCTTTTACAGTAGTATTTTATTTTTCTTTCCCTTAGTTCTTTACAAATTATTTTTGCGTGCATTTTGAAATCTAGTTATGAGCTAATTTCAATCATTTCTTTGTCTTTTCTATAAAATAAAAACCTAGGGAATTGAAGTTTTTATATTTATCCTTCATTTATATTCATAAATTATATTTATAATTAATTTATAAAATATATGCATTTTATTTGTGTTTACATTACTTATATTTATCCTTCATTTATTTATTTTCATCAATGTTTATTGAATGCTCTCTGTGGGCCAGATAATGTGGTCGATTTGGGGAGTAATCTGGTAAATAAGCCAAATGTCTTCTTTACCTTTATGGAACTTAAATCTAGCAGGAAAAAGCCTGATTGATGAATAAAAGTTAAGAGACATTAAAAGTATCAGGTGATAATGGACATGCTAAACTGTATGGTTCTATGTCCATCGCTTCAAGCAAAAGAGGCAGTCAAAAGCACAAGAAGTTCAGCATGGATGAGAGCAAACCAAAAGGCTTCACAAATGAAGCTTGGCTTTAGTTGGACTTTGAAGGGCTGCTGAGGGTTGGGTAGAAGTTGAGAAGGTAAAAGGGATGTCAAAGGTGTTACAGATGAGAGAAACAATACAAATAAAGTACACTATGGACAGGAGCAGGGGGAAAATAAGACAAATCTAGTTTGAGCAGAAAACAATTATAAAATGACAAAACTGTCTTCTCAACGTAGACCGATGGGTGATATTAGTAAGTAGAGGTGATTTATGGAGAGGATATCCAACCTGATGCAATGTTGGGACGCCTAGGTGAAGATGATTCTCGAAGCTCATATGCATAAAGACCTGGAGCACAGATCAGATGTTGGAGAATAGGCCATGGATTTGGGAATCACCAACCAACCGTGCAACTTGCACCCATGACAGTGGCCGAATTTAGAGAGGGAGAGAGGGAAGACAAAAGCAGGTAACAAAGGGTAGAGCCCTGGCGGGGGAAACCCAAACTAGTAAATGGTAGTTGTGAGTAATAAAGTAGAGTGAGGAGTCACTTTATTGGAAGCCAGAATATCTTTTTAAAAAATAGATAATCAAAAGGGTCTTGTGATGACAGGTTGAGGAAAATGAAAACTGAGAAAGGGCTCCTGGATTTAGAGAGTGAAGTCTCCGATTATTACTAATGAGCACATTTATTAGAACAGTAAATGCACTTGCCATTTTTTATAAAAGCAGCAGGGAAGAGGTCACATAGAGTGTGAAAGCAGGTGATCAGAGATTGTCAGCTTTGCAAATAGAAGACTTCATAGAGGCTGGAAGATTGAGTGGGTTCGTCATTATTTGTGTATTTTTAAAAGACAACAGGACTTAAATATGTTTGAAGGTGGAAAATAAGAAGCCTTGGTGTTTTTGAAATTGAACTTGTCACTGCTTTTTATTGTGTTTGGTCTAAACTTGAATCTCTCTTTTCTATTAAATCCTAGTGAGTCCATTACCGAAGAAACCCTGAAAAGAGCAAAGGAGATTGGATTCTCAGATAAGCAGATTTCCAAGTGCCTTGGGCTAACTGAGGCCCAGACAAGGGAGCTGAGGCTAAAGAAAAACATCCACCCTTGGGTTAAACAGGTAAAAGAGTTTCCTTTTCCCTCCAACCCCTACCAACAGGATTTCTGTGGTAAAATGTAGGCACCCATTCAAAAGGCCATTGTCAATAAAAAAAGGAGTGGGATTAAGAAGTGACACTATTCATCTGGTTGATGCTCATAATGTCACCAATTTTATTGAGCACATGATTAATTTTTACTTAAAAGGGAAAGAAGGAAAGGGCACTAGGCAAAACAAAACAAAAATTTAAACTCTCTCTCCTCTGCTTTTTGACCTGTGTTCAAATATGTAAGTAGTTAAGAAATCCTTAGTGTAATAGAAGGACTTGAAATTTCCTAGCATGGTGGCTGACCCTCTTGAAAATAATAGTTATCTCCTTTGGCACTAACTTTTTACAGGGTAATACTTTATATTAAGTGCCCCATCATTATGGTTCATTTAGTATTCATTGTGATAGGGCTGGGCATAATGAGCTCATCTAGTATTCATGACAATCACGCATGAACATTCATAGGTGTGCTGTTGTGATTTTTTTTTTCCTTTGGCCTTTAATGGAAGGGATGTCTTGGTTTAAAGTACCACCAGCTGGTTTTTGTCCTTTAAAATCATTGACTTTTCTCTGCATGCTCCAGGGGCACATGCATACCCTTAGGTCTCAAGCTTGATGCTAAATATTTTCCACTCAGCGATTATTATCTTTCTTCCTTCTCACCTGCTTTACACCAGCTTGCCCTGTCGGCCCCAAATTCTTGCTCACTAAGCTGAGTTACTGGCCCTTGAGAGTGGAATTGATTTCCAAATATGTTCAATGAGATCTTGTTCTCCCCCCTGTTCATCCCCTATGGCTTTATGGTATTTGTGTCATCCGAACACTCAGTGCCACAGGCAACTTAAATCCTGTGCATTAATTTGCAAACCAAAGAGATCCTTATATAAAGGTTATTTTACTCAGATTTTAGATTTCATATACAGCTGCTTTTAGAGAGCTGGTTGGGTAAGTCTTCCTAGTAACCAGTTGACTATAGGACCACTTTGCGATGTTCATGGGAGATACTGCTACTACTAGTGATCCAACGCCGTGTTTCTCAAGTGATAACTAGACCATATCACTATTATCTCTCTCTTATTTTCAGAATTAGAAAGCAATTCCATGGGTCATACATTTTCCTGTCTGCATACTTTACAGTAATAGGAATTAAAGGAATATATACATATATAAAGCAAAAAACATTTAGTCTTGAACAAATTATAATAACATTCTTGTTTATTTGTTTTATCTTACAGATTGATACACTGGCTGCAGAATACCCGTCAGTAACAAACTATCTCTATGTTACCTACAATGGTCAGGTAGGAATGGGCAAACTGGCATATCCAGAAAGCACTAGATTTGGTAGACAGTTCACACTAGGGAATATATATTTTTTACCTCTTTGGATATCTGGGTAATAAAAAATGGCATCATGTGTGAGATATGATTATATGTTCCTGTACTCAGTCTTTTAAGAACTGCCTTAAGATAATGAAATCAAACAAGTGAAAAATTAAGGACAATGACTATGTGATCATACAATTATGCCATGTTCTCATGACTATTTAAAAATATTGTGCCATATCTATTTTTTATAAATAAGTAGGGCTTGTATAACTTTATATTTATGGGTTTCCAGAGACTAATAGAGAATACACGTTAACAAGAGGAAGAATGAGAAATACATACTTAATGATAGGACAACTAGTTTAATTAAATGGAATAATAACACATAATGATTTCCGCATCTTCCTCTTCTTATTTCCTCAGGAGCATGATATCAATTTTGATGACCATGGAATGATGGTGCTAGGCTGTGGTCCATATCACATTGGTAAAATAATAAATTTTATGTATATAGGACTTTATACAATTTATATAGTTTTATTCATGCATGTTAATTTCATTATTCCAAGAACTGTGTCAAATAAATGCTATAATATATGTTTTGCACATTAGGAAACTGGGGTTCAGAAAAATAAAACCCAAATATATACAGCTATTTAGTAGTAGAGTGGGATTCAAATGCAGGTCTCAACTACAAATTCTATCTCCTCTCATTTCACCGTGTAACTTAATTTTCACCCTTTTTAACTGAATTGAGCCTCTCGCTGGAGTTGGGATTGGATTAGGCATTGACCTTTTATCTTCTAGCATAGTTTTTCATAAGGATCTACATTTACTCAAGGACTTTATACATTAGCCAGAAATTATATCACAGATACCATCTCTGACCTCATCCTATGTAACATATATGACTTTTGTTTACATCAAATGCAAAAATCTTGTTTCTTTGGTGCACGGGTAGAGCATTATATAGGCAAATTAAAACATAATCACCAGAAATTATGACATTTCTCTCCAGCCAATTAAATAACCACTAAAGATGATTACAAATGCAAGTATGTATTTTAATGGACAGTGATATTAGTCAACAAATGGATTTAATATTTAATCTCCACAAAGCATTATAATATGGAAATGATAGAATCTATGATTTAAATATATGTAGTCTTACTCTATTACTTTAAGCATAGTTTACTTTAGTTTTTACAATGAACTAAGAGGTTCAGGATATGTTAGTTTACCAATCTTTGGACAAATCTTGAAGTAGGACAAAAATATTTATCTTTACCACCCTAGTCATTGTCTTAGTCCATTTGTGCTGCTGTAACAAAATACCTGAGACTGGGTAATTTATCAATAAATTCTCACAGTTCTAGGGGCTGGGAAGTCCAAAATCGAGTGCCAGGAAGTTCAGTTGTCTGGTAAGACATAGGTTTCTGCTTCTAAGATGGTACCTTAAAACTTGTGCTCCCCACAAGGAATGCTGTCTTTACATGGCAGAAGGTACAGGAGCACAAAGGGAACAAGTTCCCTCCATCAAACCCTCACCCCCAGTTTTTTCTGAGACAAGGTCTTACTGTGTCACCTGGGCTGGAATGCAGTGGTAGGTCATGGTTCACTGTAGCCTTGATGTCCTAGGCTCAAGCACTCCTCCCACCTCAGCCTCCTTAGAAGCTGGGCCTGTAGGCGTGTGCCATCATGCTTGGCTAATTTATTTTTATTTTTTGTAGAGATGGAATTTTTCTGTGTTGACCAGGCTAGTCTCACACTTCTGGACTCATGAGATCCTCCTGCCTCAGCCTCCCAAAGTGCTGGTATTACAGGCAGGAGCCACTATGTCCAGTAAGCTTTCTATAATGGAATTAATCTATTCATGAGGGATCTGCACTTATGAACTAAAACCCTCCTACAAGGCCCCACCTCCCAGCACTGTTGCACTGGTGACTAAGTGTTCCAACACATGGATTTCAGGGGACATGTTTAGACCATGGCAGTTATCTTATGGCTAAATAGCCTGACCATTTCACCAGCATCTACCTGTCTACTCTCTGGAGTACTTTTTCTTCCTTTTCAAATTTTACCTATTTATGCAGTAATTCTTCATTATATCAGGATCCAAAGACTAATCAAGCTAATAATCAAGTGTGTGCTTACTTAGCATTAATATGCCAGTATATTTGAATAACGTATTTTCACAAGAATTTTTAGAAGACAATATCTTAATGCAAAGAATTAGTACAAGTCTGTGGACTTTCAATTCTATGGCATCCCAGTAGACGTGATATTTCGAGGTGTTTAGGCCATTATTACACTTCAGATTTCTTTATAGAAGGTCACTCACTCTGCATGGGTGGCCTTGCCAAGTTTAAAAGGATATGCTTGGAAAGGATAGGACTTTTCTATCAATCAGGATATGTCAGAGCTGCAAGGCACCTCAGGGATCATTAGGTTCAGCCCTCAGACAGTAGATTAAATGGAAAGGCTGAAAAAAGAGCTCAAGTATCCTGATCACTGGATTAACTGTTTTTGTGTATTGAGGTCAATATATTCACTTTGAATTTCTTTTCAGTAGGTGAGGGTTATTTTTATCATTAAAATTACCTGCCATTAACATTGAAGTTCTAAATATTTCAAATATTGAGATTTTCTATTGCAGAATTTAGCATATATGACAAGCCAATATTTCCTTGCTGTTTAATTTGTACCTGTTTCTCCTACTACTAATATAGCATGCATCATGGATTTGAAATTTATATTTTGGAGTTTAAACATTGAATTGAAAGTCATTAGCTTCCTTAGCCTGGACTGACGGGTGATACATTTCTGCTTCTTTTTGTATTGTAACTTTGTGCTTCTCTTACCCCTTTTGCCAATCTCATTGTCTCTGCAGGCAGCAGTGTGGAATTTGATTGGTGTGCTGTCTCTAGTATCCGCACACTGCGTCAACTTGGCAAGAAGACAGTGGTGGTGAATTGCAATCCTGAGACTGTGAGCACAGACTTTGATGAGTGTGACAAACTGTACTTTGAAGAGTTGTCCTTGGAGAGAATCCTAGACATCTACCATCAGGAGGTAAGAAAAGAAAAACAGAAAAAAAAAAAAGAAAAAAAGAAGATAGCTATATGCAGTATACACTTTATATATATGCATTCAGGTATGTAGATATATATTATAATTCCCCTTAGAAGAAAGAACTGCCAGTGGCATCCATTGTCTTATCTTGTAGTAAAACTCTAAAAAAAAAAAAAAAAAATCACTCCATTCTTATATTTTTGAGCCCCTGGCACAGAGTGATTATTTTTCACATAAAGTTTACTTTTTCTTTCTAAGGGTTTCAGCTAGATTGAAAACTCTACTTGGTAACATGTGCCAGATACATATTAACTAATGCAAGATGATCCCTCATAAATATCTTGCAGAGTGATTTAATTGGTCATCTACACATACAATAAACAGCCTCTTTCGAGTTTGTGTGATGTGGTTTAATGATGAACAGTTCACTGAAAATAGTCAATTGTTCAAAAAAGACCAGTTAATTCCTTGTTCCATCAGATGAAGCCATTAGTCTTCAGTTTAAGATCAATGAGTTCATTGTGAATAATTTTGCTTCTTTTATAGCTTTCATTTACAGTTGCTCCTCCATTCCCATCCCAATATTACTGAGTATCTTCACTGTGAATTCATGGAATTGCAGATTACTATAAGACTGTAGCACAAATTAAATTATCTTATAATTAAAACAAAAACTACTGGAAAATTTTAGAGTGATGTCCAGTAGTTAGGCCTTTGATATTATTACAGTTACTATTATTACTTTTTAACAGAAAATCATCTCTGTGTTGAAAATATGGTCAATTAGAGGGAAAAAAGTACTAAATGGGAGGCAAAATACTTAAATTTTAGTTTTGACTGACAACCTCATTGATTTCTTTAAGTTACATAAATTCTCTGTGTTTTATCTTTATTTTAAATGAATCCTATGAGTATAAACACATGCCACTTGCAAATACTGTGAAGTTAACGTAGAGTTTATGGCTGAAGTCAGATTGTAAAGTATGAGGTATAGTGCTAGAATAATGTTATTATTTTACTATTACAAAAGAAAGTAGACAAGTTTAGGAAGGATGTATAATTATAGTTGTCTACTTGGGCCTGGCCTACTAATCCTTTCATAAAATTGATCCATTAAATAGAATATATAGCATTTTTTTAGACCTATCTCTGACATGGTTGTTTTTAAATCACTCCTTAATATTCATTTCAGAGACAGGTGGGCATCAAAATAAGTGTACCCTACAAATATTTCTTGAATATTTTGTAAATCCAGGTTCAGTATGATAGACAGCTAGAAAAACAGGTTTAAGACATTAACAATAAAACTAGTATCTGTGATATAAATGTGAAAAATCAAATACTAATTTAAAAATATTAAAAAACATTACAGATGATAGCAGCAGGCATTTTTGCATATAATTAATTATGTCCTCATGAAATGGTTTAAAGAAAGATGAAAAACCTCTGTGACTGCTTTTGGATACAATTATACATGGCTCTTAATGAGATTTGTTTACTAAAACTGAAGTCAGTGTTACAGAAAGAATTAAGTTGGGCCTTCTTTGAAACTAATTTGTATGTAAAATATAGTATTACTATAGATTAGGAGGTAATTTAAAATATGCTAGAGGACATAATATGATGTACATATGTAAATGTAGACAATGGTACTTCTGTCACAAAACAAGTTAAATGAATGGATTAATGACAGACATTAATTAGTGATAGGCAAAACCCATTAGAGAATGCATGACTCAAGACAGAATTGAGGCTCATTTATAGCATTTGGTTTAATTGTAATTAAATGTAATCCTAAAATACTGCCTAAACTATAAAACATCTTTTACTAAAATGTAAATTAGTAAAATACATCATCCTTCTCATTGGCAGGTGTACAGATAGAATTTTATAAATTGGAGATAATTCATAAAATTCCAAAAACCAGGGCCATTTGTAATGAGGCAAATACTATTTCTGTTAGAAAGATAAATTTTCTCACGTTACATTCTTTCTATAATACATCTAATTTGTGCATAAAAATAAGGACTAACCAAAGTGATTAGTGGCCGGGATAAGTTAAGATATTCTCAAATAAACTTGAAGCATTTCCTTTTAATGTTTTTCTATTGAAAATATGTTTCTGGTATGATTGCAACTTGGATATTGTTTCAGAAATATTCCTGTGCTGTGGTAGGTTAGTGCTATCAGGTTTAAAAAAACAGAAAACTAACATGGGTAAAAAGGATGCAAACAGATCTAGGTATGATTAATGGAATTTTGGGAGCTTAATGGAATTTTGGGCCTAAATATTTTAGAAATCTACTAAACAATATTCAAAAGTTAGAAGATTTTATTTCAGTAGGTTTCTTGAAACTATTCAGGCATAATGGCTAGGATAAGGATGATGATTTACCTGTGTGGGTTACCAGGTTCTCATCCCTATGTTCCTACAGGTCCCGTGATATTTGGTGTTGGATCAATTTAAGATTGGATTATTCCATAAAACTATATTATATTAACATCTTACAAATATGTTCTCATACTGAATTCCTTTTGCTGTGTGGGCAAGACCTGCACGACACCATCACACAGCTAATAGGACCTTTGGGCTTATGTAAGAAAATCTTACACAAATCAACATCTGAAATAAGGCTAAAGATTCTGGCACTGTTTGTAAAGCAAGTAGTAAGGCAGTAGGAACTAAAATCAGTTACTAGGTATTGTCGACAGGTACCAAGGCTGCAGCAAAGGAGAGGGGAAGGTGGAAGATCATCAAAGCGGAAGGTCATCAAAGTGGGACCTGAGATCTAGACTGGACCTAAGGGGTAGCTAAAGGTTAGATAAGATGGAAGAGAAGAGAAAGGAAACAACAGCCAGGGAAGTTTCAGTGGTGCAAAGAATTTGCTAGTGGGAAAGTAGGTAGTTGGGGCTAATGAGTAGTCTTTTTGAGGCTAAGAGGGGTGATAATAGGTAAGATTGGAAAGTCTTAAGTGCCCTGGGGGTCAAAAGTTTATACTTGATTCTCTAGGCAACGGAAACCTTTGGAGAACTCTGAGTGTAGGAGCAATTTGATGAAGCAGTCTTGTTTAATCTTAATGTGAAGTGCTGGGGTGCAGGTGTGCAGGAGAAGGGAGTGTTAAAGGGAGAAATCTGTATTCAGTTAGGAAATTCCAGCAGTAGTCCGGGAATTAATTGATTATAGCATGGAGTACGTGGCAAACATTTATTGGCTTGATTTTCCTTTCCATTTGCCACACATGTGAATGTCACAAATGATATTCATGTGTACTTGTATGGAAATCTTGCACAGATTTTAGCATCTAAGTGCCTGGGAAGTCAAAACTTTGTGGCATCATTTAACAGTATTCATTGGTAGGAGAGATGTAAATATCACAATCAGGTTAAGAATTATCAGTAAGGAAATAGATGCAATATTAGCATAGTTGTCCATTCATAATGAAGTTACTCCAATGGCTGATATTGTGCGTGTCTTTTTCAGGCATGTGGTGGCTGCATCATATCAGTTGGAGGCCAGATTCCAAACAACTTGGCAGTTCCTCTATACAAGAATGGTGTCAAGATCATGGGCACAAGCCCCCTGCAGATTGACAGGGCTGAGGATCGCTCCATCTTTTCAGCCGTCTTGGATGAGCTGAAGGTGGCTCAGGCACCTTGGAAAGCTGTTAATACTTTGGTAAGGAGAGAAACAAGTATCTGTTTTTAACGTTCTATTTTGAAGAGCTGTAACCTGAATGTTGACTATTGGATATGTTAACTACAGGGCAGATAGAATGCATACACTTAGTGAATTTTCTTTAAAGTTGTTGTATATCCATGATTGCAGTTAAATGCTGATTATGAATTGATAGCAGTATTCTCATTAAGATTCAGACAATGAAAATAATTTCAAACCAGTTTTGAACAAGATTTGATATTTAGAATCAAAAGCTAGGAATTTTATGTATTTCAGTGTCCAATTTACATTTTAATGGTGTCTTTTAGAGAATAAAGAAGCTGGGTTACCACTTGAGTTAATGATACATTCTGTAATTTTATTGCATATTTTAAACTATTCATACATTTTTGTTGTTGCTTCTATTAATTAGAATGAAGCACTGGAATTTGCAAAGTCTGTGGACTACCCCTGCTTGTTGAGGCCTTCCTATGTTTTGAGGTAACACTGTATATTTTTTTTCAAAACAATGATTCAAAAATTGGGAGATACAGAAATGCATGCTGTATGCTAATAACACTAGGGTTCTATATGTAGTAATTTATAAATCCATTGACAATTTCCAAACCATCACAGCCAGTTGAAGGACCAATGTGTGGTCTTCTAGTTTAATGCTTTCCCTTCAGGGAGTGGCCATAGGAAGAGACTACAGTTCTTCATCTAGAAGTGTAGTGGAAGGCATCTCCTTACCAGAGAGTGTAGCTTTGTATTAGAGAACAGGACAATTAAAAAAAGACACACACAAATTGAGGTATCTCTCACCAGCATGTTTTCTGATACCCAGTAATGACAGCTTATCTTTGACTATTGTCAGCACCTTCTGATAGTGCCTTTGTTTTAAAATTTTAAGGTTTTGAGATAAGAGTGTTTAATAGATAAATTATAATGGTGAGGAACAGGGACAGTCGGGATCTTTTATATTAAACTTTAAAACAAAGTTTTATCATGAAAGGAGAAGTTGTGAATTATCACTTACTTTCTTCAGATGTTACCACATGTAAGGAATGACTTCCCTAACCAGGGGATAATAAAAGAAACACAATTTGCTCTGCACAATTTGAAAGTGTAAATGGAATTTGATATGGGTTCCTTTAAAATGATGAAAATGAAAAATTTCAAATGAGGTGGAAATCTTGTTATTTAAATATCATTATGTGTAAACCATAGTCTAATAATACTACCTCTTTGAGGAGTTAATGTAAATTAATTTAAACATGCACACATTTAAGGAAGGATAAAAAAAAACAGCTTTGACTATCACACTTCTTTTCCCTTTTTGCAATCTATATTTTTGTTCTAGTTTCATATACTCTGAATGATAAGCATTATTGCTCTAGCCTTCCTCTCTTAAACAAATGAAGCAATTGAAAGCCCTTTAGGCAGAAATTTGTAATAGGATGATAAACTGGTGAGGTGATGGATATATAAATAACTTGATTGACTTTCGATAATGTCAAAACATAGATCAAAACATCACATAATACCTCATAAATATATGCAATTACTATTTGCCAATTAAAACTATATTTTAACTTTAAAAGAGAAATTTGTAGTAGTGTAAAAGAGGTAAATGCTTCTGTTTAAAAGCAAAGTAATATTTTTCTTTCTTTTTTTTTTTTTTTTGCTTTCTGTTACTCCTCCTCTCCTCCCCTCCCAACCCATTTTGAAAATGTTGAAATTCAGAGTAAATTGATTTCAGATGGCATTTTTTCTCAAGTATTTAAAAAGAAAGGATATAATTGAAAAGATTTTATTCAGATACTGTACATTATGTTAGCAAATATTACTTTAAAAATTGATTCATCTGCAATCTGGTTGAGGGAGTAGCATAACCTGCTTTGACAACAGAGCAGTGGGCTAAGATCAGCTGTTGATACTGAACTCTGAAGAAACAGGTTGGGGAAATCAGGTTCTGGGCTGAATCCTGCTAAGGCTTAAGAATTACCTGGAATCAGCAGAATGTTAATATAGTAAATCAGAAAGGGCAAACCTTGGAGAAGTATAATTACTGGAGCTACCAGGATTCCCTTTGGGAATTAATACAGGTTTACCGACCCCCAACACTTTACCTTCTTCTATCCTCAACTTTGTCAGTTTTATACTTTGGTTGATTGTCCTGGTGATTAAATGGAGAAAAGTCTCAATTTAGCAAGAGGCACCTTGTTATTCTGCCCGGACTGGACCTAAAAGTTGTCTGGAACTGTTCTGAGAACCAGTTAAGTCTAACATTAGCATAAACCTGACCTGCTTTTTTTTCCCCCTCCTTTTCCAGTGGGTCTGCTATGAATGTGGTATTCTCTGAGGATGAGATGAAAAAATTCCTAGAAGAGGCCACTAGAGTTTCTCAGGTAGTGTCCAATTTCTTTGTAGTGACTTTTGTCTCTTAAATGCAACCTTACTTTGTATGTTTTCTTTTCACACAATGTGTTAGAATGAGTTTTCTTTTTTTCCTCTTCTACCCTCTAGTCTCCTATATATAAGAATGAGAAAACTTGAAGGTATTAAATTATAACTAGATTTTTAAGGTTGGTGGAAAAAGAGGAATACCTGTGCATATTTTATCAAAACAGATTTTAGACTTCAGGAGTCTAAAAGGACAATGATTTTTATTCTTCTCATGAATTAGATGCTGCTGGTCAGGGTATTTCTAGAATTCCCAGTCTCAAGGGCTGCTCAACCCTGCTCACCATTAACAAGTGAAAGCTTTCCTGATTTTTAATTTTCACATCTGGGAACTTTGCCTTAGTCAAACATGCAACTTTAATAGTCCCTCACTCAACTATTTTTTATTTTTTCATGTTGGCACATTCAATTTGTGAGTTAATACAAACATTTCTTATTTTGTGGCAACTCAACCGCCTTCCTCCACTTCCCCCTAGCCTTTACTTTCTCCTTCAGTATTACCTCAGCATGATCCATTTAAGATTTACCCAGTGGGGTTATTGATCTTGTATTGTAGAGGATAAAAGTAATGTTTTCCTTTTAAAAGCTTTCAAAAGCTTGTTGGGGCTTTTTTTTTTTTTAAGAGGGGGAACAATTCATAGAGAAGAGTTTGATGTTAGGCAAGTGGAATTTGGAGGGAGGAAGAGTGAAATCAGGAGCACTTCAAAGAGGAATAAAGTGCATGGACTGTTTCTGCACACATGATGCTGGATCCCTCTTCTGTGTATGATAGCTGCTCCCAAGGATGTTTGGGTGGTAAGAGAGTAGATAAGAATAAAGAGTGAGAAAAGGCAAAGAGTGTAAAAAAAGAAAACCAGGTAGATTTTGAATTCATGTTTGTGTGCAAATCAGATAGCTGAGAAGGGAATCTTTCCAATGGGCCAGTTTTCATTAATGGAGTGAGACATCAATCGTCTTCTCCTCTATTTTATTCCTGGCCAGGGGTCCTGCCATGTGGCCCTTTTCAGGGACTGACTACTGTACTCAGCTGGTTTCACATGAGTGATGAGGCAGGTGTCCCGTCTTGTCTGCCTCGAACACTCCTCATAGGATCTCAGTACAATATTTTTAAAGTATTTTTCCATTAGCATATGGATAGAATCCACAGGGGACCAAAGTTTAATAATAGAGATGTTGTGATTGAATACTTTATAGTTCAATGTTCCCTGTCAAACTACAGCAGCATCTGGGATACTAAATTCAATGACTCTAGAGTAAAACCAGCCCCAATCAATCACTAATCTATATATGCATTCATTTATTTATAACACCTGTTATATGGTGGCATTTATCTCAGTATCAGGAATTATACTCATGTAAAGAAAGATATGATCTCTACTGTCACATAGGACTTCTTTTTCCTAGGCTCAACAGACGTCAAATAATTACAATTAAATATGATGAGCAATGAACATTGCAAAAGAAAAAATACAGGATGTTGAGGGAGAGTGTGAAAGTCTTGGGCTCTAGTCCCTGAGGAAGGGACTTTTAATTGATACCTAATGGTTGATTCAGAATTAACTGGGCAAATGGCTTACACTGTGGGAGTAGGAGGAAGAAAGGAACAGCATGTTTGAAGGCCTGAAGGGGAGAAACAGTAGGGAGTTTCTCAAAACTGATAAAGCATTCTTTATATGGCTAGGACATCAAACGTGATGCTGATTATTAATGATGGTGTAGAAGTAGTCAGGGACCAGATAAAGTAGACTTTATTGGTCATTATAATGAGTTTGAATTTTAGTCATATTTTTAATTTTAAAAAGATTAGTGTGCTGTAGTACACAGTGAATTATGGGGAAGACCAAATTCATGGAAAGAGGTGAGTGAGTTGTTGGTATAGCTCAGGGTAGAGATGACAGTGCTTGGGATAAGAGTAATGACACTAAAGATGGAGAGAAATGATAAGAATGTGCATTGAAAAGAATTAGTGAATGAATGGAGGAGGAGGGTGAAAGAAGATAAAGGATAACTCCTGAGTCTTCTGCCTTGAATAACGGGGTAGACGGTGATGCCATTTATTGAGATAGGGAACACTGAGGAAGGAGAAAAGTCTAGAGGGAGGAATTATATATTTATTTTTTAACCTTTTGAATATGAACTGCCTGTGAGGAATCCAAGTGGAGATGATTTAAAGGCAAGGGTTATTATAATAGGTTTGGAATTGAGTACCAAGATCACGGCTAGAGATAGAGAAGTAAATATAGATTTTGAAATAAATAGCATATCATTTTAATTGAAGATTAGAAAATGAAAGCAATCACTGAGGGAGAGAGTATAGAAGAAAAGGAACAGCTAAGACAGACACCAGAGGAATACTGGCATTTAAGGCAGAGAGGAGAAGAAAGAACCATGAATGAGCTGAAGAAAGAAGCCCGAAAATGTAGTTTACAGATACCAAGGGAAGAAAGTGTTTTTTCAGAAGGCCAGCCTTGTATAATGCTGTATTTCATGATAGTGGTCAGAAGGGGTTTGTGTTCAGAGGAAAAAGGGATATTCAGAGAAGGATTCAGGGAGGAGATGGCGTATGACCTAGGCCTTGAAGGGTGAGTTGAGATTTGAAAGATGAAGCTGAGGAGAAAAGATAGAATGCATGTGGGGAAGAGACTCATGGAAGCAAATGAATACAAGGCCTGGTAAAAAGACAGTGGCCCAGGTTGTTTTAGCCTATGGCACAGAGGAGAAGATATCTAAATCCTGGAGATCTTCCCTCAACCTCTTCATTTAGTCTGGAGAAAAGCAAGTGCGGGTTAGGTTGTGGAGGGCATCCCAACCCTAACTTGGAGGAACTGAGTGTGGGAAGTACTTCAGGATGAGAAGGGTCTGAAACAGCCAAGAAAGGAAGGATGTTTTAAGATTAATAAATAAAAATACTTGGTTTTACAGTTCCAAATGTCATACTCTAGAAGTGGCATAAGACAAATCAACTCGAGGTAAAGGATGAGTAAGACCAAAAGGAAACTCTCATTCTGAGTTCTCCCACAATTCTCAAAGAGAGATCTGATTTAGGGAGTTGTAGTGCTCAGAAAAGATAAGGGTAGAAAGAAAGAAATATTCTGAACCAATAATACTATATAATAATAAAGTAGAGAAATATTCATGATTCTGGTAGCAGAGAAAGAAGCCATATTCTGCTTCCTCCTTAGTCCCCTCTTTTCTCTAATTGGCCTGGATGCCTATACTTGAGGATTCATGGTCAGATTGCTGAGCGCTCAAAGTCGGAGAAAGACCCTCTGCCTCACTGTAAGCAGAGAACAACCTTGTTCTTACAGCACAGATTAGGTAATGAGTTTATGTAGTATGTTCAACCTTGAGTGTTTTGCAAGTATTGCCCTGATACTTATAATACTTAAGATACATGGTTTATTGACACTATATACATACTGTTAGCTAAATATTCTGCTCCTCTGTTTTCCTTCATGACAGGAGCACCCAGTGGTGCTGACGAAATTTATTGAAGGGGCCCGAGAAGTAGAAATGGATGCTGTTGGCAAAGATGGAAGGGTAAGTGCTTTATTCTCATCTCCTTCATTCCCGCCTTCTGATCATTTTTTTTTTTCTTTAACAGTCTTGAAATATTGACAGGTTAGAATTCACGATATCTATAAAATAGGTCTCCAGTAATAGTGGAGAAGCTGTTAAAAAAATCAAATTCTGTGACAATTCAGTTGAGGTGTCATGGGTATAACATTTTCTATGTTTCATACTGTTAGAATTTCTCTGATGATACTCAAAAGTAATTATCATCCTGTACTCATCATTCCTTTTGAATAGATTTTCTCTCTCATTTTCTTTTGTCTGTAGCTTTCCTTTTATGTTTCAATGGATATTATGAAAACATCTAATACTTTTCTTTCTGAAGTTCCCAATTGAATCCTGTTTTTTCTTCTTTCTTTATTTCCCACCCTCCTCCCTTTTTATTGGGTTAATAAAGGCAAAGTCAAACAAAGTGGATAAGGATAATAATATGAAATTGGCTTACCATATCACATCTTGTATTTCTAATACAATGAATACCTCCAACTTCAAGGAGAAATGAAAGTATGAAAAATGTTTTACTTTAGTTTTATGGTTGTATTAATAATGTATTTGCGACTTCTCTTAAAATGTAGTAAGTTATGTTGTAGGGAGTCTATGCCATTTTACTTGCTTTAAGGAAAAATACGAAGTTGGCGTTCATCTTTTGCTTTGCAAATACTTCAAAACACTACTGAAGATGTTAAATCTTTTCTTCTTTTCCTTCCAGATTAGCAGTTCAGAGTAGATCTTGTTAATAAAAATGGTAATGGTATGTACTTACAACAGAATCACATAATCTTGAGTTGAAACACCCTTAGAGAGAATTTATTCCAGCCCTCCACCCTCCAAGTCCGAAATTTTCTTTACAGCATCCCTGGAAGGTGGTCATATGTTTTCTTTTAAGCACTTTGGTGATACAAAGCACAACACATTGTAGGATTACATATTGTGGTCACTTTTTTTTTGACATCTCAGGTATTCTTTATCTTGAACTAAGTCCTGTTTCCTTGGGACTCTTATCCCTGGTTTTCTGAGTTTCAGAGCAAAAACTTTATCTCTTTCCTTTTCAACATCTTAAGTATTTGAAGGTTGAGATATAAAATAAGAGGAATGTGATACCTATATATGGAAGTGGAGAATGTAAGACTGGCCTGGAGACATTTGTACTTTTTCAAATACTGTACTAGTAAAATAAGGCTGGTCTGTTGTCTTTATTTGGCTCTAGGTTGCCAGGATACATGCTTTCCCTAAGGTTTTCTCAGATATCAACTATTGCACATCGTCCTGTACTCCCTGTTTTGGAAATGTTCCAGGTTATTCACATAGTTTTTAAATTGCCATGCTAAGAAATGGACATAGAACTGCAGGTATATTATGATTGTTGCTGAGCTCGGTGGGGTGAATGCCTCCCCTTTTCTAGACACCTCACCAAAAATGAGCTCTTATTATTTTATAAGTAAGCTCTTGTAAAAAATGAGCTCTTACTTATATGTGGTCTCTTTTATCCTTACCAACATGCTATGAGCAGGTTATTCCTATCTTATCATAAACCAAGGCTAAGCAAGTAAAGCACTTTGCCCAGGTCACAGAATAGAAGGATAGAAACTCAAATGTCACTCTGTTTTAAGACGTTTATAAATCTGATAAATAAATTACATAAGAGATTTGCTTAAGTCTTTTATACCCACCCAATTATTTTCCCTTACTCTCAGCTTCGCCATTTCCCAAGGACACACATATTATTAACACATGGGTTATAGTGATTGAGACCATAGACTTTGGAATCTGACACATAAGATTCAAAATCCTCACGCAGTCACATACCAGTCACATGAACCTGGGTTATTTATTATTACATTGCTTTTGTTTCCTTACTTCTAAAAAAGGACTAAAATATTTTCCTTTCAACTCCTTCCTCTTTCAAACTTCCATTTAATGATCTTTTGATGAGATCTTTGAGACTTATTTTTAGTCCACCTAAGTTGTGCCATTTACCTAGATAGATATTGAGCTCTCCCACCTTCTTTTCTTTCCCAGTGCTTAAAAGATGAAGATATTTTCAGTGCTTTTCAAATGCTTTAGTTTCCTATCCCATTCTTAAACGTCAATATGAATTTGTTTAGTTTTACTCTTTTCCTATTACTTATACCAATGCTAATCAGTGGATGAGGGAGGTAGGCTCTCAGCCACTCTTAGCTGCCTCTAGAGGCAATCTGTTACTGCACAAGGAGGCAGCACTTTCTACTGCTCTCATCAGGAATGCAGCAAGGGAACTGGTCCATGCTCAGTGCATCTGTTAGGACCAAAGGGGAGGATGAGGGTGTAGCATTCTTGAAGGAGGTACCTGAAAACTCTTTCTAAAATACTTTTCTTTTTTTTGGCCAGGTTATCTCTCATGCCATCTCCGAACATGTTGAAGATGCAGGTGTCCACTCGGGAGATGCCACTCTGATGCTGCCCACACAAACCATCAGCCAAGGGGCCATTGAAAAGGTCATTTATAAATAAAAGTGGAAGGGAAAAGGCAACAGTGAGGGAAAAAAAACCACCTAATTATTATGATTTTTTAAAGCTAGATAGCAATGTAAGATATGCTGCAGGTTAAATTTAATGATGAGGCTAACTTCCTTGCTCTGAGTCACCTGGGTATTCTAAAGATAACAATTTTCTTCACTGTCCTTTTGAGCCCCTTTGGTTGTATGCGAGTACAGGGGTGGTCAAACTTGAATGTGCATCACAGACACCTGGAGAGCTTGTTAAACACACTGCTGGACTCCATCCCCCAGTTTCTGATTTCATATTTCTGGATCAGGCCCCAGAATTTGCATTTTTCACAAGTCCTAAGGTGACGCTATCGCTGCTAGTCTGGGGATGATAGAGAACTGCTCCCGGTGATTCTAATGTTTCAGGGCCACACACAGGTGAGCAGCATCTGAAGCAATGCTTCTCAGTTAGGAGTGGGGAAACAGGTGTGGACCAGTCACTTGAGAACTTTCTGGAATCTATGTTTTCCCTCCTCACCCTTGATTTCACCTCCAAACAGCACTTTCTGATATCTCATTTGAGCTGTCTTTCAGAGCCAGTCTTATAAAGAACGTCCCAAAAATAATGACTCTGCCTTAGTTCTCAATACGCACTGCTAGGTGTACATTTAGAGCCTATCATCTTAAATGACCTTTGAGGTGGTCCCATTAGTCTTTAGGTATATTAGATCAGCTCCTTTTAGTGAGCTTTTCCAGTGACCCTGCCATCAGAATCCAGGCAGACCCGTCTCTCTGGTTGTACATTGGGCTGGATTCTGAAGGTCTTTGTTCTAGAAGGTAGAGGTAGCAGGATACTTTGTAATAGCAGAAGCATAAAAGAAAAGAAGTCCTTGGATCTCAAATGTACGGCAGTTTCTCATGTCAGGATAAATGATCCTCAGAACTCAGGATTTTCGAAATCTCTCAGAGCTCAACGTGTCATAGACTCTACTTCCTTTTATACCCAATTACATTGCTGAACCACTCTTGTGAGCATAATGAGAGAGGAACTCTTGCTTTTTGTAATCAATGCCCCCTCTTGGCATAGGGACATTCTGGCTCTGGTTGAATACAGGGATTCCTGTATGTGACATGCAGGGCCTCCCTACAGGGAAACACTGTTTCCTTCCAAACATAATATCTAACCTTGTAGAGTCCAGGGCAACGGAAAAGCAACATAAAAGAAATCTCTCTAGTCTCTTTGCAGTACCACGTAATTTCAGGGCCTGTACCTCCCCAGCAGGTAGGTCATTACATTGATATAGAGGTTGGACTGCAGTTTCTGGTGCTAAAGCAATGAGACTGAAAGGATTCCATTTAACCCTCAATGTAAAACCAGGTTATATAATTGTAGGCAGATAGGGGAATTTGGCAGAGAGATAATCATGTAAAATTATTTGTTCTTTTCCTTCCTATTATTTGGTGTGTATTTATTGCATATTATTTTGTTAATAGAAGCCTAATAGTGCCCTCCATTATAATTATTAATGTAGATATATAGCTCTCTGTAAAGAGAAATTAAAGACATCCAAATTTAAGGTACTGTGCCTTTTAGAAAGTTTTCAAAAACTAAGATATGCTCTTTAGCACACTATATGATTATCCTTTTTAATTTAGGTGAAGGATGCTACCCGGAAGATTGCAAAGGCTTTTGCCATCTCTGGTCCATTCAACGTCCAATTTCTTGTCAAAGGAAATGATGTCTTGGTAAGAAATGCCAAGGCGCCTGAGAGGACACCACCACTATGTTACTCATGTTGGTTTGCATCTATCTGGTAATCTTCTCTGTGAGCACCAAAGAGCAAGTGAGACCCCTGGATCTGTTTGTGTCTGAGTGTGGAATGATGCATAGCATATAACGTCTACCTTATTTGAAGGCCCAGGCTCTTGGTGGCACTGATAAGTCAGTTACAGCTTTGTAAAGCACACTGATCCATTGGGAAGGTCACTGTATGGCACCTACAGTATAGTATAGATGGATACGGTGAGACAGACTATCATAAATATACTGAATGTGTAGAGTAGTCATAAATTACATGTACTGAAATTCTCCTTTACTCCTTACCCAGAGATGATACCATTTGCGGAAAAAAAAAAAAAAAAGAAAAAAAAAAAGATAAATGAACTAGATTAGTCCTAATTAATTTAGTCTACTTAGTTTAGCTAATCGGTAACTGCCTTAGTCTGTTTTGTGTTGCTATAACAGAATACCTGAGTCTGGGTATAACTTACAGAGAAAAGGGGTTTACTTGGCTTATGATTCTGGTGGCTAGAAAGTCTAAGATTGGAAAGCTGCATCTGGTAAGGGTCTCAGGCTGCTTCCATTCATGGTGGAGAGTGGAAAGGGAGTGGAAAGGGAAATCAGATGGTGAGGGAGAAAGTGAGGGAGAGAAACTGAAGAAACCATACTTTTTAACAGCCCACTGTTACGAGAATTAATTTACTCCTACCAGACTGAGAACTCACCCCAACAGGAGAGCATTAATTTATTCATGAAAAATCCACCCCTGTGACCCAAAAACCTCCCACTAGGCTCCAGTTTCCATCACGGCCACATTGGCGACCAAATTTCAATACGAGTTTTGATGGGGACCAAACCACATCCAAACCATAGTAGTAACCAACATTGATTTACCTCCTACTCGCAGTCATATGGTGGCTGCAAAACCACCAGAGTATTAGGCAAGCCTCTGCTCTCAAAAATCCTGTAATTTAGTGAAGGTTTGGAAGAAGATAAATTTGTAGAAAACTATAAAGTACAGTATCATAGTTGCTAGAGGGGATGTACAAATAAAACGGTATTGGACTTATAGAGCAGAGAGGGCATATTCACCAGTGTGTGTGTGCACGAACATGTATTTGAGCATCCTATGCTTGGTTAGGAGTAGATCATAAAAGACTTCAGGGTAGATTTTGTATTGTGAACTGGATCTTGCAAAATGGTTGGAATTTTGACAAGTTAAGGATGGTAGAGAGATTATTACATATAGATAGAACATCATCTGTAAAGGTGAAAAAAGAGCATATTTGGAGATAGTAAATAGTTCAGTTGAATCAGATGATTTTACTGAGTAAAACGAATGAACTAGGAAAGTAAGATTGAGTCCAGGAGAGTAGTATAAGATAAAGATAGTGAGGTGCATTGAAGCAAGAGGACAGAAGCCCTTCAGGGATTAGACTTTAATCTGATGCCAGTGGACATCCAGCGAAGGTTTTCAGGAGGAGTATGGCATTATTTGAGCTCTGCATTAAACGAAATCCATCAGCAGTGCATGGGAATGCAATTTGGAAAAAGGCATGAAAAAAGTCAGAGTTCAGAGATACTGACTGAAAGTATCAGGAAAAATCCAAGCCGTGAGGATAAAAGAGATAAGATTAGCAAAACAAGAGCTGGTCCCCAGTTAATAACAGCTGGAAACCAGTGGTAGAGAGAATATTAATATTGTTGTTACTGGCTCTCAATGTCCTCTTTCTCATTTTGAATTTTATCTCTTCAGGTGATTGAGTGTAACTTGAGAGCTTCTCGATCCTTCCCCTTTGTTTCCAAGACTCTCGGGGTTGACTTCATTGATGTGGCCACCAAGGTGATGATTGGAGAGAATGTTGATGAGAAACCTCTTCCAACATTGGACCATCCCATAATTCCTGCTGACTATGTTGCAATTAAGGTAACATTTTCAAAAATGTTAGTCATTTTTGAAATGTATTAGTCATTTTATGAGTTCTAGTGAAATTAAAGGAACAATTTGTCATCAAAAATCTTGTTACTTTTAAAACCTTCTAACTAAAGGGTTGGACTAGAGATTTATGTTTCCTTTTGATAATGTACTGCAGTTGTACTATAGGCAACTTTATGTGAACTATTGTACATTTCAAAAATTTTTAAAAAACCATCTAGAATTCCATAACTTCAAAACCAAGTAACTGAGTGAATTATCAGCTTTTTATGCAGCTGACACATGATGATGCTAGTTTAGCTGGTAAATAGAAATCCAGGACATACTTTGTTAGGATAAAGCTTTAATTGTGCCCAGTCTTACATGACCTTTGTAAAGAGGGTTACCCTGTGGGGGTTGGCTAAATTCCTACCACATTGACCACCTTTGCTTAGTACATATTTTCTTCAGTGGCATGATTTTTCCATTTGAAAAACTGAGACAGCTGTTGCTGTATATGGTGCTGTGAGGTTGTTGAAATTGATGACACCTTTATAAAGAGTAACCAGGAAAATTTAAAGTTTGTTCACAAATTTCCAGTACGTATGTGTATTTTAAGTAATACCTTAATAATGCCATTGTGATCTTCTAGCTGCACCATTATGATTGTGCACAGAACTATGACCTTTAACTACTTGGCTGGACAGGAATAAGGATTGGTGATATATAAACGTATTTGAATTACATAGATGAAGAGCACAATGAAATTAATATTTATGTAACATTAATATTGATATATTTATGTAAAATTGACAAATTTCTGATGTTTTCAAAAGGTTTCTGTTCCTATATGTGCTAGTGACCTCAGCCATAATTGTGTTACAGCTCAGACTTGGACTTTTGATTTTTATGATGGGAACTTTAAGTTGAAGCTGTGCATTTAAAAATCTGTATTAATCTTGCTTAAGCTGATAATGTAGGATGCCTTGAATTTTATAGTGCATTGAGATAGAATATGATTTTTTATGTTGGGAGGAGGGGTGGCATTTTATTCCTGGAGACTATGACACAAATATATCATTAAATCTTTTAGTAGAAAAATAGAGAAAATTTTTTTTTTCACTGGAGATTCTATATATGGATTTTAAGTTCATGTTTCTTTATTCATAGTTATAGGAGTATGCTTATTTCTTTTAGTAAATTGCTAAATGAATTTTTAACTAAAAATAATATTGATGGATAGATACGCATTTTTTTTTTTTGGTTTTGTTTTGAGATGGAGTCTCACTCTGTCACCCTGGCTGGAGTGCAGTGCCATGATCTCAGCTCACTGCAACCTCTACCTTCCAGGTTCAAGTGATTCTCTCTCCTCAGCCCCCTAAGTAACTGGGATTACAGGCACATGCCACCACAACTAGCTAATTTTTATATTTTTAGTAGAGATGGGGTTTTGCCATTTTGGCAAGGCTGGTCTTAAACTCCTGAACTCTGGTAATCCACCTGCCTCAGCCTCCCAAAGTACTGGGATTACAGGTAGATACGCATTTTTTAAATGCACTGTGTCTTCCAGCTTACTCATTCCCTAGTTAGCATTGTATATAAATCTTAAGTTTTTTCAAATTACTTATTCATTGTCAATCTTAATAGCCTAGTGAGGCTAGTGGGTATCAACAGATGGGGAAATAGGGAAGCTGAAGTGCAGAAATATGTAACTTGAGCAAGATGATCCAGTGAAATGACTCCCAAGCTAGAATTCCCATCATAATTTAGATTGGGTGCCAGAATCGATGGAGAAATTGATAAAATTCCTCCATGTACCAGATAAGTGGACATATAGCAAGAAACGGAAACTTGGTTCTTCATGAATTGCATCAGCAAAATAAATGAAAAGGAGGCGCTCCTATATTCTAGTTCATATGAATGTTCTGAACAAAAGTGTTTCCAAGCAGAATGTTTTTCAAAGCTTTTAAGAGGTGTCAACAACAGTTTAATGTCTCAGAAGCTGGCTTACAGACAGCCATTGCTGGCAAGGTGGCTTGTTGCAAGTTCAAATGATCAGAACAAGAAGAGGAATGTTTCCAAAGCCCATCAAAGAGAAAAAATGTGTTTGAACTCTGTCTGGAGAGACCAATGCCCAGTGGACTTTGAAATCATTCCAATAGGAATATGCACGGGCCAGATTAGAAACCCTGGTCCCGACTGGTCTCAGGGGCCCTATTTACAGAATTAATTTGTGATTATTTAACCTAAAGTTTTGGCCAAGAGCTCAAGAAATTCTTGGAATGGAGTTTTAAAGCTATTTTTCAAGTCAGATGCTTGGACCCAAGAGATTTTTTACATGTCTACTGTAGCCTAAGTGAACCCTGTGAGAGATGATTCGCTAAATATATTTATCCTCTCTTATTCATTTTCTGCTTTTCCCTCACATAATTTTTCTCCCTGTTTTTTTTCCGACAGGCTCCCATGTTTTCCTGGCCCCGGTTGAGGGATGCTGACCCCATTCTGAGATGTGAAATGGCTTCCACTGGAGAGGTAACTAGTTAACTATCCATGGAAGCGTTCATTAAATCTACTTTGAAATCTAAGGTTTTACGATTTGAATACAGTAAAATAAAGGGAATAAAAACTTCTGCCATCAGAGTAAGACTCAAAGGGCTTATGAATTTTGAATTTGAAAAATATTTTACTTCTATTTGGAATAGGGTCTAAATTCTTATTTATATTTTAACATGGGAATATAATACACATGTTCCTAATTCATTTTCACATGAGAACATCTTCCAAGTATTTATCTAGACATCCAAGTAAGTATCGTCTATGTCTTTTTATTAAAGGTTCTCAGGTCTCTCTGTAACAGCACCTCATTCCCTGCCTCGCTGCCATTAAATTAGATCATTTGATTTTTACTAGTAATGTGGAGAATTACAGCATTGTAAAGATCATAGACCTAAACATTGTGGAATCTGCAGATACATACAAAATTTCAGGACTACTTTTAACCTCCTGGGGATTATCTAAAAACTATAATGGAATTGGCCACTGGATGTCCCTCTTCACTTGTGTTGAGGCTGTGTCAGCTGAAGGTTTCTTTAGGATTGTGAAATGTGTTTCTTATAAAGAGCTGTCAGATTCTAGAAAGTTCTCTCCATGTCAGTGTCAGGACATTTTGTGAATCACCTAGCCCTTGACAGACTTACTAGATACAACCTTCAGATTCTCATCAGTGCACATCCGAGTGGCAATATCAGACTGGAAGCAATCATTGTTTCCTCTTGGTATTAAGGAAAACCTAAAAGGAGAAGATACTTAATTGCAACAGAGTATGTGATGTTTTATATGGTTGCTTGGTTACAAGCAAGATTTGTGGTGAGAAACCAAGTGAAACAAGAAGGCAGGCAGTCAGGAATAAATGGCTGTCCGGTTTGTATTTCGACTCTTAGAAAGGGAACTATTTGCCTCTTTGTTGCTTCTTTTAATTTAAGGGCAAAAACCCCTTACTTTTAAATGAAGGCGCTATGAATGTTACATCTCCAGTCGGTTTAAGGAGACAGTCTTCAGGTTCTTCTTGATCCCATGGTCACTACTACTAGTAATGCTGATTTAGCTGGCCCACTGTTCAGATCAGAGAGAAAGATGTATTTTCCCTAATACTGTTTTCTTTCTTCCCTTTTTTTGAAACAGAGTTTCGCTCTTGTTGCCCAGGCTGGAGTGCAGTGGCGCGATCTGGGTTCACTGTAACCTCCGCCTCCTGGGTTCAAGCGATTCTCCTGCCTCGCCTCCCGAGTAGCTGGGATTACAGGCATGTGCCACTATGCCTGGCTAATTTTGTATTTTTAGTAGAGACGAGGTTTCTCCATGTGGGTCAGGCTGGTCTCAAACTCCCGACCTAAGGTGATCCGCCCGCGACAGACATGAGCCACCGCGCCCGGCCCATGCTGTTTTCTTTAGCATGGCAAATTTGTTTTCAGTGCTTATGTTCATTCTGCATCCACACATACATTATGGGAGTTATTGAAATATAAAAATAGGAAAAGAATGAGAAATTCAGCTCCCCTTCGTTATATGTGTTTCTCAAGTATAAAGAGAATTCTTCCATTATTTGAAAGGGTCATATTTCCAAGTGTGATAAAGTAAAATATTACGAGGTCTGTTTTATTACTGAAATCAGAATTCTAGCTTAGTAAAATCTCAATTATGCTTCAAAGAGACATTTTCAGTGTCCAAATGGCTTGTTGTAGGATTAAACATCTAACTACTGATATAAGTAAGGGACATTTTATGTTTCTAGTGGTAAAGTGGGGATGTTAGTCCTAATCTTTAATGGCACATTTAAATATTTTCTATGGTTCTGTAGACAATTTTTAAAACCTTGTCTGTGTTGAAGCATCTGCACTTATGATGGGATTACCCAATTCTTTTCAGTAGAATTTGAGACTCATTAACTTAGGTTGACCTTATTTAAGTTAGTTGCCCAGTACTTGACTGAGTAAAATGTTCACTGTGGAGAGAAAAGCAGCAGTTGCACGTACTGGTGACCGACTGAAGGTTATAGTCATAAGAACTTTTCTTGCACAGAAATGGTAATTTGCTTAAGAAATGAATTTAGCCATCAGTGGTATTTACTCTAATGGTGGTTCCGTACCTGTGCCAAATGATGATATACATGGCAGAACTGACTCCTATCAGGTTCAAATATACCACTTATTCTATAATTACATTGGCTATTTGACTTGTAGTTATATTGTAGCACAATTACCGTAAACCTAAATGAAACTTCTGTGTACTCTAACATTACTATATATATTAGTTTGTTTGGAATTGTTTTTTCCTCATATGACTGTGGTATTCAGGACTAGTAGCAGGATATTTTGGTTCATTTTATAAAAATGATTTTTTTTTTAAAAAAACAGGTTCCTTTGAGGTTTTCATGGAGTTATTAAATTTCTCAGAAGGCTGTCTCATAAGCTCTATGAAATGACTCCAAACCAATTCAGCAGTTATGCATTTCAGCTACTGACCAGTAAATTCATGCACGGCTGCATAGTATATATGACACATACTGTTATTTAAACAGTAAGTCATATTAACATTCGGAAACTTACCACGTTATGGACCAGAAGCTGTGATTTGTATCCAAATAACTCACAGTAGAATCCAGTTATGTTGCTCCATTGAGTGTTGTTGGATAGAGAAAGAATTGCTTATTCATTCATTATGCTTAATTAAAAACATAAGATACATCTGCCCTGGCCAGCCTTTTAATCCCTGGATTCAGATTGCATGGTCTTTGGGCAACATTAATAAAATCTACAGAAAGCGTCTATGAGTAAAGTACTTTCCATTTGTGCATGTGTGTGTGTGTGTGTGTGTGTGTGTATTTTAATTTTAATTTTTGGTAGGAGGGGTTGACTATTCTTTGCATACTCTATTTTAATTTTTTATTTATTCTAAACAGGTGGCTTGCTTTGGTGAAGGTATTCATACAGCCTTCCTAAAGGCAATGCTTTCCACAGGATTTAAGATACCCCAGAAAGGCATCCTGATTGGCATCCAGGTAAGTGGTTTGTGGCTGTGTGCTTGCCCATGGTCATACACGGTAAGTGGGGAAGAGCAGGGTAGAATGTTAATTGTGGTATAGAAAAAGGGAGATTTGTTTTACATTTCCATTTATGGCAACTTACAGGAAGAAGAGACATTTGTTCTCTATTTGCTTCTTGATTTTGCCTTCTGTTGCATCAGTCCATGCAAAAATAAAATACAGACAGAAAATGTTTCTAGCGAAGGGATATTTGTTCTAAATGGGATGCAGGGTACCTTAAAAAATGAACCTCTTATTCTTTGGTTTTGTCTTTTCTATATGTTTTCCTCTTAGCTCTTCATCCTTAGTTCCTGAACATAGGCATTATAATGAGGTTGGGTCTCACTTCCTCTGTTTGTTTCTCTTGATATTTCTCTGTCTCTTGATTTTCCCCCTTGCCAACTTATCCACGTCTATATTACCTACTCTTCTATCTATAACTACCACCTGTAAATTTACATCCTCAGCCATCCCATATTTCCAACAATCTGCTGCATACCTCCACTTGAATATCTCAAATCCAAAATTTCTCAAACTGAAATCATGTCTGTTCTCTCCTGACCATCTCCCCTTCCTTCCTTTCATTCATTCAGTCCTTCACATTTCAATCACTATCAAATGCCAAGGATTCGAAGTTGAATACATGGACGTTATTTAATAAAATTTCTCAACTTAACACTCCAGATTGAAAATTTTTGAAGGGTAGTGATTTACTGGGCCTAATACAGTCAGCTTATTTCATAGTATACTGTGGAAGTTCTTGAAATATTATTCATTGGTAAGCCTTCTAGGTCAAAGTAGGGTGAAATGGATATCTTTATGCAATAAAAAAAGGCATTATCAATTTACTGATGTAAGTTAAATATAAATCTTAGGGCAAAATGATAAGAAACTTCTATTACTATTTGGAATGCTTTTTATTACTATTTGGAACTACTTCTGTTACTATTACTAATTGCAAGTGTGAACAAACTGTCCTGTTTATAAATTTCCTGAAAAAATACTAGAGGCTTCCCAACTGGTCATTCATTTTTATTTGAGATTAGTAATTCTTGGCTCCTATAAAAAAAACAACAAATGGTCTTATATAATATCCCCGCTGTGCTTTTAATAAGCTCAAACTCTGCATGGCTACATAAAAATCAATAAAAATATAATTAGAACAGTACCAGGTATTCTCAAGCCAGTGGGTGATTATTTTAGATTCCATCTCATTAGGGTGTCTTAATATTAGCAAATTAGACTCTGGAGACTATACAGGTAGTGGCTTTGGAGAAGTTTCTGCAAAGATTAACTTGGGATTTTGCTTTATGAAGGTACCAGAAGGACAATGGTGAATAGTTAGAGCAGAGGCTAACAAGATGACTTGCAATTGTGAAGCTTAATGGCAGTTTAGAGACAAATCACACCATATGATAGACTCATCATGTTATAAATGGATATTAAGTATTATTAAGTCCCAAGTAAGAGAATATTTGCCCAACTTCCAGTTATGGCTTAAAGTTTAATGTGAGACCTGGGGGCATTCAGAGGAGACCATGCCCTTAGTCCACATCTTCACATCTAATCATAATAGTGCTAACATCTTAAAATGCCAGCTTAAGAAGGCAGTGATGTATAAAATTGTGCCTTGTTTGGTTCTAGTGCTGCAGGGAAATGTGAAGCAAAAATTAATTTGATCCCTATGAAGTATTTGCATAATTTTGGCATTAGTGGACAGAATTTTGCTTTGTAGGGGAAAAAAGGGTTTGTTAGAAAAAATAATGTTTTCTTAAAGAAGTGAGTGCTGTCTATTGAAAGTCTACCTTTCAATGCTTTCCTTTTTAAATAAATAAATGTTCTAGCAGCTACATGAGTTGTTGAGAAGAACTTTCTGTACATGAGAGCATACGGACACAGATTTAAAAATATATTAAAAAGTATTTAAAGAATACTTAAAATTATACTTATGAAAATATTTACAGCCATGGTAAAATTGATCAGCTAATGCATAGTTTCTTCATTAGTACATGAAGAATTTTCATTAATGATTTTTTAAAAATGCTTAGTCTAATAAACTGAAAAAGCATGACAGAATATACTAAATAGAGAGTTAATAGCTATAAAACTTACTGGACTACTTCTTAGAATGGGGCCAAATCTAATCTCAACTTTTTACTGCAGCTTTATAGAAATTGCAGATAAAGTAATTAGGGTTCCATATTTTAGGATACATTGTACTTTTAAAAAACATTTTATTTAACGTGATCCCACTTGGTCAGAAGAACTCGTATAAACACTTTGGATATTTGAAGTTAGAACTGAAAGTAGCACAAAAAAGGACTGCTAATATATAAATGGGGGTTAGGGATAGTAAATCCAATGGAAGGCATCTAGTTGAAGGTGAGTTATCTTATGAAGTTCCAAGAGAACTTTTTATATGGCAGTCTTTCTAACTTTTAAATTTCTTTTCTATTTCCCACCCTCCTCCTTAACACATACCGACTCTCCGTTTCTGGTCTTCCAAAGTTAAATCCGATAGGTCAAAGTACCTGGGAAGTTTGAAATATTCATAACATCAATCTTGTAACTAGGACTTAGAATAAAAGAATCAAGATGTAGATTTTGTCAAAGGATTCTTGTAAATCTATTACATGCCCTATGTCTCTACCAAGGCATTTCTAACATAAGACAGGCATAATAGAGGTTTATGTGGCAACAAAAATCATCTTTGATTTTCCTGTAATATTTCTAGCCACCTTTCATTGCATTAGGATTTATTTTTAGTGGCCGTGAATAGGCAATCTGCCTTGTTTTGAAGTTTTCTGGAAGACCCTTTAACAATAAATGATTTACTCTAGAGTAGATCAAGAGCACTCAGTGTTTTCCTCTCTGATTGGGCTATTCAGTGATGCTTGTGGAGTGGCAAGCACCAATCTGACATCTGCGCTTCAGCATCGCTCAGAAACACAAAGCAAGCATTTTATCTGAAAAGACAACTCCAAGTGGCATGAATAACCTTTTATCTTTAATATGGAATCATTAGGAACAACCATAGAGTTGCCAATCCCGAGGTCCCCGGAGAATCCACAGGCATCACATAGTATTAACTTGGCTTTCTTTTCTGTAGCCAGGCATTGGATAAATGTGAAAATGATCATTGGAGGAAATATATATACATTTTTCCCTTTTAAAGGACTGTCTTCTTTATAAACATTTCCAAGAAAATAAATCAGCTTGTACTTTTCACCTTTAGTAACAAATGGTTTCTTACACAGGTATTTTCAATCAGCCTTTAAATCTGAGGCTGCTCAGATGCAAGCTGACAGCTGTAATTTCTTTTTGTAGAGAGGCTGTTTTATGTGTCACAAGTGTTCAATACATGTTTGATAGAAGTTTATAATGTGCCTATGGAAGCCAACACCCAGACCAGAAGGTAGAGTGGTTCCCTGGCTGGGAACTGTCAATACTGTCATGTTGGATATTTATCTTTTCCACGTGGGGGACAACACTGAAACAGCTCCATAATGAGGTTCTGCCTGGTGTCTGCAGGTCTTAGAGGACTTGCTGACTTATTTTACTTTAAAATGGCAAAAAAAAAAAATTACATTCTAATACTGCTCCCTTAATGTTTTTCATGGTGATTTTAGCCAAGGTTCATGCAATCTTGACCTCATATTACACAATGAGTGGAGGATAGTCTTCCTATCTCCTATTCCCCCCTTTCTTAAACTTAAGTATGCATCAAAATCACCTGGAGGGTTTGTAAAACAACAAATGGCTAGGATGCACTCCCAGAGTTCCTGATTCAATAGGTCTGGGGTGGGGTTCAAATTTTCATATTTTTAATAAATTCCCAGGTAATGCTGATGCTGCTCTCCCAGGGACCACAATTTGAGAACCACTCTACTTGAGCAATGGTACTTTAGAAACCTAGATAAAAGTTATGTTAGCACTTATTATTGTCAAACATGTTATCAGGGAATTTTTGCTAGGGGAAAGTATAAAAGATTGAGAAAAGTTGAGTGCATGATTAATGTATCAAGTAGTAAGTGTTGGAGATCATTATGCTAAGCCTTCTAATGTGATTTGGTACTTACTGAAGTCTATTCTGTGTTTAGCAGAGGGTCACAACGTAATGTTCCATATTAGGGGAATTTAACAACATTTCAGAAGTTCATTTTGGACATTTCATATATAGACATTTCATATATATATTTGTTATATACCAAGGAATCTTAAAACATGAAAAAAATTTTATATGCCATCAAATTTAGCCCTTTGACTTTTCTGAGGAGAATCAAACTTGAATTATCTTATTCTTCTGTCTAACCAATTGTCTTGATGTCACTAAGAGTTATTTAATTTTTTACTTTTTTTTTTTTTATGTCTAACCATGAGCTTCTTGCATCTAAGCTCATTTTTTCTGTTTGGCCCTAAGTGGAAATGAAAAGCTACCGTCCTGGGCATGGTTACAATTCATGTTCTATAAGGCAGTCATGAATAACCCCTGAGCCTGCCTCAGCTGAAATTCATCCAGTTGCATTTATCTTTTCTTTTGCCAATAGTTTCCTCTTATAAAACTGCAGTTCTGGGATTGAGAGGGCCAGAATCTGAAAGAATTTTATATTTGAACATAGTCTTTGGGGTCTTTTCTTAGGATTTAGATCTGTGCTCAGAAAGCCTCTGCAAGTAAATATTAGAGGGTGTTATGGGCTAAACATTATCAAAATTGTGCAAGGATCATATGTGTTTTATTGTCACAGTTCTTGGTTTCTGACTCTGAAATAAGATCATTTGATTTTTTCCAGCCATCGCTAATATGGTTTATAAACAGATTACAAGACATTTGCTGAAGTAACCAGCTTATGTCATCTGTTTAAAACCTTTTTACAAGGGAAACCAACAAGAATGTTCCTATTTAAAGAAGAATGGATATGTTTTTAACAGTATATGATTTTAAATATGCCAGCTCAGTTACTCAGACACTCATGTTAATGAAGTCAAGGTCAGGGTTTGATTTTTGGGTAGGTCACCTGGTGTTGTTTTCTTTCATTCTGACCACTATCTTGCAAGCACTAGCTCTTGATCACAGAAAGTATATTCAGAACTAGGGAACCCCTGATGGTAATGGTCAGGAATCCAGGGAAGGTAGGGTTGGACACTAGACAGGTCCACCTGGATTCCTAGGAAGGACACAGCAATGGACTGTAGGAAAATATCTGAACAGTGAGATGGAGCATTAGAGAAGCCTGTGTGGAAATGAAATGCATATAAATGAGGGGGCAGTCGGTTTGGGTTGTAAGTGTAATCGTCGGTAGAGGAACCCATGCTTGGAAACTTGGATGTAAGGGCAGGAATCTAGTCTTTAGGGGGGCTGAAAAAACAATTATTTTAATTATATTAATATTTATTAAGAACTATTAACAGGCAAATAACTGTGAGAAATTATAGTACTAACACTTATGTAGTGCTTACTTCTAAATTAGTTTATTGAACACTCATACTAATGTAAGAACTGTCACTATTCCTGTGTAACAGATGAGGAAACTGCATCGTAGAGTTGTTAAGTGAGATGTTCAAGGTCACACAGTTTAATAAGGTGTGGAGCCTCAAAAAGTAGAAATACTACTATTATCATCACTGTTTTAGAAATGAAGAAATGAAGGCCAAAGTCATTAACATTTTGAAGCACACACCACTAGTGAATGGTGAAAGTCAAGATTTGAAATGCAGCTAACTGACTTTAGAGCTCATACTTTAGCTACAACTTTTTATTGCCTCCTAGTAAATGAAAAAATAAGTTCCAATGATTGAATTATTGCAGGGACTTGTACATGAGCTAGTAGGAAAATGGCCTAGTTATTGAAGAGCAGTACACAATTAGAATTTAGAAATAAGAGCAGGTTGAGGCCGGGCGCAGTGGCTCATGCCTGTAATCCCAGCACTTTGGGAGGCCAAGGCAGGCGGATCACGTGAGGTCGGGCATTTGAGAGCAGCTTGACCAACATGGAAACACCCCGTCTACTAAAAATACAAAATTAGCTGGGCCTGGTGGTGGATGCCTGTAATCCCCGCTACTCGGGAGTCTGAGGCAGGAGAATCGCTTGAACCCGGGAGGCGGAGGTTGCAGTGAGCCGAGATCCGGCCATTGCACTCCAGCCTGGGCGGCAGAGCGAGACTCCGTCTCAAAAAAAAAAAAAAAAAAAGAAGAAGAAGAAGAAGAAGAGCAGGTCGAATAGGTAAAACAGCTAGCCTGACTTGGTACTGGCTCCTAACCCACTTGTCTTTTAAGTCCTCCCTGACGAGGAAAAGGGTCCTTGTAGAACTGGGGTGAATGTGAACTTACAAAGACCAAGTGGATTAAATAGAGAATAAAGGGAGTTAAAAACAAGGTGAAAAGCGGAGATCAAGATAATGTGGATGGAATTTCATTGACATTGGGATATAGCTAAAACTCATACTCACCATAGAAGGATAAAAGGATAAAACGTGTCATTTTTGAATATAAAGCATCTGGAAGCAGGTGGCATTGTCTTTTAAGATGTTGTATGGAAATACCATGTTGTATATGACTAAATGAAGAACATGTATATCCAGAAAGTGAATTTTGTGAAATTCCTTTTCAGCAATCATTCCGGCCAAGATTCCTTGGTGTGGCTGAACAATTACACAATGAAGGTTTCAAGGTACGTTCATTAGTTTTAAGTTGTTTTCTGTCAGCATGGAATCAGTCCACAAAAGAAAATATTGCAGGATATTGGAAAAGAAATAGCCCAAAATAATGTCCTTTTGATATGAAAGCTGTAACTAACTTGGTAGTTTCAAAACTTAGAGTAAAATCATTAAAAAGACTGGTTTTAACTTTTAACAAAATTACCACAAATTCAATAGACGTTGCCAGCTAAAAATGGAGGAAGTTTAGCTTAAGCACAATTGAGACAAAGTTCCAATGCATTTCCATATGTTTTTCCTTTTTTGTTTTCATATGAGGTTATAGATTCTAGCTGTGACATTTATAGGCAAAACTTCTTGGCAGTGAATACCTCCACACAAAGCCTGGTTGAGTAAAACAAATTATTTCCAAGGCTTATGATGGGCCTGTGGCCGTGGGGATTTGTTGACCTGATAACAAGGAATTAGCCATGAATAATTGAGAAATTATTAAATTTATGAGAAATTGTCCTTGAATTATTAAATTCAAATTAAATGTATAATTATTAAAATGCAAAAGCAAATAAAATTGAGGTTACGTTTTTTAAATCACTGCAAATATATAAAAAAATATTTAAAGTGCCCATGCCTCTGGACTCTGAGTCCAAGTCTTTATCCATGGCATTATACTACTTCTCATGTTCAGTAATTTCTTCTTCTGTTGTAAATTACATGTTCTATAAAAATAAGAAATCACTGTGATACAGTAATTGATTTTTTCATTTTAAATGCAGCTCTTTGCCACGGAAGCCACATCAGACTGGCTCAACGCCAACAATGTCCCCGCCACCCCAGTGGCATGGCCGTCTCAAGACGGACAGAATCCCAGCCTCTCTTCCATCAGAAAGTAAGAACTAGGCATACTGTTTTCTGAAATAATTTAGAGGATTTCAGAACCAGTACATGAATATTTCACCTTACTTGATTGCAAGTCTTTTAAAACAAATTTAAAAATGAACACATTTGTGGATGATTGTAAAGCTTCACTCTCCATTACTATGGAATATATAACATCATGCGTACATGGTTATATGAAACGTGTTTCAAAATACTTCTTAGTAAGGATGCTTCCTTGATGGAAACAAGTGAGAGCATGAAGAATGTAATGCAGCACTTTATATTTCATGTCAAACTTATATTGTGTATAGATGTGCATATCAAGTATAAGATGACCAGCTATATTTCACTAAGGTTGTGCATAATAAATCAATTTGTTGAGCACTTACTACATACAGGAACCTATGTTGAGTGTTATGATGATGTCATCCATTGGATTACCTAATTGGTCATTTCTTGACCAGGTTTTTATGCCTTAGACCATGTCATCACTATAGATTTTATAAGACACTTTATTTCAGTGGATTGTGTGAATCTGCAGGAATACCATTGCATCAGCCCTTAAAGATCTATGTGGCATAAGTGCATGGGAGATAATTCTCGACTATTTTAAGATATTACAGTCTACAGAATGGCTGTGCCATTCTATGCAATATATTATCTGTTAGCGTTCTTGAGAAGCCAACACATAAATTACTATCACTTTAATAAAATAATGGCATTGTGTTCAAACCTTAGCAGGCTTCCAAGGATGTAATAGCTCCTTGTTTGGGGCATTGTAAAACAATAATTAGCACTACTTAGGAGGCAATAGACTTAATGTGGGAGTGGGAGCATGGGGGTGAAAGGGCATTCAATGGTGGGGGGATCACCTCTTTTTAAAAAATAAGTAAATATCTATCAAATTACCAATTCTTAATGAGTGAACAGATAGCATTTTAAACAGAAACAAACATCTGCATTCCATTAGACTTGCACCAGAATTCCTTCAAGAACACAATAAAAATTATAATCCCTGTATAAGTGTAATTTAAACATTGACTTAGCAATAGAGGAGGGCAGATGGCAGTCAACTCAGAATGGCATTGACTTGAATGGCTAAGACAGCAATTTATGTTGGTATTTTATAAATTATAAAATATGGCTTGTCGTCTATAAGTTTTTATTTGTTTATTTTTCCAGATTGATTAGAGATGGCAGCATTGACCTAGTGATTAACCTTCCTAACAACAACACTAAATTTGTCCATGATAATTATGTGATTCGGAGGACAGCTGTTGATAGTGGAATCCCTCTCCTCACTAATTTTCAGGTATAATCTTTTCCTTGGATATAGACTGGATGGGAATTTTATTTCTGTGCCTCCCTTAAGAGTGTAATCAGTAGATGCACATCTCTCTTTTCCCCTCTTTGTAATTTTCAGAGTAGAGAGGAATTTTTAGTAATCTAAAATAATGATGCTAACATGGTAGGTCCTGGCTTAAATGGGACAGTTGGTAATCAAGCAATTGAGATAATCAAAGGCCATGAATGGCCATGGCTCTCTCCTTACAATTATCCTTTGAATAAAAAGTGACAGCATGACATGGAATAAAGATATAGACTTTTATTTCATTGTTTCTACATGAAAGCCGCCACATAAAAGCAACAGGTTAATGGTGGTCCAGATGTAGCACAAGTGCTTGTTCAATTCACAAAAAAATGATTGCATGAGGTATGTTCAGTTTCACTTGGACATGACCCATCAAATTTATCACAGGGAGAAACAGAGTGGAGACCCATTAACTTTCTGCCTATCATATTTATTTTTTATCCAAAATCAGTTTTAATCCCTACGGGAGGAGAAACAAGCTTATTCACAGTGACGTCCGAGATACGAAAGAGATTTCCCATGGTGAGGTCTGAGATGCGGGAGAAAGTCTCCATCAAATAAGAAACTTTTATGCCTTTTATCCCATACCCTTTGAAAACTGGGGACAGACACTTGTGACTTGTCAGTCTTGATTCATTAAAAATTCACTTTCATCTCATGGAGGTTGCTGATTCCTACCATTATACTTTCAGGTGACCAAACTTTTTGCTGAAGCTGTGCAGAAATCTCACAAGGTGGACTCCAAGAGTCTTTTCCACTACAGGCAGTACAGTGCTGGAAAAGCAGCATAGAGATGCAGACATCACAGCCCCATTATTAAATCAACCTGAGCCACATGTTATCTAAAGGAACTGATTCACAACTTGGTTTCCCAGAGATGAATATTGATACCTAAACTTTATTTCAGTTTACTTTGTTATGCCTTAATATTCTGTATCTTTTGCAATTAAAGTGTCAGTCACTTCTTCAAAACCTTACAGTCCTTCGTAAGTTACTTACTCTTCATGAGATTTCATCCATTTACTAATACCGTATTTTTGGTGGACTAGGCTTGCCTATGTGCTTATTTGTAGCTTTTTACATTTTATGGTGCTGATTAATGGTGATCAAAGCAGGAAAAGTTGCTGTCCTACCTTCTGAATTCTTTCTATACTTTAAGATACTCTATTTTAAAAACAGTATCTGCAAACTCAGGACACTTTAACAGAGCAGAATACTCTAAAAACTTGATAAAATGAAATATAGATTTAACTTATGAACCTTCCATCATGATGTTTGTGTATTGCTTCTTTTTTGATCCTCATTCTCACCCATTTGGCTAATCCAGGAATATTATTATCCCTTCCCATGATATTGAAGTTGAGAAATGTGACAGAGGTGTTTAGAGTATGGATTTCTTTTCTTTTCTTTTCTTTTTTTTTTTTTTTGAGATGGAAGTCTCGCTCTGTCTCCAGGCTGGAGTACAGTGGCATGATCTCGGCTCACTGCAATCTCTGTCTCCCAGGTTCAAGCGATTCTCCTGCTTTAGAGTACGGATTCTTTAAGGAATATTGGTTTTGTTTTCTGGACTGTATCAGCAGATGGTAGACAGTGTTTATGTAGATTTGTTGTTGTTTTTATCGTTGGATTTCAACTTGGCCCAAGTGAAACAATCAGATTTCTATCATTCACACTCTCCCCCAGTTTTGGAATAACTTGGAAGTAAGATTCATTCCCTTAAGATGATGGATTCTGTTAACTATGGGGTCCCACACTGCACTATGAATTCTACCCACTGTAAGGGCAAAAACACCATTCCTTCTACATATAAGAAAAAAGTCTTTCCCGAAGGGCAGCCTTTGTTACCTTTAAATGTTTTCTGTTATTACAAGTGCGCTAATTGTGAACTTTTAAATAAAATACTATTAAGAGGTAATGCAGTTGTATTTGTTTTTATTTTACATTAATGTACAAAAATCAGTTTACTTCTATGATAAAACAGAGCTTTGGGCCAGGATTGCATTGCTTATTTATTTTTTCCGTGCAAACCCATATAGGGTATGAGAAAATTAACATTAAAAATAAGTTTCAGCTGCTACATGTTTCATTTTTTCTTGTCCCCCCCCTTACTTTTAAGTCTCATCATAACATTATGTGGTTATATGGCTATAAACCATCTTTGACCCGGATCCTTTCTAATGTGTAAGTACAACCACATACTGATTAAGGATTGCCACAAATATATAGTAAACTTTCAAACAAATGTCTTACATAACTCAGAAAGGTAACTTAACCCCATCAGAGGCTGACCAACATTGTCTAATGGAAATAGTGCCAATGAGCACATTGATGCCATATCTCCAATTTGCCACCGAAACCATGGCTTTGTGAAGGTCCTAAGATAATTATGCTATAACAGCTTTTATTTCTTCCTTGTTACCTCACAGTCAATTGACTACCACTTTTTATAGCTCTCTATGAATGTTTTAAGTATTCATCTTCTCTTTCTCTCTCTTCCTTGTTCTTCCTGTGGTCAAGACTTTCATTACTTCTTCCCTGTAATCTTTTTTTTTTTTTTTTTGGATGAAGTTTCCCTCTTGTCACCCAGGCTGGAGTGCAGTGGTGCGATCTCAGCTCGCTGCAACTTCCACCTCCTGGGTTCAAGCGATTCTCCTGCCTCAGCCTCCTGAGTAGCTGAGATTACAGGCACCAGCCAACATGCCTGGCTAATATTTTGTATTTTTTATAGAGACGGGGTTTCGCCATGTTGGGCAGGCTGGTCCCCTGTAATCTTATAATTGTGTAATCCCTGATCACTTTGATTCATTCACCTGAAAATATTTAATGAGTTTCTTCCATGTTTCATGTAGAATATATCACAGTCTCTCCTACTCCTGTTATTCTAGCATGTTTCTGTTACATATCACCAGCACCACAACCACCATCACCATAATAATTAACATTATGGAGTCCATACTATTTTTCACGCATTTGTAAGTACTTTACATGAGTTAACCTGGTTAATCCACAAAATATCCCTATGAGTAGGTGCTGTTATCTCCATATTATAAATAAGAAAACATAGGCATACCGAAGTTAAGTAATATGCTCAAGGTCACACGAAATGCAGTCTCACTTTTTTGTATCATATTCTGGTGAAGGTAGACATGTAAAAAGAAATCATTCCTCACAGTGAAGAAAATACTAAATTTACCTGCAGAGATCAGGGAAGGGCATTTTAAGGAGATGAATTCATGTGTTGTCTTGAATAATGTCTTGTCGTTCCCAAGGAAGACTAGAAGGTAAGGACATTTAAGAAAATGACAAGGACGTTGTTATGACTGGAACTCAGGGTATGTGTGCAGGGAAAGAGCTAGTAGCTTTAGCTGAGACTGGACTCTTAATGATGGATGTTTAAACTAGGTAGAAGTTTTAAAACTTTTTATTTGGAAATAATTTTGGATTTAAATTTTAAAAGTAAAAAAGAAATCCCCAGATTTACCTATTGGTAGTATTTTACTTCATTTGCTTTATTCTACTCTATCAATCATCTATTTCTCTATCTAAACACACTTGCACACATGTATATATTCACAGAGGAAGATAAAAATTACATGTTGACTAAAAATGAGCAGGCTGTTAGTGACCAATTTAGATATCTAACTCAATGTCTTAAATAAACAATTGTTTGCTGAAACTATCAAAAACTCAATGAGTTAATTATTGTGTTGTGAGAATTTAATAAAGGGTCCTAATTTTTATATTAATGTGAGTTGGATATTTGTAAGATATGGTAAAATTTGAAGATTAATAATAATTAATTTAACATTGTGTCTATATAAACTCTGTTTTTGGTTGACAAAAGGCCTTTGGAAAACCAGAAGACAGGATAGACCTCATGATGCTAAAAATGGAATTACATTAATTTTTGTTTTAGTTGCCTTTCTGTTTTCCAACATTCCAAACTTTAAAAAGACTTAACTACAGATAAATAACACATTTAAGAGCTTTGATTGGAGGAGAGAAATGCAAAAATTGGAAACATTTGTGTTCGGATTTGGCAAGGTGCTGTCCTTTTGGAACATATTATTTCATATAAACATGTTAACACAGTTTTAAATATCCAAATCTATTATATATCACAAGTTCAGACAACACAGGGTCTATGTCTGTAGAGCTGAATAGCAAATCTAACTTTTTCCATACTGATAATTTAATAGCATGTAAGAAGGATGGGTTCTATGGAGAAAAGGAGCTCAGCCAGCTTTTGAAATTAAGAGGAATAAAGAATGATCCATTTATAGATTTAGGATTTTATAGCTTTGGAAAGGTAAGTATAATACTTTAACTTTACTTCTGTCAAACTTTCCTCTTAAACAGAATTCCTACTGGAAACTTTTAAAAACAACTATAACAGTCATTTATCTCAACAGCTGCAGGTACTTGAACCTCAGCTTCCACAATGTCCACAGCCTCTTGAACAATGAACGTGGAAATTATCAGAGAAACAAACCATGGCTGAATGCAGTTAAGTGCTCTGTAATTACACGCCAGTGTTGCCATTTGGCGGCTGGTGTAGTCTCCTGTGGGCACAGGTGCCATAAATGCTCACACACACCCAATCAAATCCACAAAGACCTTTCATTACATATCATTTGAGACACCCTTAACTTAAAAAAGACTAGCTCAAGTTTAGTTCTTTCTCTTTGTTCTTATATATAAAAATTCCATTTTTCCTAATTAATATTACTGTGCTATTTCATGAGAAGCTGTTACAATTGGTGAGTGTGAAGGTAATGTGGTAGTAGGAAGAATGTCTTTCCTCCCTGAGTGGCTCCCTGGGCTCTGGGAAAAATTGGTAATAATCGTTCCTACTTCTTTTCTTGTGCATAATGTAGGGTGCAAGGGTTCCAGAAAGAGAATTTAAGTACCTACAGCTGTTGAGATCAATGCAGCTATGAAAAAAAGACTCAGCAAGTCAAAATTAGCACCATTTGTGTTTGCTTCTTGTTGCTTAAAGATCATTTTTGAGTCTTTACAACTTTCATTTTATAAAGGACTTACATCCACAAAGAAAACCATTGATTGTTGACCAAAACAAACAAACAAAATAGGGTTTTCCAGTAGGACTAAAGGTCTACTTTTTCCTGAAATGACCAGCCTACCTAATGATTTTGCTAAGGTGTTCCCTATTAGAATCACACACTCCACAGTGAGGAGCTTTTGTTCAGAAGAAGCAACACCAGCAGCCTCACAAAAAAAGTAGGAAAGATGTGTGTGTGTCCCCAAATGATAATTTTGCACACAAAGCTCAGTATTGTCGGGCAGCCATAGTGAGGACAGACAAAATATGATCAACATTTAGAAAGGAGTGAGAATTCAACAAGATCAAAATGTTATTAAAGGACATAAATCACTTGAAAATGTGTTTTACTAATAAAGGATACATTCTAATATCCAGGGCCCAGACAACTATGTTTTCCTGTCTGAAATTTAAAGGCACTCAGTAATCTCTTTAGTGATCTTTCTTCTCTCTGCCTATGCAAGGCCTCGAAGTTTGAAATATGGCAGGAGTTTGAGGACTTTGTCATAAAAGAAGTATCTTGCTAAGTGTTTTCCATAACTCTTTAGAAATTTCCTCATAGAATACTGCAAATGAAATGTATATGGAATAATATAATCAGACTGTAAAATTCGCTGAACTCCCCATTCAAGACGAATTACATAAGGATCCTTTTTAAAAAATGTTTTCTAATTAAACTGAGGACACAATATTATTTTCCAGGTTCGATATACTTCCTTTCCCACTCATAACTAAAATATATAGGGAGCTGGAGGGGAAAAATAGTATTGTTGTAGTTAAAAAGTGAGTAGGAGTTTGGAGAGGTTTTTTTTTGTTTTTGTTTTTTTTTTTTTTTTTTTTTTTTTTTTTTTG